>NW_027436729.1:0-364218 GCF_047716275.1 Strix uralensis
GCAAAACTACCAAATGCTTTTTCTGGCATCCCACAATGAATCTCAGCTCCCCAGAGGCAGAAACACCCATTCTCAGTCTGCAAGGTCATCCTCGGAGGTTCTCCCAGTGAACCACCTGGTGAGTCTCACACCCAGATACCTTGGACCTGTCTGTGCATGAATGTTTTTTCCTTTGTGTTTTCAATTGTTCCTCTGAAAACAGATTGAATCACTGCCTAGAAATGAAAATTCTATCTTTTTTGTGGAAGTGTAGGGGATTGGGTCAAATTAAAATGCCTACATGGGGTATGTGTGAGACCAAGCAGACTACTTGCCTCCTGCCTGACCATGACCAAGTCTTGAGGACAATTCCACGAGGCATTTACTTGCACCAGTCATACACGGTAAGGACCATAACATCCATCCATCTTGATGACCTGGTAAATCCTCTTCATCCCAGTCTGCCTATGTTGCTGTATCCCTCCTCAAAGGATGTGTCACACAGTCAAGCTCAAAGACTTAAAGGGACACAAGTGCAAACCAGGCCAGCAATAACTCTCTTCCAATGCTTAACCCTCAATGAACATGTCAAGCAGCAGTCATACTCTGAGATTAAGGACATCGTAGAGTATTTGGGGGTTCATCATCTGAAGGATGCCTGAGGATGCGTCAATGCATCCAGTCCTCTGGAGGTTGTTTCACAACCTCTCCAGTGTGATGAAGTCATGAAAAGATGAGGTGACCTTGCAGAGACACAGCTTGCATCCTGACACCTAATCCTATACCCTAACCCTAATGTTAAACCCTAGTCCTTAACCCCAACCCTAACAATAACCCTCTTAATCAGGGTCTCTCACTGGGAGGTGGGGGAGGCTCAGGGGGACTGGCAATGGCACAGCAGAGGCACTTGGAACTGGACGGTGTTGGTGATGGGGGAACGGGGAGACATGGGAAATGAGGAGCAGTAGTGAAGAGTGGGCAGCAGGAGAGGGGGATACGACTGGGGGAGGTGTAGGGGCTAAGGTCAGTGCAAGGTTCCAAATCACACCATCTTCAGATTGCTGCCAGTCCCAAACTAGTCCCAGTCCTCAGCCAACACCTCCCGAGAGCAGACACTTTGGCTAATATATATCTGTATTTTATATAAATATACAAACCCACAATATACAGTGTAATGTAATGAGGTAGTGGCATTTTACTGAAAACTTTGGGTTTACTATGTTTATTAACTCGCAGTGCGGGTGTTAGTGATTAGTCAAGTCACGGTTTACCTAACATTTCAAGGGTACAAGAACCCTGTGTAAAACCACATTTGGGTGTCCCAAGTTGACTGGGACACCTCATGTGCATGAATAAATATTTACCCTTGTAATTCTGTGCTTTGTGTTCTGGTTTCTCGCCTCGGTCAGTGTGAATTTTTGTGACACCCTTCAATGCCATTATCATCAGCCCAGGTCAACACGGTCCCCAACCAGGATGCGGCTGTTCAGAGTGGACATGATGAATCGCCTGCTTGTCCTTGAGCAGCCGCTTGGAGCTAATTGTGGGGACTAAGCTTCCCTGGCCAGAGGAGGGATGTTTGTCCCCGGAGCATCTCTGATAAGCCATGTTTGCCCAGGGCCCGTGGCACAAGGAGCCTGTTGATGGAGCTTGGAGAGAGCCTGTTGTTGTGGGGGTTGAAGCAGCCCAGACACCTGGGTACCTGGGTGGTTTTCTTTGCTGCCTCTCCTGGGCAGCATCCTCTGGCCAGTGTGGGGCAGGGGCAGTCGTGGGAGCCTGGCGACTGGCCAAACCAAAGGATGAGACATAATTTCATGCCTGTTTGCAAGCATTGCAACCTCGTCCTGCACAAGAATCAACTGTAATGGCAATAAAGCCCTAAAACATGGCTATCAGCCTGAGTCCTTTCCATGAGACAAGCAATGTTGTCTACATCCCATGCTAGAAGGAAAAGGGAAGGACAACTGAGAGCACCCTCACAGTCTTGGCCAGTCTTGGGCCATTTCAGCTCAGGACCCTGATGTCTTTCTCTTGTGCCTTTTTGAAAGGTAAACCACCGAGGCACGCTGGGTTTCTCTCTTCAATCCCATTCTTGTCTCTTCCCCAAGACAGCTTGGCCGTGGTGTCCCATCAGGTGAGGGCACAAAGGCTGTTGGTCCCAAAGAACCACTCCAACCCCCCCATCCCTCTTGGGGTCACCTGTCTACCAGTCTCTTGTGGGAGTGAAAATCAGAAGTGACCATGTGTAACCACCAGCAAACCTGCCAGCTGCTCCAAGCAATGGCAGCATTGAATGCTCTGAACTGAGGGCCATACTGAGGTCCTCTGAGGACAACATTAGGAGAGGCGAGCTGTGAATGCTTTGCCAAGTTGTTGTCTTCCTCCTTAGGCCCTTCCTCTCCTGAAGTGCCACAGTCCTTCCATACACCAAGCAAAAGACTCAGCACTTGCTCCCTCTAAAATAACTGAAATAACTAAAATAATCCTCTGCGAGGACCATTCCACAAGGCTGGTGGGGAAAATCTGACTTTGGTTTTGAAGCCCAATGGAGATTTCAGGGGAAGCGAGAGGTGACCCTGGTTTTGCCTCTGTCACGATACACACTGCTGTCATGGCTTCAAAGAAATTCTGCCTGGCTTGATCCAGATGGAGAGACATGAATAAAGACCCAGGGTGTGGCTCATGAGAGCTGAAAATGGCTGGGATTCTCCAGTGAAACACTAAAGGTAATTTCTAAAGACTATCCATCAGAGGATGGGTGCTTGTTCTTTACAGGACACTTGGCATAAAGAAAAGGGCTGTTGTGGGACAGTTGTGAGAAGGTGTCAAACACTCTTGAATATTTGCTTTGGAGATGGTTCAAAGGAAAGGCAGTCAGCTGGAAGATTCTTCCGCCTTGTGAGTTAGTTGCAAGAAGACTGAGCCACAAAGAACTAAGTTATTAATTGCATTTCAATGGGCTGTGACACAGCTGTGAAGTCCCTCTGAGAAGATTTAAGGCATTGCCTGCATGTAGGGCGTTACCCCGTGGGCAGCACAGCCCACCCAACTGCTCACTGGCTCCCTGCAGTGAGTTCAATCCTCCCTCCATCTCCCCATCCTCTCCATTCCCCCTTTACCCTCCCTGCATCTGTTGGTCTCCCCATCCCTTCCTCTTTCCTCCCTCTCTCCATCCCTTCCTCCCCCTCTTCATCCCTTCATCCCCGCATCTCTCCATCCCTCACCTTCTCACCCTTCCTGAGTCACTCACTCACTCACTCACTCACTCACTCACTCACTCACTCACTCACTCACTCACTAATACCCACAGCCATCTACATGAGCACCACAAATGGACCAGCAATGATTTTACCATCATTAAATTGACGCAAGTCTTTCTGCACTTTGCACCTTCTCTACGGGTACCCTCTGAGCAACACCAGAGCACCTGAGTGAAGGCCACTACAGCTTCATGCCCAACTGGGACATCACCTGCAAGGACCTGTTCTTTGAGGGACTGGATGTCACCGATTACCCCCTCAATGAACACCTCCAGAGACTGAGCCATCTTGGGGAGGATGGTCCCGAATCTGGGAGGGGTGAGAGGTGAGGAGTCACTGGCTGGGGTCTAAAGGACTTGGGGATGTGGGACTCCTGGCCTGGCTGGTGGCTACATGTGGTCACTTCCATGGTCACTTCCAATTTTCAGCTGCCTCCAGAGCCTAGTAGGTAGGTGACACCTTCCAGCAGGGCACAGATGTTCTCTGCCCTCAGGCTTCCAGTCACCTCACAGTCCCCAGTGACTCCTATTGCCACAGTGCTGCTCCCAGTGTCATCCTACACACCCTGAGTGTGACCCCAGCATCACCTAAACCCCCCTGAACCCCACTGCTCCCAGATCTGCTGCCTCAGTCCATCCACCTGTCTCAGTGCCCTCCCATGCCACTCCCTGGTTCCCTTATCTGCCTCAGTTTTCCCAGTACTTCTTCCTTGCTCCCCCACCTACCCCAGTGCTCCCAGTTCTGCTCCCTCATTCTCCCTGTCTGACCCAGTGCTCCCAGTTCTGCCACTTCTTAATTCCCCTCCCCCTCCCCCATGTTCCCCAGTGCTCCTTCCTCATTGCCCCTGCCCACCCAAGTACTCCCAGTGCCACTCCCTTATTCCCCCCACCCACCCCTGTACCACTACTGCTGCTCTCTTATTTTCCCCATCTGTCCCAGTGCTCCCAGTGTTTCTCCCTAATTCCCCTCACTGTCCTCAAGTGCTCCCAGTGCCACTCCCTTGCTCCCCTCACCCAACCTAGTGCTCCCAGTGTTGCTCCCTCATTCCCTTCACTTTCCCCTGTGCCCCCCAAGGACCTCAGTGCTCCCCAGTGCCCCCTGTGGTGGGTTCACCCTGGCTGGCTGCCAGGTGCCCACCAAGCTGCTCTATCACTCCCCTTCCTCAACAGGACAAGGCGGGAGAAAAAAAAGATGAAAAGGAACTCATGGGTTGAGAGAAAGGCAGTTTAATAAAGAAGAGCAAAGACTGCAAGTGGAAGCAAAGGAAAAGAAAAAGATTTTATTCTCTACTTCCCATCAGCAGGCAATGTCCAGCCAGTGGGAAGCAGGGCCTCAGTTTGGTACCAGTTGCTCCAGAAGACAAACACCTTAATGACTAATGGCCTCTCCCCTCCTCCTTTCTCTTAGTTGTTATTGCTGAGCATGATGTCGTATTGTACAGAATATCCCTTTGGTCAGTTTGGGTCAGCTGTTCTGGCTGTGCCCCCTCCCAACTTCTTGCCCACCCCCAGCCTCCTGGCCTTTCTTGGGGGATGTTTGGAGAGAGCCTTGATGCTGTAAATCACCTCCACCATAGCTAAATCCCACAGATAGTGGATACCTCCCTCAACAGGGGTCCACTTCTTTGGGAATTTGCAAGATTTTCCTTGAAGCGATGCCTGTCCTCCACATGTGAGAGGAGTCGCCTCCCAAGGCTGAGTGCTGCCCCTTTGTCAATACCTTTGATCACGGCCTTATCCCTAGCAAGGGATCCCAGCTGCCAGGCTCCTCACCCTCTAATTCCTGACTATTGGCGCCAACATCCCAGCATCAGAGCAGCCAGCTGATACTTCCTCTCCTGGATGATGGCTGAAATCTTTTGGCATATCTCCCAAATTGACCTCAGCTCCCATTGTTCCTTCTTGAATATGGGGCGACTGATACAGATGGGGGCTGGGGCTCTGCTTTAGCCACAGTGTCTGTTTGTATGTCTTCAGATCCAAAGACACTCTCTTCTCCTGAGGGTGCTGAATGGTGCTGGATCATGCCCAGTGGGTGTAGGACAGACCCCAGCACAGGGCGACAAGCTGTGTCTCTTTGGCATAGCCAGGGCCAGGGCACCCTTTTTCCAATCACTGTCACTTCATCAGGATCCCGCACTTGTTTGGGTTGAAGTCCCAGACCATTGTGGTACCCTCCCATATTGTCCCACAAGCCTTGCCACCCATCACCACACTGTCTTGGGGCATATCCCTGGCGATATTCCTAAATAATTGGTTAACCCTAGAAAAAGCTGAAAAAGAAAAATATGGACAAGTACCAATAGGAGTATTTTGGTTACCCAAGGACATTCAAGATACTGAAGAGTTTTGTAACAAGGGAGTAAATATCTGCCATACAGAAGAAGATGGTGAATGTGGCCTTCTGTTTCCTCCACTGAAAACCTCTTGGAGCAGAAAAGGAAAAAGTGTAATTGTTAATTGCCTCCAAGAGATGATTCCCAAAATAGAGTAATGGCATCAGTGCAGAGCTCAAATACCTGATTAAGCTCAAGGCCAGAGCTTTTACAGTCCATCTCCCAGAAAAAACACCACCAACCCCTACAGAGCACAGCAAACTGCAAAAGCCAAACCAGCCTTTAACATGTACAACAGAAAAGGGAGCATGGACAGAGCAGATAAACTGATGTTGAGCCCAGAGAAGTCAGTAGCACGACCCACAACTGTGAAACAGAAATCACCATGGTAAGTTCCCTCTAACACGCTCTGGACAACTCCGCTGTTCACTCAAGCCCAGCCAAAAGCAGCACAGCAGGACAGAGCCCCCCTGCTGAGTCCTGTCCTTCCCCCAACCTCCGCAGGTACTACGGGACACTGGGAACTGGAGGGCACTGGGAGATGGGAAGCAAGATGTAAATGTGCGGAAAACTCTCCGTCTGTCCCCACTGACACACCTGCCAGTGCTGCAGAGCTGCCTCTCCCCCTCCTTCTATCCCCCCATCCCTTCTCCTCCCCTTCCGTGCCTGCCTTGGTTGGTCTCTCTCCCTCCCTGCCTCCATCTCTGGGTTTCCTACAACGGGGCAGGGGAAGGTGCAGCTCCAAATGGTAGAGGGGAGAGCTGGGGTGATTGCTTAGGCTCCAACCCCATATACCTCTGCAGGATGAACAGGTGAACCAAATGTTTCCACCAAAGGAGAAGTAGTACGAGCATTTTCATTGCACCTTTAATATTCAGTGGCTGTCAAATGCCATCCACCTGATTGGCATTTAAAGGCAGCCTTGACCGCTCCTGAGTCAATATTCCTCAGTTATGACAGTGCGTACAATTCATCAGTTCTTTTCAAAATAATTCAGAATACAAATAACGTCACAGCATATTTAAATATGATAAAAAATACAGCACTGTGTAACATAGTTATCTAATAGATAGCACACAAAGCAGAATCTGTTAAAATGACAACCTTCCAGGTGACTGCCTGCCTTTGGGCAATTTCCAAAGCAAATATTCAAGTCAGTTGCCTTAAATCTTCTCACCACTGATCCACAACAGAGCTCTTATTTACGGTTAGTGTCCCGTAAAGATATAAGCATAACCCTTAAAAATGACATATAATATGACTGAAGAATCTGAGCCATTTACAGTTCTCCTGAACCACTCTCAGTGTATTTTTATTTCTTTGAAGCCGTGACAGCAGTCTGTATCATCGTGGGAACAAAAACAGTGACAACTTGGATTCTCCGAACTCAGTCAAACCTCCCACTGACTTCAAAACCTAGACCAGATTTATACCATCAGTCTTTGATTCCCAGCTTGTGTCTTGCAATACCAAATGATGCTCACACCCTCATAGACAGAGGACTATAACACAGCACTATTTTACTTTCAGACATGTGACACGGACTGCTGGGTGGATTTGGAAGTGAATGGTGATTGGGAAGCACAGCGTGGCGGCTTGAATTACTGTGGCACATAACAACCAGAGGATGAGTTTACAGAGGACCGTGCAGGCCTTAGAAAGTGTTCCTGGATCGGCTGTCATAATGGTGATGTCCCACAAACTCAGCACAGGCAGTGAGCCCAATGCATTCAGTGCTGCTGTTGCTCAGTGCGGCCAGTGGCTTTGCTGGTCATTACATGTGGTTACTGCTGACTCTCAGCTACCGAAAGAGACAAGTAACTACGTGCTGCATCTCCTGATTGAGACCTTACTGGCCCTACTGACGCTCCCAGTTCTCACTCACACCACCAGGAGAAATGCTCTCTTCTCATTATGCAGAAATAAAGACCTCTCCTGTTATCTATCTCTGCTGATAGTTGTGTGCATCTGCAGGGAGGAAAGCAGGGGTGCCTGAGCTTGTGGATCCAAACTATGTCCATCTTCATCACAAGTATGTCCCTGCTAACTGAGGAACCAGCTATTCCCTCTGCAGTTTGGGGCATTTGCATGCTTAAGGAGAGCAACAACAGCAGATCGTGTGAGAGTCACAACCAGAAAGAACGGGTGCATCGATGCTGGTTTGCTGGAGAAGGTCCTGCTTGGCTTGTGCGAGCCAGGCCAGCAGCTTCACCCACCAGCTCTCCCAACTCCGAGTGCAGAGCTGAACGTCTTGCTTACAACCCCACAGTGCCCCTGCCCCACACTGGCCAGAGGCTGCGGCCCAGGGCCCCCAGGATGGGGATGTTTGGGCCAGGGCTGCTGTGAAATAAACCACCCTGGAAAGGCAGGGATAGCTGCAGGGCAGGTGAGGGGGGCAGAGGGAAAGGGACACGGTTCCGCTGAGGAGGCAGCTCCATCCCCCAGGCTGCTCTAAGCACCGCTCTGCAGGACTCCCCTGCCACCAGGCTCTTCTGAAGGAGAGGGTCACCCTGTCTCTCAGGCTGCTTCCCCAGGACAGCCCCTGTCTCTGGGGCTAGAGGGAGACCAGGCGTCCAAACTGCTTTAACCCCCCCCAGATGCCACCGAATCAGGGACTCTCATGAAGCACCGAGCTTTCTGAAAGGGGTCCTTGTTCCACAAGCCCTGGGCAAACACGGCTGATCAGAGATGCTGTGGGAACAAACCTCCCTCCTCTTGCCAGGGCAGCTCTGTCCCTGCAATTAGCTCCGAGTGGCTGCCTGGGAACAAGCACCCAATTTATTGTGTCCCTCTGGATGGCCACATCCTGCTCAGGGACAGCGCTGGCCTGGGCCAAGGACGAGGGCATTGAAGGGACGCTCCCTGGGGACAAGGGCCATGGGTGAGCTGTGTCCAAGGCCCAGTCAGGGATGGGGCTGGAGCCAGAGCCTTGTTAGGGACAGAGTCACTGGGAGCCACCATCCAGGGACAACTCTGCAGAGTGAGGCACAGGTTGTCTGGGAGGGCCCAGTGGCCCCAGGCAGTGGCAGAGTGAGGCCGGGGCAGAGGACTCAGGTCCTTTGGTCTCTGTTCTGGGGAGGCCATGGCTGTGGACTGGACCAGTTTTGGGCCTGCAGTACAAGGAAAATGGAGTGAGCTGGAGCTGGACACTGCGACAACCCCAGCACTTGATCCAAGCCCAGCCCTCGTCTCCTGATGTGCAACATTCACTAGTGTTTCCCAGTGCCTCCAGTGACTGAAGATCCCAGTCACACAACTGTCCCCATCGCCCATGCCCCAGCTGTCGTCCAACCTCTCAAACTTCCTTAATCCTGGGGTTCCTGCTGTCCCAAGAAGAGGGGTCAGTCCCAGTCCCCCATTTAGGCAGGGGGCTGGAGAGGAGATCGAAACAATTCTGATGGAAATTGTTTGAGGCTGGCGTCATCTGTGTGGGAGTCCTGAAGGGAAAGACTACTCTGGGAGGCAGGTGGCACTGGGAGATGGCAGTGCTGGGAGGTGAGGGGCACTGGGAGATGTGGGAATCTGGCTCTGGGAGACTGTTGGAGGCTGGTTTTATGTTGGAGGATTGGGGTATCACTGTAGGGTATCCGGATATCAGGAGTCTTCTTTCTGCATCCCCTCACCACCCCCAGAATCCTCGGGCTGTCCATGTGCAGCTGCCCCATGCAGGAAGCTGGAGTGATGCCAGGGAAGGTGGCTGGATCCAAGCCAGAGGTGGGGGTGACTCTGTGCTGGGTCTGGGCTTGTGGCCAGGGCTGGTGTCTCTGCCAAGCCTGACTTTGCCCTGGAGACTCTTGGGGAGGGTGCTGGGGGTGGGCAAGGAGGAGTCCTGGGAGGGATAAATCTGCCCCTCACCTTCTCCAGCTTCACCCAGCACTCACCACACCTCAGAGGAAGATGAAGGTCGCAGTGCTCAGCGTGGCCCTGCTCTTCACCATCCTGCTGTGCACCCCGGAAGATGCTCAGGTGAGTCCCCAATGACACGGGAAGGGGCTCAAGGCTGGGGATGGGTTTTGGCTGCAGGACATCAGCTCTCCTGCAGAATAGAATTATAGTGGGGAGCAGGAAACCCCTTGCCTTGGCCTCTCCTTTTCCCAAGCAAGGGGCTCCTTCAGGATACCCTGTACCTCCAGTCCCAGGCAATGCAGCTTTCAACCTTCCACAGTTCCCTCAGTTCCTCCCCTTCCACCTCAATTAATGTTCTTGTGCCTAGACCCCGAGTTACTCACTGAATGCTCAGACCTGCCTCCTGCCTGGGAGGGCCCCCACCGGTTTATTGTCTTGGTGCCATCACATCCTATTGGTTCCCTCAGACACGTTTCCCTGGGATCTCCTCCGTGTCCTATCTAGGGTCCCCAAATCCCCTCCCTTTAATCATTCCCAACGCCTTTCTTTCCATCTTTCCCACCAGTCTTTTGCTTTTCATCCTCTCCACTGTGGTACTGTCCTCAGATCCCATCCTTGAACCCCCGCTCCCAAACACTCTCCCAATCCCATCATTTTTGTCCTCTGCAGTCCTCTTCCTTCTGCCTCCACTGACCACAATGCTTGAAGTCCTCACGTCCTCTCCACTACAATGCCTTTATCCTTCACTTGCATCTGACGCAGTCCTGTCCCTTCAAAACCCCCAGCTCAGCACCCTAGGGTCCATTAGTTAACCCCAGTGCCCTGTCGTTGGGTCTCACCCCACCTCAACCCCATCTTCTTTGGAGACCCTGAATTCCCCACACTCTCCTTGTCTCCATCCCCAACCCTGGTCCCTGCATGAACAGGTATCCCAGGTGAAACATGGAGGAATGGGGCTGGGAGTAGCAGAAGGGAAATTACCACTGAGAAGAGGGGGAAGCCATGGGCCTGGGGAGACTGAGGACACCTGTGCCCTACATACCCCCCCACCAAGGTCCAATCCAGACCACCCCTTTGCTCTTCTTCCCTAGGCATTTTTGGAAGAAGGTGGAAATAATGTGCGGGAGGTAAGTAGTGGGGTGGACTTGGAGGTCATCCAGTCTGGGGAACTGGAGGGCAATGTGGTCCTCCCATCCCTTGCTGGGATTGGGGACATCCCAGTGACCAGTGAGGTCTCGTGTTTTCTCTGCAGGTGCGGTTTCTCAAATTCAGGAAAGTGAAGAGGGCTGAGGTGGGTACCAAGCATTCTGTTTTCCCTAGACACACCCAGACCTCTCATGGACACAACAGTCCAGGGCATCCCAGTGTGTCCCAGTACACCCCAGTGCACCCTACGGCAACCCCAGAAAACACCCCCGCACCCCAGTGTTTATTCAGGGAGGCCTCCTTCCTGGGGTACCCATTGCATACCCGTCCATCTCATTACAACCTAGTACACACCAGTGCAACCCGGGATGCCCCAGTACACAGCCATGCACCCACGTGGGCCTCTTCCTCAGGACTCCCACTCCTTTCTGTGCACCAGCATAGAAGCTCACGTAACCCATTTTTCCCAGAGGCACCTTCCCCAAGGACGCCACTGCTGTCCCCTATCTCCCAGTACACCCCGATGTACTCAAGTGTGTCCCTAACCCTCCCTTTCTCCCCAGCCCCTTCTGGATGACATGATGGTGGAAGTTCTGCCCCCAGAAAGCCTGGCTGTATCTGCTGATGTCTAGGTGAGAAGGACCAGGGTATCTCCAGCCCCACACAGGATCCTGGGCCCCGAGAGTTCCCTGAGACCTCAGCCATGGGCAGACCTTGGGTATGGGAGAGGGAAACAGAGGGGACTGTCCCTGCCTCATGTCAAGGGTGAGCTGGACAGAGCTGCCCCCATGCCTTTCCATGCACTCCGTGGGGCTCTACGGCCCCAGAGGGTCACTGTGCAGGCCAGGCAGGGCCTCTGGTGCCATCCAGACACCCAGGATCACTGTGAGGGCTGGGCAGGACTCTGCAAGATGTAGGGGCATCCCAGGGCAATGACACACTGGGCAAGGGGCTCTGGGTGCCATCTGTGTCCTGTCCTGGGTATCTTGAGGGCTCCAATTCCCTTCTCCCTTTTCCAGGACTCTGCAGAGAGAGATGGTGGGGACAAGGCCCCTCTCATGTCCCAGCTGACACTGGGGGTCACATTTTGGGCTCTGTCTTTCAGGACCAAAGCTGGTGGTGACACCCTTGTCCGGTCCCCCTCCAACGGCATGAGGAGATGATCATCCCTGGATGACCCCACCTGATCCCCCGGGAGCCCTGGGCCATTTCCCTCTAATGATCAATAAACCCCTTCAGCAAAGCTTAACTCTGCGTGTGTGTGTGTGTGTGTGTGTGTGTGTCCATGTCCACGTCCCCTCTCCTCTGCCAGCGCCTGGACACCAGGGTCCTCTCTGGCTGCACCACCATGATGAGCAGAGTGGCTGAGGGAATCCGAGTGCCTGGGGTGTCTCTGTAAAGGAGATCCCCTTCCCACCCACCATGTGCCCCGAGGTAAGGGCATATTAGGTCAAAATGGGGTGTCCCACCATGAGACTGGGAGAGACGAGGGGCAGCTGGTGCCAGCCCTTGGGACTCCCTGTGTTTTGGAGGCACAGCACGAAACAGGTTCTTACTGGGGCTCCAGTGAGCACCATCCCCCAAAGAGCACAATTTGGTGTCTGGGCAGGAGAGGAGCGTGGACAGGCAGCCCGGACCCCTGGGTCCTCTGCCCCGCTCTGGGAGGGGTGGTGGTTCCCTGCCTCATGGACTCAGCTCTCCTGGATTCACAGGAGATGTCAGAGCCCAACACTGGGCCCATGTGCCTTCCTGGGTCCCCAGCCCACTCCCTCCTCTGGCGTGCAACAGCCAGGAAAGCAGGTCATGGTTCCCAGATGCTGCACTGACCTCCCCCCATCTCCCACCATGTGTGGCCTGGCTTTGTGGGAGTTTGTGTTTATTATCTTTCAGCTGTGGTTTCATCTCTCCAGGAAATATTTCCCAGGGAGCTGGGGGGGGACCTGAGAGTCCCCAGGGCAGCAGACTGCAATCGGGGCTGATGGGCACCAGCAGAATGTGGTTTGTCCCGAGGTTGTGGGGCCGGGGTAGGAGCTGTCAATTGGGAAACCAGTAGAAAAAGGGGAAGCCAGAAATCATAATGTACTAGGACACAGACCTGACAGAGCAAACATGGAGACAATGACAAGGAACAAACCTCACCGCTTAGAAAAATTTATATTTCCCCTCTTCTTTTTTTTTTTTTTTTTTTTTTTTGACTAAAACCACAAAATAAAAAAAAATAAAGAGGAAGAAAAAGTCAGATTCTAATATTTCTTGGGAGTTGCTTTTTACACAAAAAGCACCTATGATCTAAGGATCATAGACTCCAGTCATGTGCTTGTGCCCTTAACATGTCTTGTGTGGGACTCGAGGGACTCAAATGTCTCCTAAACGGCTTCTTCTTGAGCCCAGTGTACACAGGAGGGGGAACTTGTTGCTCAAAGGGAAGCCTGTGTCTGGTGGGGCTCTGCAGAGCCCTGACTTGCACCCAGTGCCTCTAGACAGGCCCATTAATGGCTGCAGGGAGGAAGAGGGCTCTTTACAGAACAAATCTGGGAGCGTTTGAAAGTGGTTTGGATGAGAAGCTCAGAATTTAAAATTAGGTTGTGGATTTGGAAGAAAGACACTACTCTATTCTCTATGTGCACTACGAGTAAGAGGGGCGAGATGGCAGCAAAGAGGACTTGTGTTTGGATACAGTTTATCCCAGGAAGCAAGCAAACACCTTGGAACAGACTCCTGCCACACTGAAGCTCTCCCATCTGCCTCTCCATTGGCTAAGAAAGTCCTTCAGGATGAGAAATAGTCTGCTCTGGGGAACAGCAGGAGAGAGACAGGGCTCCCTTAATTTCCCTCCTGTCCCCACAGGTATCTGATCCAAGGTGACAATGCTAGGGGTGCTAGAGCATGTGGCACTCCATGGGACTCTGTTTACCCATGATGGTAAGCCTGAAGGGAATCATGATGGAACAAGGTGTCAGGACAGCTCAGCATCAAAAACTGCAGCTTATGCATCTGTACTACGTCATTCTGCTGGAGCCTTTGCCTTAGTCTGCATTGCAAAGGGCTCTTTCATTTTATGAATTGGTTTGTGCAGGAGGGAGTATGAACTTAGGAAAAAAACCCTCAAACATCTGCACTGGGATTCTGCCCTGCACAGTCAGTCATAGAGCCATGGAACCACAGAACCACAGAATCACAGAATGGGTTGGCTTGGAAGGCACCTTAAAGGTCATCTAATTCCAACCTCCCTGCCACAGGCAGGGACACCTTCCGCTAGACCAGGTTGCTCAAAGCCCCATCCAACCTGGCCTCGAACACTTCCAGGCAGGGGGCATCTTTGTTTATACAAAGTAATCAGGCTTACATAGTACAGCCATGACTCCCTGTCGTCCTCAGAAGATTTAAATGCAGTATATCTAATTCTAATTTGAATAATATCACTATAACCTAGTCACTTATTCAAATATATAGTTTTACACAGGTAAAAAAAAAAAGTCAGGTCAACCTGCATAGTAAGGGAAAGAAATATTTATTATGCTGTAGATGCAGAAAGCATTGGATTGTGCCTCCAAATATTCAAGGAGAATCTCATCAAGCTCATCCATGAGCTGAGGCAAACTCTGATCAGAGTGAAGGACAGTGAGTGCTGGCCTAACATGAAGAAGGATGTAGGTGTCTGGGGTAGGAGCTGTCTGTCTTGTGCCGTGACCAGTGCAGATTACACTGGAGTAAAAGCCCCAGCCCAGCACCAACAGAGTGAAGGACCACAGACACAACTGCAGATTGATTTCGTGGGACCTCTGCCAGTGACAGCTTGAAACACCAAGTGCATCTTGGTAGTAGCAGATCCTTTTAGTAAGTGGACAGAAGCCCCCCTTGCAAAACCAACATGGTTGCCACCACTGCATATCTACTGTTTAACGCCGTTATTTCTTGATGGGATTTTCTCCACACCACTGAGTCTGATCTCAGCACCGACTTTGTGACAATAATTATGCATGAGCACTGCAAAAGCCTAAACATGACACATCCACCCTGGCTCTGCCAACCCATGGGACAGGGGAGAGGGAAAGGCCAGGGAAGGGGCTGGGTTTGTCTGTTGAACGTGGGGTCCAGCAGCGATGAGGAGTCAAAGGAGCAGATGGGGAGAGATGTGATAAGGCACCACAAATTGTGACGTTGATTGTGAGGCCACTCCTGTTACAGGAGCCTGATTAGCCAGCAGCTGGCCCCAGCAATTTGGGGACAAGATGTTCATCACAAAACCACTCATCCCAGCAGAGACCAGATGGGGACAGAGAGGAAGGGGAGAGACAGGCCAAGGGGAGCTGGCTGGAATGGGGATGCTTATGAGGTCATTTCCACCGCAGCAGCCTGCCTGGCCCTCAGGAGACACGCTGGCCAGCAGGCATTCTGAGGTCATCCAGTGCATCAGAGAACCCACCCAACAGAAATTACATCCCTGTGGAGGGGTGAGGTGAGACAGGTGGAAGAGGCCCACCTGGGTTCTGACTCTGGGGGGCACCTCTGTTATTGTGACCTGACCAACTGTGGCAGACAGAAGGGCAGGCAGGGCTTATGGCCACCATGGTCACACTAGCCCTGAGATGGGTGAAAAATCTTTTCCTTATCTCCAAGTTGAACATCCCCTGTTTCACCCAACACTCATCTTTCATGCCTTTAACATGCACTGTGTTGGAAAGCCTACTTCTCTATTCTTTATGGCCTCCTCGTAGGTGCTGACAGGCTGCAATGAGTTCCGCGTCAGCCCTCCCTTCTCCAGGCTGAATAAGCCCAGCTCCCTCGGCCTCTCCTCACAGGAAAAGCGTTCCAGCCCTGGCCTATCTTGGGGGCCGTTCACCAACCCCCTCCAGCTTGGCAACATCATTCCTGTACTGGGGGTCTGAAATCCGGATGCAGTAACCTGGACAATGCCCTCCCTTGATCTCCTGGCCGCACTCCTGGCCATCAAGCCCTGGGGGCAGCTGGCCTCCCTTGCTGCCAGGGCACACGGCTGCCTCCTGCCCAACCCACCAAGACCTTTCCCACGGGGCTTCTCCCAGCCAGGCAGCCCCCAGCCTGTGCCATTGCTGGGGGATGTCCTGCAGGGTCAGACGCTGGCACTTGTCCTTGCTGCATTCCCTGAGGTTCCTGCCAGTACGTGCTCTCCTGCTCGTTTGGCCCCTTCCCTGAGCACTGAGGCCTGGAGACCTTTTCAATAAAGATTCAGGCAAAGACGGCATTGAGTCCCCCAGCCCGACCTGCGTCTGCTGTTATGAAATCACCCTCCCCATTCAGCAGCAGCCCTGCATTTCCCTTGTTCAGCCTTGGTCTCTCACGAGTGACTGAAGCTTGTCTTTTTGCTCTTGACTTTCCTTGCAACCATTGGCTCCAGGCCAGCTTTGCCTTCCTAAAAACAACAAAGTCAATATACATAAATTTATCCTTTGTGAACAGTCCAACCTCCTGGCAGCTGCTCCATGACCCCTGTCAGAGCCAGCCCTGGCCCTGCACTGACCCAGCCTCCCTGCCCCACAAATGCTTTATGGTGCAAGGACAGGTTTCTAGGCCAACCAAACCCACAGTCAGTAGAGAAAGAGAAACAAGGGTGGACTGTTGGTCTGCGATAACATGTTACTGCCAGATATATTTCTATATAGACAGGCAAAATGGATGCCTCAAGAGATGGTCTTAGGCCTTCTGTCTACCTAGAACCTGGCCCTGGGATCCCTTGTCCCCCTTTTCACCCAGGCACAGGCAAGCACACAGACACACACACACCCACACACATGGCTCTCTTCAGCACAGAGTCACAGAACCATTGAGGCTGGAAGGCAGCCAGCTTCCACCTTCTCTGTGACACCTCTTCATGCTTCATTTTAGTCAGGAGCTCCCTTCTCCTCCGTGCCAGCTTCCTACCACCTTTCTATGACTTCCCACATGTAAGGGTGGAGTGTTCTGGAGCTGGAAGAGATCCGTGGCCACCAAACAGCTCTCTGCACCCCTCTTCTCTGCAGGGTGGTATCCCAATGACTTCTTCCAATCAAGTCCCTCCACAGGCCAAAGCCTGCTCTCAGGAAGCCTTGTTCCCTTCTTTCAGGGGCCACAGCTCTACCTTCTCACCTCTGACTGTTACATCCCTGAACACCTCTTCCTTGTTTGTAAGTATGAAGTCCCAAAGGGCACCTCACCTCACTGCCTCCACAGTCACCCTTCTCAGGACAAGTCAATAAGCTCCAAAAGCAGCCTGTGTGGCTTGCACCTTGTTCTGTTCCCCCTTCAGCAGATATTGGGATAGCCAAGGTGGACGGTGAGATATCAGGAAAGGAAGGAAGATGCTCAGGTGAGAGCAAGGTGGGACAGCTGGGTGGGTGACTACAGCCTGCAGGGAAAGAGGTGCAGGTGATGCAATAAGATTCCTATTTTATCCTGTGGTGGAGGTGACACAGGGTTGTGGAAAAGCTGGACGCCCCCAACAAAGTCAGCCTCTTCCTGACTTTGGCCATGGCTGTTGTTTCTGTCACGGATGCCTATAAGGAGGCACAGTCCCTGGCAGCACTGGGGCCTCATTGCCCCCTTGTCCCTACTCAGGAGCCTGGGAGGTGCACATCTCCATCGCCCACTGCCCCAGGAAGAGCCCTGAGGAATGTGTGAGGGACAGGATCTCCCTCCCCAGGGGCTGGGGGTCAGGGCTTGGCCCTTTGGTTAATGGGGTTAGGGCTTGGTCCTTGGGCTTCATGAGACA
Organism: Strix uralensis; assembly: GCF_047716275.1. Taxonomy (NCBI): domain Eukaryota; kingdom Metazoa; phylum Chordata; class Aves; order Strigiformes; family Strigidae; genus Strix; species Strix uralensis. Next base: position 17,294 of record NW_027436729.1, read on the forward strand.
CATCCAGGTTTCCTCAGCATCAGAGCCACCTTTCCTTTGCTTTTCCCTACCTGTCATCACTGCCTCCACATTTCTGCTCTAACTGGAGCCTTGGGAGGCTTTGTCAACAGTGTCCCTCAGTGGGCCCCATTAAAGCCACAAGAAACTGTAGTTTGAATCTAACTTTGAATATTGAGAGGTTTCTTCAGCTTCTTCACCATGTCTGAGGTTCATGGAATTGGCACCAAACCCACCCGAGGGTTCATTAAAATGCCTTGGGCTAGTCCTGTGCTGCGGAGCTGGGGTGGGCTCCTGGGACTGAGGGAGCTCGGGGCAAGTGGGCAGCGCTGCAGAGAGACAGCTCTGCCCAGGAGCAGCTCCTCTGCAAAGCGCAGCAGGGCTGAGGGCACTGCCTGCAGGCACATGAGAGGAGTGAGGTAGAGAGAGCTTAAAGGTAGTCGGGAGTAGGAGAATACTGAGGGCTCAGAGAAGGAGAAATCATCAGGGCCATTGACACAGTCAGTGTCTGGGTGCAGGGCAATGCAGCTACAGTTTGTGGAGGGATCTGGTCAAGCCGGCACAACACCCAGGAATCTCCCTCCTGTCTGGAGGAGGAGGACGTGCTCCAGAGCAGGGCTTCCCTGTTGCACTGTCAGAGGGACAGGCCGTGGCGGCTGCCTTCTGCCAGGGACGGCTGAAGGGGTGTGCAGCCAGGGGTGCAGCCAGGGGTGCCCAGGGCTGTCCTTCAGAGCAGGGTCCCTGCACCCCAGGGGCTGTGTGCTGGGGCAGGGACTCTGCCGCCTGCCAGGGTCAGCACTCAGCCTGCCCGGGGAGTTCTCCACGGCACTGTGGGGAGAAGCTGTGGGGGGAAGGAGAGATCCCCGGCAGGGCAGGGTCCTTCTGTTGTGGTGCTGCGTGGGTCAGGGTCACTCACAGCTCCAGATCACCCCAGGGAATTTCCAAGGGGACTTTTCAAGAGGAAGGTCAAGATCAAGACTACCTAAAAGGGAAGGAGTGTGTGTTTTGTGTATTCTCCTCTTGGTTGGCCTTCAGGACAGTGGGATGCTGGAATTTATTTCCCTGTTTTGGAGAAGGAACATTTCTGAGATGTTCCTGAGTCTCTGCACTCACAGGGAATCCCCTGGACAGTGCCCTGCTACCAGAGGATGTCTGCATGGCAGAGCTGAGCATAGAGCGGGTGGGATGGAGATTGTGAGCACCGACAGACAGGAGAGGGATAGAGAAGCAACTCCTGTCAGGGAGAGTTCCAGGCAGAAGAGAAATGGGCAGAGAGGGATCTACTCTCAGAATCGCCTTTGGAGGAGATTTGGGCAGCTCCCTGCCATCCCCTGCAGTGCAGACACCTTCAAGGAGCATCCGACCTTGGTCTCCTCTCCCACCCAACACAGCCTTTGCCATCAGGGTTGTGATATTTCAGGCTGAGTCTTCTTCTTGGCAGCCTGACTGAAGTGAGGAGAAACCCCTGAGTGCCTGTCTGTCTGTCCCTGTCCTTCCTCCCTTGGCAGGAACATTGGGGCATTTCTCTGTGTTTCCACTCTGGTCCTTGCTGCCTGTGTCCCCACCTTACCTGGGGGTTCTGGGTATGGCAGTTTGTGGGGATGCAATGAGCTGACCCTCACTTAAGGACACCCCATCTTCAGGGCTTTTGACTCTTTCCCTGTGTTTTGCTGATTAGGGATACCAATTAAACTCAGACACCAGAGTGAAAAGAGCAGGCGTATTTTACTAGAAATAACTAAACAATATAACAGAATAATACAGAAAACATACAGTAAGAAAAGACAGAATAGTGCACTTAAACAAATAGGGAAATACAGGGTAATGCATCAAATCATTGCTACCTGAGAGAGAGAACAGTGATTAAGAAAGATCCCTCACCACTTGCACCCGTTACCATCATCCAGACCCACAGGTGCTGGGGAGCCCCGGTTACAGTGAGGATTTGTTGAGCCTTTCCCGCGGGGAGTGGGAAATCCTATGCGGTGCGTCCACCCGTAGCTGGGGCTTCCAAAGTTGCTTTGAGCGGGTCCAGCCTTATATACCCAAAAATCAGCAAGCCAGAAGAGCTGGCACATTTGTTTTAAGTGGAAATATCTGGTTTCAATCTCATGTTAGATTCTCCCAGAGCCTGGCCGGGGCTCAAGGGAGAAGCTCAGGGAGTTTCCCTGCTTATCTAATTGGATTATGCGCAAGGTCTCACATCAGGCCTCAGTGACAGACAACTGTCTCCATGACTCTTGTTATTTTACCCACACACAAAGGAAGGAAAACATACATTTAAGATAGCTACATCTTCCACGCATATTTCATTAATGATTACATACTGAGTTAGTAGTTTCGACTCAGGGCCTGTTGCTCAGGCTTCAACACTTCCACGTTTTACATCAGACTAGTTGGTTTGCTATAACTTATTATAATACCTATTAGCACAATGGCTATCAGTTATAAAATATACAGGATCCATCTATAGGTCAACTGGGGCCTTTTGTCCAAGCCTTAGCACTTCACCCTGGGGTCCCGCTGGGCTGCAGGCTGCACAGCTCTGCCATGGCCTCTCTGTGCCCCATGGAGAAGACAACTCGGTGCTAAGGCCATGGCAACACGGCTCATCGTCTGTGTGTGGGCAGCTGCAATGAGCCCTGTGTGTCCCTGCCTGGGAGTGGGAAGCTGAGATCCTCCTCAGGTACGGTGAGATGGTGGGGAGGGGTTTGGGGATCTGCACTTGGAAACTGGATTCCTCTGCTGTCAGAAGTTCCTGATTTCTTCTCAAGTGACCACCAGGGTGTGATCATCCTCCAGCTCAAAGAGCTGCAAGGAAAGGGCAGCTGAGCACAGGGCTGATGGACAGAGCAGCTCTCCACACTGCACTAAGGGACAGTCCCTTTGTCTGTCAGCACCAACAGGGATTCACACCAAAAGGAACAGGAACGCCAAGAATTTCTGCCTTAAAAACCTCTCCTCAGTTGTGATGAGGCAACTAGAACAAAATAAACAAAAGCAAATCCCCACAGCTCTGCTCTGCTTTTGGGTGCAATGGGAGCCACAATGCTGAAAAGTTCATTGCCATCAAAAGTGGATTTAATTTGAGATCACCTGTGTTCCTAGTTATCTGCTGTTGTAGGGTAGGGCTGACTCCTCCAGAGCCCAGAGCAGAGACCCCTCTTTCCCTGGGTACCCTCAGCCAGCACCAACCAGAGCACATGACGTGGACCTGCCAAAGGTTTCCTGAAAAAGGCCAATCAGTTTGGGGGGGTTCTGTGAGAAGTGGAGTAAGTTTTGTTCAGAGAAGTCTACCCTAACTTGTCACTGATTTTTCCTCCACGTACAGATCCCCATGTCCAGAGGAAGCAAATGTCCAACAGCAGCTCCATCACCCAGTTCCTCCTCCTGGCATTTGCAGACACGTGGGAGCTGCAGCTCTTGCACTTCCGTCTCTTCCTGGGCATCTCCCTGGCTGCCCTCCTGGGCAACGGCCTCATCATCACCACCATCGCCTGTGACCACCACCTGCACACCCCCATGTACTTCTTCCTCCTCAACCTCTCCCTCCTCGACCTCTCCTTCCTCGACCTGGGCTCCATCTCCACCACTCTCCCCAAAGCCATGGCCAACTCCCTCTGGGACACCAGGGACATCTCCTATGCAGGATGTGCTGCACAAGTATTTCTGTTTCTATTTTTGATATCATGAGAATATTTCCTTCTCACTGTCATGGCCTACGACCGCTCTATTGCCGTCTGCAAACTCCTGCACTACGAAACCCTCCTGGGCAGCAGAGCTTGTGTCCACATGGCAGCAGCTGCCTGGGGCACTGGGTTGCTCAATTCTCTCCTGTACACAGCCAAAACATTTTTACTGCCACTGTGCCAAGGCAATGTTGTGGACCAGTTCTTCTGTGAAATCCCCCAGATCCTCATCTCTCCTGCTCAGACTCCTACTTCAGGGAAGATGGGCTTCTTGTGGTTAGTACCTGTTTAGTTTATGCTGGGTTTATTTTCATCATGCTGTCCTATGTGAATATCTTGAGAGCTGTGCTGAGGATCCCCTCTGAGCAGGGACAGCACAAAGCCTTTTCCACGTGCCTCCCTCACCTGGCTGTGGTGTCCCTGTTTATCAACACCTCATTTTTTGCCTACCTGAAGCCCCCCTCCATCTCCTCCTCATCCCTGGATCTGGTGATGGCAGTTCTGTGCTCGATTCTGCCTCCAGCAGTGACCCCCTTAATTTACAGCATGAGGAACCAGGACTGAAGGGTGCCCTCTGGAAGCTGTTTTCATGGACATTTTTCAGCAGGGGTAAACTCCCCATATCTCTCTGCAGATGATTTCCAATGTACCCCACACTAGACCTGAGTTGTTTTTTCCCTTGTCTTATTACTACTATTGCTAATATTTCTATTATCATCTTCATGACCCACATCATTATCACTATTGTTGTCATTATGTTCCTGCACAAATATTTTGATTCATCCCACTTCTGCCGAGGCATTAATCTTTTCAGTTTCACCTGAAGCCCATATAAAAGTCTTTCTCACTCTCTCACAGCATCTCTGCAATAAACTGGGATCTCACCGGTAGAACACTTGAAGGCTGGGACCTGCTTCCAGTGTGGATGTCAAGAATAGGCCCAAGGAATTGAACTCTGAAAGGAGATTTTTTTTTTGTTATGATTCTCCATACTCCAGGAGCAGAGATTTCCCAGTCACCTTCTGATCTGTTGAGGCTGGCAGCTGGACTTCAGACTCCTCTGCCTTGTTACAGTGAAGATGGTGAGTGGGCACTGAGGTACATACTCAGGCCTGTCCCACATGGGAGGTGGCAGGCGATGCCCTTCAGGAGGGGAACCTGGAGCTGTCTGGAGAGTGTGGGGGATCTGCAGGGACATTGTGTGCCTGGGGTGGGTGATGTTTTGTAGCATAAAGCCCAGACAAGGTGCTACGAGAGGGTCGCACGTTTGTGGTGGAGCCATCCCCCATGTGTCTCAGCGCTGAATAAACATACCTACTTTATAACCTTATAGGTTGTGGAGTCATGTTTCCGCAAGTCATTTTGGCACCCCAGATGGGACGTGCTTTGCTCGGCTGCAGGATAGACTGAGGAGTGGACATCCTACGCGCACCCTGAGTCCTTTCTCGGAGGAACTCCGCTCCCAGCCACTCACTGCGGGGGCAAACAACGACCATCTACAGCTGCGGAGAAATGGTAAGTTTAATGAGGGAAGCCAATAAGTCGTACGCTTGGCTGGGGCTGATGATAAATCGCGCAGAGACTTCTGGCATACAGCATAGTCCCCATATGGCAGGAGGGTACCCTGTATGTTGGTAAAGGGGATTCGCTGACTGATAGAGTGGCCGCTAGCGATCTTGGGAGTAGATCGAGTGAATCTGAGGTCACCACTGCATCCCAGTTTTGGGAGCCAGGATGGACCTGCTAATGACTGTATAAAAAGCAGGAGAAGGGTAAGTGGAACCTCTTAAGTGGTTTTGGTAAAACATTAACAGCTGTTGGAAGGATATCAACTGGAATGTAGTAACTGTGTATTTAATTTGTGAAATGCCTAGGAATTTTATGTATGTTTAGGAAACCGTATTACCACCTAAAAACATTTGTATGGTGTGCCCGGTACCGAGATATAACATCAGCAAATTGTGGATCCAAGAGTAAACAACTCAGATCAGTTATAAACAACATTATATTAAGCTAGCTTTTAGACGAGTGAATGAGTACCTGTGTGTGTGTATGAGATGCAGCACAGCTGTGAAGCGAGTGTGGAGTTCTGATCCACGGTTCCATGTTCTCCTCAAGGAGAGTGGCCGGAGGTGAACAAAGCGAACGAAGTGTATGTCAGATTGTAAAAAGTGTTATTTGAGACTGTGATTAATTTTTGGTGCCCTCATATACAAGCCTGAGGTTTTTCTTGTAATCTGATCTTTGTGTTGAATGCCTCTGAAGCATGCAGGAATGAATGAATGAGTAGGAGGAGAAGGAATAGTGAGTCTCTCCTCCGGTGGTTTGGGCTGGAACCCAGTGATTATTTGAATGATGAGAGTGAGTGGATAAGAAGGGAAAATGGTCTATATCAGTTGGAGGGATTATATGTAACCCCTCTAGCGAGACCTGTAGCATTAGATTGGGAACAACCCTCTGAAATCGCTCTTCCCCCGACTGAAGACAGAATTCCTTGTTTTGTTTGTGAATTAATACCTTATAACTTTTATAATAGAGGGGATTACCATCAAGCCTGGGTATTGCTGGAGTGTAAGCTCTGTAAACAAAGGTGGTACTGTGCATCTGATAGGCAAAGGCCTGAATGCCCTAAATGCTTACCCGAAACAGCACTTCCAAATATTTATAATTGGGAAAGGGCTGGACAGGTGTCAACAATAATAAAATTTGTATGTGGTAAGAGTAGCTTAATTCCGGATCTTTGGGACATATGGGAAAAGAACTGGGACAGAGTTAAAATACAGTGTAAGAAACGCTTTAAGTGGAAATTTAAAAGAGAATAATTTTAAAAATGGGAAACACACAAGGGGGAGTTATAAAGAGCAGCCCTCTGGGATGCATATTGGCCCACTGGAAAGATATTGCTGGGACAGGAAGCACAGAAAGCAAAAGAAATCTTGTTAAATATTGTAATCAATGGTGGCCACTATATAAGTTAGAGAATGAAGCCAAGTGGCTGTTTAATGGGACTCTCAATTATAACACCCTTTTACAACTAGAGAAGGGAAGTGGGATGAGGTATCATATGCAGACATGTTTTTCACTCTCTGAAATCATCCAGAGTGGCAAAGGGACTGTGGGATTGTACCTCCACAGGATCCTTTGGTACTAGCCCTTGAACAAGATAATAAAAAGGAACTTAAAGGCAAACTGAAACGGTGTTGTTCAGAGTGCAGTATTGGGCAAAGATGCACTAGAGCAGATAAGATTCATCAGGTACCAGAGCAGGATCTAACCGATTTGTTTAAGCCTCCTCCTCAACCACAGGAACGGGATGAGGACTCGGATGGACCCTCCACTCCCCCGGGTAGTCCAGTATCCTCCCACACCAGGAAAAAGTCTGCTCCAGCAGTCTTGCAGGCACCTCTCTGAGAGGCAGTAGGACCTAACGGAGGGACAATGTTAATTAAGGTACCTTTCTCTACTACCGATTTACAGGCATGGAAAAAGGTTGCCAGGAATTACTGTAACGATCCGGCAAGTGTGACCAGATACTTTCAGTTTATTGTAAAACAACATAATCCCGATTGGAATGATATACAGCTATTGTTAGATCATTTGACTGAGACGGAAAAGCAACTAGTTTTAAAAACTGCAGGGAATTTGGCTGAGGATTATTATAAGACTACGGGAGGAGACGTTAAAGAATATCTCCCCCTCCAAGATCCAAACTGGGAGGCAAACAGGTCTGCACATATGGAAAGATTGCAGGCATACCAGGAGTGGATTGTAAAAGGAATGGAGAGGGCTATTCCCAAAACAATAAATTGGTCAATATTACATGAAATTAAACAAGGTCCTTCTGAGTCACCATCAGAATTCCTGGATTGACTGAGGGACATAATGCGTCGCAACACACCATTGGATCTGGGGTCAGAGGTAGGAATACAACAAAAGTTTCTCTGTTTTTAGGACAATCTACAGGGGACATTAGACGCAAGCTTCAGAAGCTGCGTTCCACAGAAAGTAGAAACCTGGAAGTATTACTGGATGAAGCGTGGAGAATGTTCAGAAATAGAGAAGAGGATTATAAGCGAGGACAGAGAAGGGTACTGGCAGTTGTTAGGGAAGAAGAAGAAAGGAAACCTAGGTGAGGACTGCCTCAATTAAGAAAAAATCAATGTGCAATATGCAAACGGTTTGGGCACTGGAAAAATGAGTGTCCGGAAAAATGGAAAGTTAAGGAAAAGGGACGAAGTAATCATAAAGGAAGGGCAGTGGCCCATATGAAGGAGGACTGACGGGGACCGGAGGAATCTACCCTAGCGGATCTGCTGGTTTCAATAAAGCTAGGGAAAGAACAAAAGAAGGTAGAATTTTTAGTGGACACTGGAGCGACCTACTCAGTTTTAAACCAAGACCTAATGCCCTTAGAAGACTACTATATTATGGTAAAGGGGGCGACTGGCCAAAGTGAAAAGGCATATTTTTGCAAACCCCTAAGGTATAAATTAGGAAAACAATGGGGCATACACAAATTTTTATATATACCCAACTCCCCGAAGGCACTTCTGGGGAGAGATTTATTAGAACAATTGGGAGCAATAATTAAATTTAAAGAAGGAGAGATTACTCTGGAGGTAAATGACCAAGAGTTTATACAAATAATGAGCTTATCCCTAACTAGTGTTCCCACAGAAGGAAGAATCAGTGAAGAAATTATTGACCAGGTGTGGTGGTTTAGGTCCTGCTGGGGTCTGAGACCACATGGCCGCTGCCCCTCCCCCACAAAGGGAGTGAAATACAAAGCCCCGGGGATGAGATAAGGAGAGGTTTAATACAACAGTGCAACAGCAACACAACAACACAACAACAATAACAATAATAATAACAGTAATAACAATGAACAGAGCAAGATATCTACCGACACAGCAGTCAGAGCAGAGAGACGGCATAACACACGCGTTCACTGACTCTCCCGTACTCCTGTGCTTGGGTGCCAGAAGGTGAAGTCAGCATGGTATTGAATAACCCGGCTAGAGCTTCCCCCCACTGCTGGGGAAACTTAACCCTATCCTAGCTAAACCAGGACACCAGGTATATCCCGGAGTATGGGCCACCGACGTGCCTGGGAAAGCAAAGAATACCCCACTTGTTGAGGTCAGACTTAAAGGACAACAGCCGGTAAGAATCAAACAATATCCTCTGAAGAGAGAGGATCAGGAAGGGATTCAGCCAGTTATAGAGAAGTTCCGACAACTAGGATTACTGAAAGAATGTGAGTCTAATTTTAATACTCCCATATTACCTGTCTGTAAACCTGACGGGTCATATCAGGTTGTTCAGGACCTGTGGGCAGTGAATAAGATAACTGAAGATCTCTACCCAGTGGTGGCAAATCCATACACTTTATTGACTGTACTGACACCTGAACTAACCTGGTTTACTGTTTTAGACCTCAAGGATGCTTTCTTTTGCCTCTCTCTCCACGAAGCCAGCCAGAAAATATTTGCATTTGAATGGGAAAATCCTAAAAGCGGATGTAAAACCCAGCTGACTTGGACAGTGTTACCACAAGGGTTTAAAAACAGCCCTACTATATTTGGCAATCAACTCGCAAAAGACCTCGAGTCGTGGGAAGCCCCAACCCCGCCTGAGGAAGGGAAACTGTTACAATACGTGGATGATATCCTGATTGCCACCAAGACAAAAGACGCTTGCGTGACTTGGATGGTAAGCCTGTTAAATTTTGGGGGGCTTCAGGGATACCGAGTGTCTAAGAAAAAGGCCCAAGTAATGCAGAGCAAAGTGATTTATCTGGGTTATGAAATTAGTGCTGGAAAAAGAACTTTAGGACAAGCTCAAAAAGAAGCAATATGTCAGACCCCGAGGCGACAAACAGTGAAAGAGTTGCAGACTTTCCTGGGAATGACTGGATGGTGCCGACTATGGATTTATAATTATGGACTGCTTGTCAAACCCTTATATGCATTGACGACCACTGAACAAAAACACCTTCAATGGAATAAAGAAACTATACAGGCCTTTGAGCTACTGAAAAAGGTTCTGATGTCGGCTCCGGCCTTGGGACTACCAGATGTAAGTAAGCCATTTTTCCTTTTTTCTCACGAGAAGCAGGGGATTGCCCTGGAGATATTAGCACAAGAGCTGGGCCCGTATCGTTGAGCAGTTGCCTACTTTTCCAAACAGTTGGATACAACTGCCAAGGGTTGGCCTGGATGCTTGTGAGCAGTCGCGGCTATGGTATTAAACATCCAGGAAGCCTGAAAATTCACCTTGGGCCAGAAAATGACTGTGTTAGTATCCCATACAGTGTCTGCAGTGCTGGAGGCGAAAAGTGGACATTGGCTTTCCCCGCAAAGATTCTTGAAATATCAGGCTGCGATGGTAGAACAAGATGATGTAGAGATTGCAGTTACTAACATTGTAAATCCAGCCTCTTTCCTCAGTGGGAACACAGGAGAACCAGTACAACATGACTGTCTAGAGACCATTGGAGCGACGTATTCAAGCCGCACGGACTTGAGAGACAGCCCTATAGAGAACACAGAGAACTGGTTCATGGATGGAAGCAGCTATGTCCTAAGTGGTAAAAGACATGCTGGGTATGTTGTTACTACCAGGCAGGAAATAATAGAATCAGGGCATTTGCCCATGAATACCTCTGCACAAAAGGCAGAAATAATTGCCCTGACCTGCGCTTTGGAGTTGGCCCAAGGCAAGGCTGTGAATATCTATACGGACTCAACATATGCCTTTGGAGTCGTACACGCACATGGAGCAATTTGGAAAGAGAGAGGACTGTTGAACTCACAGGGTAAATACATCAGACATGCAGAGGAAATTCTGAGACTGTTGGAAGCAGTCCAGCTTCCTAAAAAATTGGCAATCATGCACATCAAGGCACACCAAAAGGTGAACTCGGATTTGGAGAAGGGAAATGAGCTGGCGGAGAGAGAGGCAAAACGAGCAGCCAAAGGAGAGGTAAAAGTAGAAGGAGCTTTAATCCCTGATGGGCGAATTTCCCTAGAGGGTAAGCCTAATTATACTAAAGAAGATCAAAAACTTATCACAGATCTGGAAGGATCATATAATGAGGAAGGTTGGGCCCTCATCCCGCAAGGAAAGATAGTCATTCCCTCTTCTTTAACATGGTCCCTGGTAAGGGAGGAACATAAGAAATTACATTGGGGAGCAGAGGCCCTATATAAACACTTAATTAAAGATATTAGAGCTAGAAATTTATATACTACAGTAAGACAAGTGACTCAGCAGTGTGATCTTTGCCTCCAGACTAATCCTAAAAATACCCCCAGATTGGAAATGGGCCGAATTGGGAAAGGCAATTGGCCCGGGCAACAATGGCAGATTGATTTTTCAGAACTTCCAAGAAAAAGGGGGTATCGATACCTATTGGTATTAACAGATACCTTTTCAGGCTGGCCGGAAGCGTTCCCTACCAGAACCGCCAAAGCTCGGGAGGTGACCAGAATATTAATACAAGAAATAATATCACACTTTGGGGTTCCAGCAACAATATCCTCTGACAGAGGGCCACATTTCATTTCAAAGGTGGTACAACAAATCAGCCGCCATTTAGGTATAGATTTGCAGCTTCATACCCCATATCATTCCCAGCTGAGTGGTCAAGTAGAAAAGGTGAATCATTTAATGAAACAGCAGATTGTGAAACTTGGACAGGAGACTAATTTGGCTTGGCCTCAGTCTCTTCCTGTGGCCCTTCTGCGCATACGAACTAAGCCAAGGGCAAGAGAGGGGTTAAGTCCTTTTGAAATTCTGTACGAACGACCCTATAGCATACAAAAGGGCATATCCACGCAGGCAGGGGATGAGACTATAACTTCATATCTGGTGGCATTGGGTAAACAGCTCAATAAAATTGGAAAACGTGTTTGGAACCCGAAGTAGAGGGTTAGATGGACCTGTGCGTAATATACAGCCTGGGGATTACGTGTATGTTAAGTCTCTTGCAGAAAAGCCTCTGGAACCGCAATGGGAAGGACCATTCCAAGTACTCCTCACCTCCTTTACGGCAATCAAGATCAAGGAGCAGAGCGCCTGGATCCGTCATACCAGAGTGAAGAAGGCCTATAGATCTCCATGGAAGGTTACATAAATTCGGCCAGGAAAATTGTATTTTTCACGATAATTTTGGTCAACGTCTATACCGTTGTGGTAGCATGGAATCAGAATTTCTTTGTAGGCCTTCTTCACGGGATGGCTCAAGGAAATAATTTGTCAGACTGCTGGGTATGCACAGAATTACCAAAATCAGGTCAATTTCCTTTTCTAGGTATTCCCAAATTGAGACAGATGTGCATAGGATTTGGGAAGCTTCAAAACTATTTCATTTAATAGCACAAGATGATATGTCCTGGGGTTTCACAAATCTTTGGGAAAAATTGACTTCATGGCTACCTAAGTTTGCATGGTTAAAACAGCTTTTTGTTCTGGTAGTGACACTGTTGATTTTAGGAATATTAACTTGTATTCTAATCAAAAGTTTCTTTTGGTGCTGCCAGAACACTGGAGATACTTATGTCAGATGGAAAAAGAATCAGCTTAGGCACAGGCTGGAATTAAACAAGTACTTTTCTAAAGTGTTAGATCAGGAGTCAATTTATTAAAGGTAGTAAAAGAATTTACTAATGTCTTAGAAAAGCGGGGAATTGAGATGAAGAGCTAGGAAATTAAAATAGTATACAGAAATTAGGCACTCAAGAAATGAAGGTATAACTTAGTTTAGAGATAAAGATGGAAGACTTAGAGATCAGGCTAGGGGCTAGAGACCCATTAGTTAAAAGATAACTAAGATTAAATAGGATAATAAATCACAGTTGATGGGCCAGAGAGCAGAACAATATGGAAACCTTGATTAATGGAAGCTGTGAGGGAACACTTTCTGATGGAATAGGAAGACAGCCCTAAAAACTGGTCAAAACCAACCCTATGGTCCCGCCTGAGTCCAGGAGGCTACAGAGACTGCGCAAGGAACGGAGGTAAAAAGTTCAACAGTGAGGAAGAGGAGCTACTTCATCTCTGCGACCCCAGCCCACGACCACGGGGACACACTGCGCAGACGTGACTAGGAGGAGACCGGGGCAGAACATATGAAAAAGACTTTCAGGCTCATTATAATACAAAGCAGGGATAGGTCATGCATATGTATAGGCATATTATGAATCTGTGATGCTTTGTAGCATAAAGCCAAGACAAGGTGCCACGAGAGGTGCGCACGTTTGTGGTGGAGCGATCCCCGGTGTGTCTCAGCGCTGAATAAACATACCTACTTTATAACCTTATAGGTTGTGGAGTTGTGTTTCCGCAAGTCATCTGTGCACTGATTCACACCCCCTGTTGCGCCAATGTTACAAATCTCGACAAATCAAACACCATTTCCTGTGCCATTTCCAAACATTTAAAAACATTACATCAAATTGCCATAGCTCCTGGTGGATTTTCACTTTCTGACCTGTTTAGGTGGATACCATCCTTAAATTGTGCCCTGGTTTGAGCCCAGAGGGAAACTGCGCACCACGCAGCTGCTCACTCACCTCTTCCCCCCCAGTGCTGGGAAGGAGAAATGACACAAAAAGCTCAGGAATCAAGATAATGACAGGGAGGGGTGGCTCACCCATTACAGTCAGGGGCAAAAGACAGACTCATTAGGGGAAGAAAACAAGAATATCACTTGAATTCAAACACTAACAACAACAACACTTAACAGAGACAGTGCGACAGTGAAAAGCGTTATGTTACCACACCTTAAAAACCCCTCGCCCCACCCCTCCCTTCTTTCTGGGGTCAGTTCCATGGAAAATGTCATTGGCTCCATGGGGTTGCCCTTCTGCTCACCCTGTCCTTGGTGGGAGAAGCCAGCTCTGCTACAATACCAAGCACCCAGATCATCCTGGAGGATGCATTTCACATGGGGGACCCTCTGAAACAATCGGAGATGCGAAGTTTCATTCCCTGGGAAAGTGCTCTGGCACCAACTTCAGTAATGATGTGACACCAAAGATAAGTAACTTTCCCCAGGTCTCACTAAGCAGGCACTCATGTTTTCCAATTTCCTTTCACTGAAGTATACAAAAACTCTCTCTACAACAATAAATTACATGTGCCTGGGACCATTCCCTGGAATGGAGGCCAACTGGCACAATTACCCTTGTCCATTTGGTTGCACTTTGTAATTCAAAATTTGGATGAAGAATAGCTGTGCCCAAAAATGCCCGCTGGGAAATCCCCTGGCCCATTCTTCGAGCAAGAGGACATCAGAGCAATTAAAAAGTGAAGAGGGAACAGATATCTTGAAAGACAGTGCCTGTGGAGTCAGTTAATTTGAAGGAAGAAGAGGTTGTAAGAGATCTTCAGGCCCATCATAAACTTACTGAACTCCTTAGTAAGCAATAAGGGGTTGGCTGGTTGCTTTCTCCTTTCTTTATTTCCCTTGGAAGGCTGTTGCAGAACCCAAATCTTCTAAGCATTAAGAAGTTTTCTTCCAGTTTGCAGTTAAATTTACTCAGGGCCACGCAGTACACATTTTTTCAGGTGCCCACACCTACTCTAGTCCTACTCCAGGAGACATCATTTTGAAACAACAAAGAAACAATCACCACATGGCAAGAGAAACCTTGATGCTGATCAGCAGCCCACCCGAGCAGGCAGGCACGGCAGAGGGAAAATAAAAACTAAGTGAGGAAGCCTTACAGCTGAACTTCTTAAAAGGGCACACGTGAGAGGATGAGACCCAAAAGAGTCACTCTGCCATGATTCTGATCCAGAGTGTGGAAGATAAACCATAAGAAAACCTTTTTTTTCCCCAACCAAGCCATACTTCAGCTGTCAATATATTAAAAACAACAAAACGGTCTATCTGAAACTCACTGCCAGAATAACCATACGCAGAATGGTGTCCTTTCTCTTGTTTTTCATAGTGACCTTTTCCACTGCATCCAACTTCCTACAGGCATGCGAGACCCCGTATGATAGAAAACTATCAGGTATCAACAGTAAAGGACAGAAAATGAAGCGCAAGCAGCCTTATGGTTATTCTAGAAGGTTATTCTAGAAGGTTCCCACATGTGACAGACTGACATAAGTCGTAGTGAATATGGTGGTGAGTATTTGCACTACTGCATTTTGCCAGAGGCAGGCAGACCAATTTCAGTATTTGTATCTGTCTTATCAAACAGGCTCTACCCTTAGTAGGAGTTAACAGGGGCTCTTCGTTAACTCAGGCAGTCCAGCACCGTTTGGTCAGAAGGACAACTTGCAGTAAGTTCACTTAGCACCCTGTGCATCCAGGTTAGAGAATGTGCATCGCCTCTGTGGTATAAACAAGCAAAAGGTTTTCAAAGTTATGAACGGAAAAGTGTTTCTCCTTTGCCTTCAGAACAGACTTGTTTAAAAAAAGGAATGAATGCATTTTCCCCATCCTGCAAGAATTCTTGAATTTCACTGAATTTTCACTGGTTTGAATCAAATGAAATTTTAAACCTTCAAAAAAGCTTGAAAAGCCAAAATCTGTTTCAAACCCAATCAAAGGGACTCAATCAAATACTTTGTTTCAATAATTCTGAAGACTTGTTTTATTTCATCTATCATATTTGCTATAGATCATGTGTCAACTCCAAAGAAGCATTTGTTTTGTGTATTCTGAAAGCTGTTCTTTAAATTGAAATGTTTGCTTTTACATTTTTTTTGGCAAGGGTAATCGAATTGAAAGGACTTTTATGCCCAATCAGGTTGTGTTTTAATGAGTCAAGTGTTTTCCTCTGAAAAAGTAATCTGACAAATATTCACCCAGCTATGCTGCTATTGATGGGACTGAAGGGCACCTTTTTGCAAGGCTGATCTTGTGAAACATTCATCCCATAATCAAAGGATATTGAAGGAAATCTTGTATATCAAGTATTTAGATATATGTATATATGTATATCATATCTGTAAATACACTCCAATTCTTTTCCCTTTCGAAGTCAGGCACAAGGTTTGTTCTTCAGCCATCTGAGCTGTAACACCGTCCCTCCATTTACAAATGGCACTTTGGCTAGTACCCTCACTGCTCGAGTGGTTTTATCTGAACATTGTTGAATATCCTGTTCTCTAGCCCACTTTTCTGTAGTTCAGTATTTTACTAAACTAAATCTCCCTAAAGCTGGTTACAATCCACGTTTTCTGGTGAAGACTAAGGAAATGCGTATTTGCCACTACTGTTTCAATCATTATTTCTTCTCTCTCATTAAGCAAGAGATATAAGCTTTTCCCTCCTGACCTTTACTTTTGAAATGCAAAACAATTATTAGGGGTTCTAACTAAAATTCATTTTGTGTCTTAGGCTTCTCAACTTTATCCTTACCCATGCATGACATTACCCTGTGCCTTATGGCCCTGTGTTCTTTCTCACACAGTTCTTTTATTTCAGAGGTGTGGGTGATAACTGACAAGTTTGTCGCCCACTTTGGGGTAGTTTTCCGTTTGGTAATTTCCACTTAGATTTTCAAACCACCTTCTTTCCTGCCTGAGCTTTTCCAGCTTAAGAGTTGTTGCTTCTCGGTATGTTCAAACAGGTCAAACACGTTTAGCCTCAGCTGAAGGCGGGAGATCGGGTATGTTGGTCCAAGGGTTCTCTGAAGCAGACACAGGGATCTGTGATCATTTCCGTGAACGGACCACACTTGCATTTAGCAGATGACTAAGCAGTATTGTTCCAGAAGGAACACGCTAAATTTAGTCACGGAGTCAACATCTGTTTCTTATGCCTGAACAACAGTCAAAACTTATCTTGCTCTGTAAGCGTGCTTTCCTCCACTGAGGTTAAAACCACCTCAACTGTATTTCACCCCTGGGAGTCAAATGCGTTCCAGTATTTCCCCTCACGCAGAGGGCCCTGTTGGGATGCATCCCTTCACACTGCTGTAAGCACTGCGTAAAAACCTCAGAAATTCAGCCAGAAAACTTCTAAACGTGCCTGTAGTAAAAATTACCTGTGCAGGCCTGAGCATCACTGCATACCAGGTGTCTTCAGCTCAAAAAACTTGGGAAAAAGTAATCATAAGAAACTCCATGTGTAGAGTAAACTAAATTCACAGGAGACTAACAAATCATCAGTAATGCTGCTACAGCGCTCTGAAAACAGAGGAGAGTTTAACTGAGCATTAAGACAGACTTCAACTACAGCTTTTTCAGCACCAGTTTATCTAAAAATACACCGTTTCCCCTGGTTTTATGGAGATATTGCATAAAGAAACAGCCAAAATTTTACTTCGCTGCAAGTTTATTAATTATTCTGAACCTTGATAATAAAGCATACTTAACACATTCTGACTCAAATAAGAATCCCATTTCACTGAGTCCTAAATTTTCTGTATTTCATTAGACCAAAGTATGTTCACAGAGCACAGTGCAAAAGAAATCTTCTGTTTTCAATGGCCTCATCATCACGAGCACAGACTATGCAAAGGGAGAGTCTGAGTCTGCCTTAAATTCCCGTACATCTGCTGTTTACTTTGGTGACACCAGTTCCCTGGACCACGCTTAGGAAACGCTAGATGAGCACATTTCATGACTATTACGGACCTGTGCTCTTTGATTCTGGGAAGTAAACATCTGAGTGGCTTAATTGGAAAGTGTGTTTTACCTTGTGCAGAAAACACCTGAAGTCCACCAAGAATGCCTTGACATGCATAGGAAGTGAAATCGAATACTAATTTTGATTTGTTCTTGTTTTAACCATCAGAAGTACAGGATGCTCAACCTCTAACCCAATATTTAAAATGTGATAGTCACCTCCACTGAAAACCAAGGTGAATTATTACTATTACTATTTACTATCTCTGTACTGTTTAAATACCCTAACCATAGTACCTATAAACAATGGCACTTTTTGAACAAAATAGTCTCTCCAAGCAGGAAGCCCTAAAAGGCTGCTTTAATTTATTGTACTTTCAAACAGAACTCTTTTGGGGCAAATCCCATAGCCAATCAGTCGAGGGCTTTCACTACTGAATTAAATCATTACCGGATGTTCTGCCCTTAATGCACAACAAGAAGTATTTCTTCAGGCCTGTATTTACTGAATTTATTCAGGCCTGCATTCTCAGGGGACTTTTCCACAAATGAAGCACACTAACAGCAGGTGTTCATGCTACTTTTATACACACAAATCATAAGTTAGTACTTTTCCATAACACGCCTACTAGGTACTGATTGGTTAGTGATTAACAGACAATTATAATACAGCTCACCTAATGCTTCTACTCCTACACATGCTCAGGGGAAGGGTCTTAACCTGGGCAAGGGTCTTTTTGACCTGTGGGTGTGGTTTTTAGTATTATAATGAAGAGAGTTCACTTTCAGAACACCCAAAAGCTGGTTTCATTGCCAAGTGAACTGATCAATCACTTTGTCAGGTTGTCAAATAACTCATTCTCAGCACAATTCTATACATTGTCTTTATGGTCCAGGACATTCTAGTTATTTTCTAGGGTATGGACAACAAAGCCCATTCTTGATAAATTTCAGTGTCTCACCTGACCAATTTTACAATTATCCCCAGGTGTGCAGTAACTATAGTTATTAGCATAATCATTGACCATGAAATTTAGTAAACATGAAGTATACCATATCAGTACCTCCCCACATTGCACCAGTTCCAAGATTTAAAGTCCTACCTGTCTTTTCAAATTAAACCCACTGATACGTTATTTTTCATACACATTAACTATCAGCAAGCTTCTACTGGTAGCTTTTTTCTACCACTAGTCTTTTCTCTGCTAATGCCCAGCTATTACCGGAAATTTCATCACATTGGAGAGTTCACTGAAAACTTTTTATAGTAACAAAAAAGTGACATAACTGGGCTGTAATGTATTCCGCAAGTCATTCTGCTGATATTTTATAACTGATAATAGCTTCTTCTGATTCTTCTGAGAATCAAACTCTTCTGAGATGGCAACAAATTATATATTTATGCTACAATGCTTATCTGTCTTTACTATAAAAGCAATAAAAACAAACGCATATAATAAGGAATCTCTCCACACAGAGAAAACAGGACCTACAACTTGGCTCTCAGAAAAATCAGCCACAAGAACAAAACCAACAGAATAATCTTAAAAGTCACCATTGTTGGAGTTTGAACCCCATGTCCCAGCAGGGCTATTAAAATCTACCCCACGCAGCTTTAACAAGAAAGATACACTCCGAATGCCTCTGTAAACTAATATCCATTAAGAAAGTTAACACACTGAAAGCCCTCACAAAGAATATAATGCTTCATGGGTACTTACATAACACATGTTTTGCTGGTAGCTTTAACTCCTCCAGCAGGGATTCTTCTAACAATTACTGACAAGTTCTTAGGAATCAGGGCATTATCATCTGTGTATTCTGAAAACAACATCAATACAGAAGAAAACATTAGTCAATTCATAAGAATATAAATTAATATGTAATTACATAGCACTTGAGAGAACACCTTTACAGACATAAAAGCAAAATTTTATATGTAACATCGTGCCTGTATTGTCTCAACACACTAACAGGACCTTTCAAGAAATCTTCAGGTTTGAGAATCAAACATAAGCTGAAAAATCTTTTTCATTTTTTTCATAGTTTGAATGCAAAACGGTCTCAAAGGTCACTAAAGGAGAGTCTGCTAATGCATGAGGTTCTTTCCTGACCTAGCTTAAGTTGCTTTTGCTCCTGTTAGGCTGCACACCCAAGAGATCTTTGGAGAGAAACAAACCACAGCAAAGTCTGACCTTCATAAACCAGACTCTAAAGTCTGACCAGCTTGCCCTGCAACAAAACTGCACTTGGCTAAAGCATGAAAGCTCTGCGCTGTTGCTTTCAGAGCTGTTAAGTAAAAACAATTCACCTGTGCTGAGAGCGCTCGAGACTGACAGAAGAGAGCCGCCATCTCTATTTCTTGGAGCTTCATCCATCAACAGCCACACTGTCAGCTGCTCAGTGCTGTACACTTAAATGGAAATGAAACTGGCAGTGCTGGAATTTGGATCACAGAAATCTGGGGGGTTTTTTGAGCTTGCTTTCACAAGTAGGGCAGAATTGGCTCAAACTAAAGTGGTATTTCCCCTCTCAAGCTAATCATCTAGTTTGAATTAACCAAAGGGATGTGAATTCTTTCAACTCACTTTTTGCAGAGACTTAAAGTTATGCATGAAGACAGCCTTGAAAAGCCTTTCGAAAACAGTGTGTGCCTGAAGCTCTCCATGCTTTGCCTCGGCTTACACCGTGTTAGTCTTCTGAAGAGGAGGAAAGCCTTCTGACCTTTTACATGAGGCCCAAACAGAAAACCCAACTACCTGAGACACTTCGACAGAGTAAGATAAAATGCAAAGATCTCTCCATGAGAATGGTTTTTATATTGTACTTACACAACCTGGATATGACTAAGTATTTCAAAGCACTATCAGCAGCCATTCCCTGTAATGTGCTACAGTTTTAAACATTAAAAGCCCTTACCTTTGCAGACCGAATCAGAATGGTGGTCTGAAAATGGAAGATGCTGTGTATCTAGTCAAATTCTGTCAGGGTCGCTTTGCTCAGTGATCTCACACAAAATAGGAGCATTTCACAATTTATGCTCCATTTATCACTATGTTATTCCTACAGGCAGGAACCTCTCTTAGACCAAAATGCACCTACCAGAAGACATTATTTCAATAATGAAATGAAAATTTTACTTCTATTTCCAAGTGACAGAATGCTTCTTTAGAAACCTGAGAAATCATTTAGCTGAAACTAATTCCTGATCTTCCCCCTTAGGGAACTGAACAGCAAGCTTCCTCCAGACTTCAGAGCAGTTTCAAATTGCAGGAGAAAGGGCTACTAATCATGAAAACAGAAGCTTTTACAGAAGTCATATCCTGAAACCAACCCCTAGAGCTCTTCTCAAAAGGAAAACCTAAGCCTATACAGCCACCCATCAAGAGAGGCCTCCACTGGGACCTTCTGATGGCGGAGCAGCTCAAACAGTACTGAGGCCCAGACAAGCAATGAGGAGATGATGCCAGTGGCAGCTCTGGAAGCCCAAAGCAGCTGTTTCCACCTGCTGAATGGAGTCATACAGAGTGTTCTTTGTGGTCCAGATCACAAACCACTGGACTCAAATTTCAGAGGTACAGGATAAGCAACAGTGGCTCCACAAAAGACAGGAGTTGCTACGCCTGTGCCCAGCTGAGGGTTGTGGTAGTTCTGCAGAAGATTACAAGTGGCAGCAGCTCTCCCAGAAAGAGACTGTATACACGAGGACAGCAAGAGGTCAACTGGAACATGCACAACAGCTGTACCTGAAGTGCTAAGGCTTGGACAACAGGCCCAAGCCAGAGTTGACCTATAGATGGATCCTGTATATTTTATAACTGATAGCCATTGTGCTAATAGGTATTATACTAAGTTATAGCAAACCAACTATTCTGATGTAAAAGGTGGGAATACTGAAGCCTGAGCAACAGGCCCTGAACTGAAACTGCTAACTCTGTATGTAGTCATTAGTGAAATATGCATAGAAGATGTAGCTTAAACATCATAAAACATGTCTATCTTGAATGTATCCTTATATTTCTTTATGTGTGAGCAAGATAACGGAGCCACAGAAACAGTTGTCTGGCCTTGTGACCTTGCTCATAAATTAACTTGAAAAGCAGGGAAACTCCCTTAGCTTCTCCCTTAAGCCCTGGCCAGGCTCTGGGGGGGAACCTAATGTGAGATGAAAACCAGATGTTTCCGCTTAAAACAAAAGGTGCCAGCTATTCTGGCTTACTGATTTTTAGGTATATAAGGCTGGGCCCGCTCACAGCGACTTTGGAAGCCTCACCTACGGGTGGACGCACCGCGTAGGATTTCCCACTTGCCGGGAAAGGTTCTCCAAATCCTCGCTGTAACCGGGGCTCCCCAGCGACTGCGGATCTGGATGATGGTAAAGTATGCAAGTGGTGATGTATCTTTCTTAATCACTATTCTCTCTCTCTCAGCTAGTAATGATGTGATGCATTACCCTGTATTTTCCTATTTGTTTAAGTGCACTATTCTGTCTTTTCTTACTGTATGTTTTCTGTATTATTCTGTTACATTATTTAGTTATTTCTAGTAAATACGCCTGCTCTTTTCACTCTGGTGTCTGAGTTTAATTGATATCCCTGATCAGCAAAACAGTACCATGCAAAAAAAAAGAATAAGTCCTCTTTTAGTATTTTTTTGACAATTCATTGTGTTATAAATGCAGAGGCAGAGTCGCAAATATCTTTTATAAATTTATTTGCAATAAGAACAAGTAAAAAAAGTTTGGCATGCCGGGGGGCAGGGGGGGCTTCCTGCTCTGCACCGATGAGCTCCAGGTGGTGCTGCATCACTCCCTTTTATAATCCCATCTTCACATGCGCAGCAGGGTCCCTCAAACTTTCCCGGGCTTTCTGGTGTTACCAGGGCTCCTGGCAGGGATTCCTCCAATCATATTTCACCTGCGCAATCCGGTGTTGCTGGGGACTTCTGACGGGGGTCCCGCCAGTAATTTTCCACCTGCTTAGTAACAGTCACTGAGGAAAAAAAACCTCCAAAACCCTTTAAACAATAAAACTATGATAAATCTCCTTTAACTTATGTACATGGCAAACACTAACAAAGTCACCATATTTTAACATGAATCACCACCATATTCTTCACAATTGACCATTAGAAGAGAAGCATTGACATCTGCCTTCTGAATGGACTGTCCTTACATGTATATATAGAGAGAGAGATATGCTGGCTTTCAATCTACTTGTGAGGCGCACAGTGAAGAGAGCTCCAGCCATCTAGTAACTGACTGACAGAAAAATTAATTCCCCTTAAAAGTCAATCAGTACACATTTAGGTGGATCAACTGAAGAATGACAATAGCTTGGTGAAGTAAAGGCTTTATTTGTATAGAACACTTATCGCGGCACATCTTTGTATGTGGGACTTGAAGTGTCCCACCAGCTTGGTTACCAAGTCAGAGAATTTGTGGAAAAGGGTTTACAAACAGCGTACATTGCTGAGTTAGTTCTGTGAAGGGACCTGATACCAGCTGGCTTTAATAAATTTATTTTTCTTTCACCTCAATTAATTGAATTCATTTTGGTGATGAAATCTTAATAAAGGTGAAGTCAAACAATGTAGACTAAAAAGTTAACTTTTTTGTTTTAAATAGGAAAGGACTAAAGCTGAAGCACTATTCCTGAAGTCCTTGGAAATTTCTTCTGCTCGATTTGAATTTAACAGCTGCCAGCTTAGTCTAACAGGTCTCAGACAAAACTGGCATCTCCCAGCAGAAGCCTGTCCCCTGCAAGCAGCAACATCCCCTAGCAGAGCCTTGGCAGCTACCAGGAGCTGCGAAGCAGTGTCACTCTGCCTCTCCACGACTCCACATCTGCAGAGTGAGCAGTGACATCACGCTCAACAAGGCTACTTTTCACAGTTGTCCAAGCAGAGCTCCAACAGAAATGTTCAACAAAGCTGGAGGTGACAACATGGTTGATTCCTATTCCCTTACAGCACAAATTTGTTTTGCTGCCGGTGATGGCCAGTAAGTGGCTACTGGGCTTTTGCCAATCTGACCTGTGATTCAAAATAAGGATTCAATTAACTCAGAAAGTGTGCAAAAGCAAAGGAAGATTTGCATGTTTATTAAAGTCAAGAGCAGAAGAGAGAGAAGAGTCTGAAACTCGGTATCTATTCTACAAGAAACAGGATGCTTGAAAGAGTCAAGGAAAAGAAGTATTTCAAGGAATGAATGGAGGCAGACGAGTTAAACAATGGCTGCTTTGACTGCTGCCTCATACTGGCTTAGAAATCTTAAATCAACAGTGCGTTGGTGTCCACAAACTTCTTTCTGCAAAAAACTACAAACAGGTTATGCTCTGAAGTTTATACTGCTTCCCATTTAATGAACAATTTAAAAACCCCATTTTTAAGTCCATCTATAATTCTGAAAATCTGCTAGTTTTAATAATTCATGTCATATGTATGCTATAAACAAGTTACAGAAAAAAGTTCCTACTTTATTTTATGGTCTGCTTTAATCCACCATTTCGAGTCTGACAACACGGCAAAAGCATCTCTCTGAGCACTAACTAGAAGTATTTTCACCCAGATAAAGTACAGAAGCTCATCAGAGCAGAAGTCATCAGAAGACAAGCCTGTATGTGAAATGATAATGAAAAGCCTTTATTAGGCTCAGGTGCCTGGCTAACCAGCTGTTATGCTGCTGGGGGAAGGATTTGCAGAGTAAGAGATGAAAATGACTACTAACATGCCAGACTGCCTCTACCAGAAAACAGGGGAACTCCCAAGAACACATTTCTCCCTAGCACTTAACTATGTGCTTTCTCATTAGGTGATTTTTTATCTCTGTTCTAATTAACAGCACTTGCACACTTGGCAACAAACAAATCATCTGTGCAGCTGGCACTGAGAGCACTGCCGCAAAACATCCTGATTAATAGACCAGGCTACTATTTCTGGATTTTCGGCTCCCACCAGAATAGGTACCAACGATCTCATCTCCACCTGATGTATCATCATTTCTTGAATTAGCTAGTTCAGTAGGCTAAACAGTTCATTTATGTTACTATCATACAGTGCTGTGCTCCAAAAGAGCACCTCTATGGCTTTGAAAGGATGAGGCAATGAAATCTAACATACTTTCAATCATTAATCTGATTATACAGACCGCCCGATGCCTGAATGTCTTACTGGCCCTGCTTGCCACTTCAGCGTGTGACTGGGAAAGCAAAAGCAATGCTGGAGACAACGTGGTAATGAACCAAACTGAGCCTGGCCTGAGCACCCGGCCAGGGGACGTGACCCGAGCTGACAGCACAGCCTGGAGAGGTCCCAACCCGCTGGTGACAGAGTCAAAGCAGCCGACTCCCAGACAGGCAGGGCACGAGCTCCACCGTGACATCACGTTTTGTGAACTCAGCCAGGGAAACAGGGAACTCCATCCCCTCTCTGACAGCTCCACGCAATAACACTGCACAGCAGCCCAAGAATTCCTTGCACTCCAGGGTGTAACCAAAGTAACTCCCCCACACAAGCACTGCAACACAAAATGGCACAGGGAAGGACAAGGTTTAAAAGTTGCTTAAATGTTTTCTCTAAAAGGCTACATTTGCAGAGTGTTGAAGACATTCCAGTAGACAGACAGACATCAGCTGTGAGGCCAAATGATGTCGCTCAGAGTTAGCATGAGTCTGTTTTGAAGACATCACACCGTGGCGTTACTAATACTGCCAAGTGCGTGCTGCGACACTGACCTCAGGCAAGTTCTGAGTTCAAGAGACAGTCTTAAAGAGCACTATTCTTCCTTAAAACTATTCATCTAAGACCAGCTCAGAGTCCCATTTTTGGTTTTCTATTTTTTTGTATTTTGCCTGATAAGCAGAAAAGCAAATTCTCCAACTGTTTTGAGTCAGAATGTTACAGGGAAGGAAAGAGTTCTCCAGAAACCTGAGCTCTGGAGTTTGCAGTTCTTCCGCAATATTGTGAGAACATCTGTTATAAGAGACAGGTCAAGAAATGCAGATCAAATTAAAAGGAGGCAAGTTTAAATGCATCATTCTTGGGTGTAGGCTTTTTGAAGGGAATTCTGCCTTTAGAGAACATGCCTCTGTAGTCAGCATGGAAGATGACACACACACTTTCCCTCCCCCTTTTTAAAATAGGTCCCAACCATCCATTTTGCCTTCCAAGCATTTGAAAAACCGTCCATCCTATAATTTTTTTCCACTGATATGTAAAATCCTGTTTACTTTTAGCTTATATTAGCGTTGCTTCTATTGCTAGATTGCCATTATGAAAAGTAACAGTTACTGAGCTGTAAAAAGTTAGAGTATTCAGAAAAATCTGAACAAGTAGGCCACCCTCACTCAAGGTTCACTTTGTTCTTTCCAAGATCATTGCAACATGTGGTCAGGACTCTGCACTGACAAAGGTATAAAACCCCAATACTTTATGTCCACATGTAAGAATTCCAAACATCCCACTCAGGCCGAATATCCTGGTTTAGTTTTCCCTTTGCTTTCTGAAGGTGAGTTTAAGCATCTACATCTGATTAACAGAAACTGAAATTCACTGTTAGGCCTATAAAGCAAAAATTTGGCATACACATATGTTACACCAAAATGTATTCCCTAGCTTTGCTCTGAAAACCACTGGGGGATTTTTGCATTTTCACATGGAAAACACCCTTACGAAAGCTTCAGTAAGCATCTGTGACACTAATATACCAAGTTTAAAATTTTATAGTCATTTTACAAAGGTCAAAGTGCAACACAACCCACCTAGAGGAGGATCTTTTCACTGTTAAACAAGAATGATGCTCTGTAAAGTATGAAGGATATTCCTTCTTTAAGTTCACCTTTGGGCAACACCACATTTAACAGAACCTAGTGAAGCAGATGCTTTTTCTTCACTGGATTCTGATTATGTATGAAATCAAAGCAACACACTTTGTGAAACTGGTATTACATCCATTAGAGTAACACTTTATGGGGTAACAAGTTTATGAGCATAAATTTTTCTTCTAAAACTTTGCTTTCTGTTCCTCATGTACTATAATAGAATCCATGTGCTTGGCCTATTTCAAAACATTTTTTTCTTCTGGTGATACTAATCAGGCTCCATCACAGTTCATTACCATCCAGTGTTCTGGTTTTAAGGCTCTGTTTTACACAGACCCAACTATTACAGGAGTGACGTCAGTCAGATGGCCACTCAGCCTGCTAGCATTAGCTGAAAGTACATTAGCAGCTGAAGACAAAATTCAGAGACCCTTCTGCAGCAAAGCCCTTAAAGCTAATTAAACAGTTTTCAAAAGCTCTTGGCAAATTTATTCAATACTACTAGAAAAAATTCAAGACTTCTGAAATGCATCTCTACCTACACGTCACACAATCCAATGGCATCCCTAAGACACCTAACATTGTGCTGTTAAGTGTCTTCACAGACATTCCCCTGGAAATAATTTAAATATCTGGAGACAGTGATCTTTAGGTCCAACCACTTTAAAGACTAGGACTGAAGTTACAGTTACTGCAGTGAACATATTATTCTGTTTAAGTTTTAATACATGAAACAGGAAGAGTAAAAAAGCCAGTAGTACACATTTTAAAGAAAAGACTGTTGCAAGAGTGTCACAGAAGCACAGGAAAATATAAAAAGAAATGTAATGTTTAAAGAGTGAAAGCATTTTACAATTTTTTTTATTTCTGAAAAGTCACACCCCAAATTCTTTAATCACGTTCAAACTTATCAAGATGGCAGATTACCAAACTGTAATATCATACTAAGTAATACAAAACCATTATAATCTCTGAGAAGCAAGCACCATTTATTAGATTTAAAAGAATTTATGACTTCTCTAAGCACATTTCTTACTCATAATCACCAAAAATGTTCTGCCATAAAACTTCAGTACTGCCCTGACATGGTGAAGTGCTAAGGCTTGGACAATAAGCCCAAGCCAGAGTTGACCTATAGATGACTCCTGTATGTTTTATAATTGACAAACATTGTATCAATAGGTATTGTACTAAAATTATAACAAACCACCTGTCCGGATGTAACAGGTGGGAATATTGAAACCTGAACAATAAGTCTTGAACCAAAATTACTAACTCAGTATGTAGTCATTAGTGAGATATGTACAGAAAATGTGACTTAAACATCATAAAACATGTATCCTTCTTTGTGTGTGTAAACAAGGTAACAAGGCCACAATAACAGGGCCACAGAGACAATTGTCTGGCCCTGTGACCTGGTGTGTGACCTTGTTCATAAATCACCTAGATAAGCTGGGAAAACTCCCTTAGTTTTTTCCCTGAGCCCCGGCCAGGCTCTGGGAAAATCTAATGTGAGACTGACTTCAGATATTTCCGCTTAAAACAAAAGGTGCCAGCTATTCTGGCTTACTGATTTCAGGTATATAAGGCTGGGCCCGCTCACAGCGACTTTGGAAGCCTCACCTACGGGTGGACGCACCGCGTAGGATTTCCCACTTGCCGGGAAAGGTTCTCCAAATCCTCGCTGTAACCGGGGCTCTCCAGCGACTGCGGATCTGGATGATGGTAAAGTATGCAAGTGGTGATGTATTTTTTTAATCACTATTCTCTCTCTCAGGTAGTAATGATTTGATGCATTACCCTGTATTTTCCTATTTGTTTAAGCGCGCTACTTTGTCTTTTCTTACTGTATGTTTTCTATATTATTCTGTTATATTATTTAGTTATTTCTAGTAAATACGCCTGCTCTTTTCACTCTGGTGTCTGAGTTTAATTGATATCCCTGATCAGCAAAACACATGGTTAACATGTAGTACCAGGAAAAAAAAAAAAGGTTAGAAATGAATGATGAAATGATGCTCAATAGCATCTGAATGGCAGTGTCTTTCGTGTAGAAAAGAAGTTATATTAACCACCAATTCCAAAGTATGATTTAAATACAAAGAACACTCGTGAGAGATGGCTTTAAAGGGTCTGCATAGATTATAACTCACAGAGACACTCTTGATCCAAAATGCTGCTCGTGGGCAATTTCTGCAACAGCCACAAACCAGTTTTCCAATATAGTGGAATAAAACAAGTTGAAGACAAAATTAAGTTACCAAACCCACTTTTTTTCTTCTAGCCATCTGTTCTATTGCCATCACTTTCAGCTTCTCCACCAGATTTCAGAGAAATCCAGCAAGTTTGTTATTATAAGATATCCTCCCACATTTCCTTACCATTTTACCTAGAAAATTCCAGGAAACCAAAACTTTCATTAGCCCTACATGTCACACATCAACCATGTATTCTTCTACACCCAGCTCCATGTCTAACAGACAGATCTGAAGGTAGTTGTCAGAACAGCAACTGCAAAAGAACAGCTCAGTGATGCCTCCAACACAAGCCACAGCTGCCGATCACGGCCAAATCACACAGTCGCTTCCCACCCTGCTGAATCGCTGGTGCCGCTCACCCTCCCGGTCCCGCTGCACCAGCGGGATGGGCCCCAGGCTGACTCATGCTACACTGGGATGAGCCACAAAGACAGCGCGCGGCTCTTGCAGGCCATGGCCGCCGCCAGCCGGGCGGTCCCCGAGGCCCCGTGCCCACCGCCCCCACACACCTTCTCTGGTCTGGGCCCTAGCAATCTGCAGTTGGCTGCCTTCATGGCCCATGATCTGGCACTTGAGGCAGCACAGGGATAAGTGGAGGCCATCGAAGGTGACTGTATCACAGCTCACCTTGGAGGAGAACTTGTAGTGGACATACAACATGGCCAGGCCAGGCGATGCCTGCTCCGTCATGGCGTCTGCTGCGGCAGATGGTGTCAAGGTTGACACGCTGGGTTGGGGCCCGCAGCGGCACGGGGAAGGGCCCACCAAGGGGGCCGGGGCAAGCAGCACGGGCTGAGCTTGGGCAGGCTGACGGCACTCAGAGGCCATGGCGCTCCGACACGGCCGGGCTCCATGGGCTCGGGCAGACTCGGCTGGAGGAGGCCTCAGGGCTCCATCGTGGTGGCGCTGCAGGGCCCCAGCCACCGCCCTGGCAACAACTGCGGCCCATGGCCCTCGGTGATCGAGCTGGGCTGTGGTGGTAGCGCCCACCCAGCTCCTCCTCGCAGCCCAGGCAAGGGGATGGACGATGGGGAGAGGCCCCGCGGCCCCAGCTCGGCCTCCCCTCCCTCTCTGGCCAGCAGCACTGCCAGGCCCCACCACTCACTGTGGCGACTCGGGTGCCCCTGCCTCAGCGCTCTGCTGAGGGGCTGCCTGGCCACCAACCGCACGGACTGCCACCAGTGTGCCACTGCGCAGGTGCCACAGCATACCGCACCCTCCCCCCCCGTGCCTCGCCTGCCCCAGAGCCTTTGGACAGAAGGCCCTGTCACCCCCCACGCCTGTCCCTGCCCACTGTCCCTCCTGTCACCCCCAGGGACTGTCACTGCCCTGTGTCCTGTCACACCCCCAGGTCTGTGGTGTCCCTCCTGTCACCCCCAGGCCTGTCAGTGCCCACTTTCCTGCCACCCCCTGGGCCTGTGGTGTCCCTCCTGTCACTGTCCAGGCCTTCACCACACAGCATCACCTCCCGCCAGCCCCTGGTGTCCCTCCCAACAGCCCTGGGCCCATCACTGCCCGACGTCCTGTCACCCCCCAGGTCTGTTACCGCCTGGTGTCCCTCCTGTCCCCCCCAGGCTGTACTATATACCACATCCTCTGAACGTGGATGGGAGAGTCTCCAGAAGCCCTTACGTAAAACCTGTTCTAACAGGCCATCATGCTGTAGATTTGTTCCTGGATGGAGTTTATCAGGCCCCGAAGACGCAAGTCAACATCGGCCTGTCAGCCCTGCGCAGCCCCTGAGAAGCAGCAAGGCTTTGATGAGAAACAGGCCTTGGGAGAAAGATCAGAAACTGCCAAGTTGTGCCAAGATGTCAGGGAAAAACAACGGACAGCTGCAACGCTGAGTTGTGGGAAAGTCCTGAGCTGTGAGAAGTTACCGCCGTGTGAACAGCGCGTGAACGAGAGGGTGATTGGTCTGCACAGCGCGTGTTAGAGTGGTCTGATGCTGATAGGAGAAAAGGTTGATAGCTGTCTAATTGCTGGTTTGCTAATTATGAAGTAAGAGCTTTGGCGAGAGCATAAGTATGTACTATTGTAAGAATAAACGGCTTTGCTTGATAACTCTCATAGAGTTGTGCAAGTCCATTATTCTCCTGCACTGAAGACTCCTACATTATGTGGATATTCACAGACAGACTAATGGGGTATTCTGCAGGAAGCCAAAATCAAACTATAAAGATGATGATACAGTTCTCATTCCCACTACAGGCCTGTAGGATCCCAATTGCTCTGGGTCATCCACCCTGGGTCTGAACCTTACTGGTTTACCTGAGCAACCAAATCCAGCACATGCTAAAACCCTTTTACAGGATATAATTGACATGATCCAGATTTCGATGGAATTCAAGGATTTACCCTCAACCTGAGGTGAAAAGTGCTTTCTAAGTGCATTAATACCATCCCCACAGGTTAGAACCAGGATCTCTTCTGCCTCTGTAGCTCCTAACTACTGATATCTACAAGAAAGTGCTAGACCCCTCTGACAGAACGTGGCACAGAGATACACCGCAGAGCACTGGAGGGCACTGGGATGAACTGCTGGGCACTGGGCAGCTCTGGGGGGCACTGGGATGAACTGGGACAAACCAGAGGGACTGGGAGTTTGTTGGGTTATTAACAGAGCATGGGCGCAGGTATTTACAGGGGGTCCCCTGGGGTGGGTGGCCTGTGAAGGGGGTCCCGGGACCCTTAGGGACATGGGGGGCACCCAGGTAACCCCCTATCCCCCTCCAGAGGGGTCTCAGCACACTGGGGGACACTGGGGACATTGAGGGGGGGACTTGGGGACACTGCAGGGCATCCAGGGACACTCTGGAGACAGCCAGGCCACCCTCTGTGTCACCATAGAGGGGTCCTGGGACACTGGGGGACACACGTGGGGACACTGGGGGACCCACAGAGACACTGAGGGACATCCCCTGGCCACGCCTGTCCTCATAGAGGGGTCCCAGGAACACATGGGTACCCCTAAGTCACATGGGGACACTGCAGGGGGGAAACATGAGGACACTGATGGACCCCCAGGCCACCCCCTGTCCCCACAGAGGTGTCCCAGGACACTGGGAGACACTGGGGGACCCCCAGGCCACTCCCATCCCCATTGAGAGGTCCTGGGACACTTGGGAACACTGCAGGGGGGACACGGGGACAGCGGTGGATCCCCCAGGTCACCCCCTGTCCCCAGCAGTGGGGTCCCAGTGGGGTTACTGGGCAGACTGGGAGCACTGTGCCACCACCTGGGGGTCCTGTTGGCTTTCCCAATGGAGTAGGGAGTGGTTGTGGACTGTCCCAGGCTCTGATTTGGGGGGGACAGTGAGGGAGGTAGTGGCAGAGAGGAACAGTTTGGGTCCTGGGGTGGGGGCACCCATGGGGGTCCCAGTGTCCCCCTTGGTATCACTGATGGGGGGCAGGGACACCACGATGTACTTCTAGATGCTGCCGGTGACAGTGGCACTGGGGACCATGGGCGCCACTGACACCAGTTTGACCACAGGCTGGACACTGGGGACAGTGGTGGTGCCAGGGGAGGTGGACTGGGCTGGGGCTGAAGGTGATCACCTGGGGGGTACAGGGACCGTGGGGAATATGGGGATGTGGGGACAGCGTGGGACACGGGGACCGTGGGGGGACATGGGGACAGTTTGGCATTCCGTTGTACATGGCTGAGCGAGAGAAAATTAATGCAAACTAAGGAAGTGAACTTTCCTCCTGTAACGCCTGAAAACAAAAGCTCCAGCACTTCTCTGGGTGACTGTGCTGTTGTTCTGCACAGGCTCCCCCCTCCACTTCCCACCCTTCATCAGCATTCCCAGCGGCCTCACAGTGTCTGGATGTGAAAGTTGTTGGTGGTTCCAGTGTGTTCACACTCATGGACGGCAACTGGGAAGATCCCAGCAAAGATCTCTAGCTCTGCCAGCCAGTGCTGAAAAGAGATCCCAGAGCAGGCAGATGAGCTGCCATTGCCCCGGCATTAAGGCTCTGAAGGCCAGTTATCCCCTGCTGACAGGCAAGGCCGCACATCACTGCCCTTCCCCTGCAGCCTGCTGGCTG
Organism: Strix uralensis; assembly: GCF_047716275.1. Lineage (NCBI taxonomy): Eukaryota > Metazoa > Chordata > Aves > Strigiformes > Strigidae > Strix > Strix uralensis. Next base: position 49,703 of record NW_027436729.1, read on the forward strand.
GTTTAAAGCCAACTTCTCTGGCTGAGACACAGAACCCAACCAGGGCTTTGCCTGAAGCTTCATCTCACTAAACTGAACTTCGGCAAAAAGGTTTCAGGGGCTACTAAGGCTTAAGGCAGAGCAAGGGGAAACATGTGCCCTTCTTCAAGAGCAATGGGTGAGGAAGAGAGAGAGGGAAACCTCAGGAAAATCCAGGTTCTTCCAGTGGAACTTGATGACACCTGGGCAGGTACCCACATAGCGCCAGGGTACGTGTTTTCAGCTCAGCTCACCTGGGCAGCAGAGCCTCAAATACAGAAGAATGGCACTTATTTCCAGGAGCTATAAGTCTTCGTCAGTCGCTGAATCTTGAGGAGAACAAGGAACACACCTCACAAGATGAACATCTTGTTCTTTATTTATCCTGTATAGAAACATTTGAGAAAGGCCTGAGCTTTTTTTTTTTTTCCTAACTGCCTAGTCAAAGCCTTATTTTTCAATACTTAAGTCACCTTTGACTTAGATTTCTAAATGACTCAGAAGCTTTTAATAATTTTCCCCTGATTCAATCAATCATTTCATGTCTGCTTTTCCTCTGGTAGCACACAAGGAGTGTTGTTAACATCAAGCACATGAGAGACAAAGGCTCTAGATACTGTGGATGCTGTAAATATTTGTATCAAATGCTTCAGCAGATGACACTGAGAGAACACCTTTACCACAGCGGTTGCCAAATATTTTTGTAACAGCCGTCAACTGCTCATGTATGAACTGCCTCTTAACCCAAAGCCCAGTAAAGGCAGTGTGGTTTCATAAATCCATCCCAGACATCTCCTAGAGCTCAGGAGCCACCGCTGCTCTGTCAGCCCCCTGCAGGGGAAGCCCAGAGAACTGCGGGGCTCTGTCCACAGAGACCTGTCCTGCTCTTCTCCTGCCTTTCACAGCCCTCTCTGCACAGCCAGCGAAGAGTGAAGCCAGTCTCAGTATTAAAGATCTCGTTACGTTCAAGGTGCAGTTTGAAAATATTGGCCAGAGGTATTTTGCACAGTGCCACTGACCATAATCAAAGTAGCTCTTGATTTTTTTTTGAGACAGACCGAGAGAGAGAGAGGAGAGGGTGAAGAGATCAAGAGATGAGCAGACACGGAAACCGAATATTTTTTCATTTCTACACAATTGGTCCAGGAATGGACAACACTGGTGGGGGAGAAATCTGTGATGTTTCTGTTTCCAGGTGTGACCTGTGAATAAGGAATGCTTTACGGCTGATGATGAGGAACACGATTTCAACTTTCAAGCAACAACTCCCAGCAAATGCAATGGGGGAAAGAAGGAACTAGGGTTTCCAGGCTACACGTCTAGATCTGGACTTCCATTCCTCAACCACATTGTGCCATTTCCCAAAAGAACAGAGTGCAAATGACAGAAAAAAATCAGGCAAAGGAGCTCAGGAACAGGCAGAGCACACCTACATGATGCACGCAGGACTACTAGGGGAAACGCCCAGCTGGGCTGATGCATCCACTTCAGACCTTCTGGGCACCATCTGACCAGTCCCACTCCAACAGGATCTCAGGAGCCCAGTCTTAAAACATCACCAAGGCAATGAGCTCTGTGCCCCAGGTCTCCTACCTCATCTCTTGGGAGTGTTTCTCATTTCTAAAGGGTTGAACAAACCAATCCAGAACAAAACCTTCAATCTCTGGGGGATAATAGGGGGTGGGGGATGGCGGGGGAAGAAGGCACGAAAGAACAGGTATTGGCTTCCAGAGTGGAAACAAAACAGGGGTAACAAGGCATGACTGTCTTTCACAAACATCAAATAAATCTGAAGAATTAGCTACTAAGGCAAGTCACTGCCATGTAAACAGAAGGATTGACGCATACAGAAAAAAAAAGGAAGAGGACAGAGCAGTGTCCCCACATCTAACAGATGGGTGCATTTCCAGGAAGATGTTACAAAGCAAAGACAGCAATAATTAGCTGGCTTCCTTCCCCAGAGTTTATGGTCTTTTATTCCAAAGCAGTTATCCTTTTCAGAGCCCATGATGATCTGCTTATTAATCCCAATAGCCAAGAGGAGAGGAGGATCTCACTTCCCTTTGGTACAAACAGATGGGACACTAGTCCTGCACTTCTCCAGTTTTACAGGTCTGCTGCAGGAAATATCCTCCTGTAATTCCTGACAGTGTCACAGAAAGAACTCTTCAGCTTTACGATTTGCACCTCACTGTCTGGATTCACAGAGAAATCATATGGTAATTCCTAGTAATGATGAAAATTAATCAGAAAATAATACTGAAGAAGGTAACAATCACAGCTGAACAACAGAGTTAAATAAAGGAAGGGATGAAATGAGCTAAAAGTGCCTCAGCTCTTCGAAGTTTTTCCTACACATCATGTGTGTATACTAATCCTCTGGGAGATCAACATCAGAGGAATTCCAAATTCTCTTTCAATGTTATGTCTATGAGAGAACCCAAAATATTCGACTTCACAAGGTAATGTATAACAAATTGATTCCACAGCATCATCCTGAGGAAGAAAAGAACAAGAAAACTAAAAGGATTTCAAGCACTGAATATGATTTGAGGGAATAAAGATTTTTGAATTGAAAAGACAAGAAAGAAGAAGCCTGGCACCAAACAGTTGAGAGAGCTTCTATATAACAGGGAGCACGACAAAGGCAGATGAACCAGGTCAGTATAAACCAGACAATTGTTTCTTCCCTTTGAGACAAGAACAAACTACCACTATACAGATTATTTCAATTTGAAAAAAAGTATTTTTTCCACATTGCAAGTAACTAGTTAACAAGATAAATGAGGTGGTTTTTTCTATTTTATTGTATGATTTTTTCACAAGTCTTTGTCTTCATACCAGTAAAGGACTAAACCAATGGCCCCAACATGCCTCCTGAAACCAAAGTCCTGCCTTCCAGCATGTCCAAGCTCCTTGCATAAACATTGTGAAAGTGATGAACCAAACTGGAAACAAAATTCTGTAAACAGGAAAATGTCCCCTACCTTTCTTTACCATCTGTGAACATACTACGGCTGTTAGAAGCCAGCCCTGCGGTGAGCAGGAGGTTGGGATCAGTTTCAAATTCCATTAATCTGTGCACATTGAGATGGGATGTATCCTGCAGGGGAGGTGGTGTGCAAACTTAAAAAACTGAAAAAAACCACCAAAGCTCAAAGGAACAGAAAGCATTCTAACAAGGGAAGCAAAGCTGAAATGCCACCCTGGACATACAGAGCTGCGAGTCCCTTGCTCCTGGCAGCAGAAGAGTGGTTTCTTATTGTAGGACATTAGATCCTAAACCAAGTGCCACACAGCATTTGGCTGTGGGAACAACGAGTGTTTGGGATTATTCCTGGGAAATGGCAGACACTTCCATGCATCCCCCAGAGTGCAACTCCATCACCAGGGTCTACACGGGATACTCTGTGCGTAGCTGATGAGAGAAGGAACAGAAAAGCAAAGGGCTCAGCTCAGGCAAAGGAGTCCCTGGCTCCAGCGCCAGCGTGTGCTCCCAACACACAAACTCCAGATTCCCCTCTATAGATGTAAACCTGCACATTCTCTACCTCTGCACACTTCAGAACATTGTGTCCTCTGGAACAGAGAGCAAAATACTGCAGAGACGTTACAAAAGGAAGTATTCTGATACTGAAGAGCTCTGGTTTGTCACGTCAAGCATCAGGCACCCCAGCAGCGGGTGGCTGTGGAAGGCGTGTGGACAGAGATAATTCACCGGGTACAGGGAATGCTCACAGACAGACACCAGAGGATGGCAGCTTGGGCATTGGTTGCCAGGTTGAGAGAAGGCCGAAACACATGACAGAGAGAATTGAAGGCAGGTGGTTTTCTATTTCTTGGGTTTGCTTCTCAGTCAGAATGGAGCCGGGGAGACACACAACTTCAGCACTTTGTTTCTGCAACTGTCTGCAAAGTCTCCACAACACAGGATGGTGTGTATAGACCCAAAACCCCACATACGCTGCTGGTAGATTCACTTTCAGTCTTTTGCATTTTCTTTTACCTTCCCCACCACCACTTCTGAAGCAGCACAGGCACTGTGCAGTTGCTGCTTTATTTCCTTCACCACCACCACCACCATTCAGCTGCAACATTTTCTTCCAGTTCCAGCAGAGATCACACCTGCGCTGGGCAGCACAGACTGACCAAGAGCACAGACACATCAAACCAGTGATACCAACCTGCCTGTGCAGCATCCGCCACCAGAAGCCACAAACAGGAACAGCAGCAACAACTGTAGTGTCACTGCAGTCAGACACTGGACCTGTATCAATCTGTCTGTGTTTGTAACACAGCAAACTGCACTACACCAGTAAAGAGAGCAATCTCATCTTCATAAAGATTAGAGGTCTTTTCCAAACAAGAAAAAGCACGTTTGGATTATCTTCTTCCTGAGAGTTTTCAGTAGAAAAATTAACATTCACCATTTACCTATTTCTACACATAACAGAGCATGGCAGAAATATGAACTCTAATGCAATTATTTTCGGGAAGAGAAGAAATATCCCCAAACACTTGCTACACATCTTTAATAGAAGAGATAGAAAGTACTGCAAAGCACAGGGTCAAGCTGAGTGCTCTAGTCAAGAAAAAAATCTTCCCATCTCTACAATTGCTCCATAACTGTCCTCAGAGGGGTTTTGTCCCCTCCTTAGAAACACAAACTTCCAGTCCCTCGCAAATACAAAGTACTGACCTGAGTGAACCACAGTCATTCCCAAATTATTTCCCCAGGGCAAATTATATCTAGTAAGGAAGCTGCAGGTAATTTCCACAAGTTACCAAGGAAGTTCCACCCTCCCTTTTGGTCACCTCGTAAGGGACGAGCGGCTTCTCTGGGCCAGAGGAGCAAGACTCTGTTTTTATTTATTTTCTGACAAGATCAAAACCTGCTAAGGGATGTAGAGCTCCAAAAAAAATCATTTCTATAATGCTATCCAGGTTGTCCTTCCTCTCTCTCTGCCTCCAGTATCACCGACACAAGAACACCACATGTTCTCTTTCACACGCACACTTGAGACGCTTGTTGCAGAGACAAACCCCTGCAGGTGAGTAAAGCCTCAGCTCCTCGTGGAGGCAGATCAGATGCAGCAGTCCTGCCATCCAGACCCCTCTCAGCACAGGCCTCTCAACAGCTCTTCAGACACCCCAGCAGAATTCCTACTTCTCATTTCCGACACAGCCATCACAAATCCCTACCTCTGACTCCACTCACCCACACACCATAAATTCTCTCAAGCAATTTGGGTCCAAAGAAGTGACTGCAGAAGCCTGGACCTTAAGTACTAAATTCACTTGTTTGGTGCACAAATGCTACCGAGCTCATGGACAGACTCCATGTTCTGAGCTTCACCTTCACTGGAAGCTTAATAAGTGCCTATTTTTTAGGGTCTGAAGTGAAAGTTGACCCTCAGTCTGTGAGCGGCTGAAGCTGGGACAGCGACACGCTGTGCATCCAGCCAGCCAGGTCTGTGTGTGATCCTGGGGCCTGGAGAGGAAGCGTTTGAACCTCAACAAGCTGAGAATGGAACTGCTGCACAGGTCAGGAGCAACGTGTTATTGGCACTTTTTACAAGAGTGAAATACTCGTGTGTTGTTGTTTTGGATCACCAACGGGAAGAAAATATATACAACTGTCACAGTTACATTGGCAGGGATTTTGTTATTCCTTTCCTCTGGGTTTTTAAATTCTAGAAGTAAATTCAAAGTCTTAATTAGACTCTGATGCCATAAAAATTTTATGATGCCATAAAAAATTAGACAAACTCTGCCCTAAGCTCTGGCAGGAGAAGCAGCCCAGGCAGTTTTTCCCTTGGGCTCTGTCTGCCATTAGCGATGGGATTCAACCATAAAATGGCTCCTTCCCCCACACCAATATCTCACCCCGTGCCGCAGTAGGGATGGGAAGCTGCTCCCAGTGCCCAGCCAAGGCCATCTGGCAGCAGAGCTGTTTAGGCCTTTCCCAGCAATCCCAGTCTCATTCCGGAATCCATCGGAAGCAGTTTGTAGTTAAAGGTACCTGCTGGAGATACCTCACAGGCTCAGGGATTTACAGTGAGAGAGGCAAAATGTAATTAAAATGGCCAGATGAGGCTGGGTCACTCCTTCACCAGGACAGCACTGAAGGACATTGCCTTTCCAGCCCCAAACCGCTGCTTCCCCCCCCCCGCCATTTCAGCTTCCCCCAGGAATTCAGCACCAAGAGCCACCGGACAGCCCGAGGGGCCGCGGGGGGGTGAAGCCGCTTTATTGGGTTTTTTTCCCTTTTCCCCCCCAAACCTCTCGCCGTTCCAGGGTCCCGCTGTACTCACCCAGAGTGGCTGCTCCCTCGCAGGACCCGGGCGAGGCTCCCTCCTCCCGGGGGTCCCCACGGCGGGGGCCAGAGGCGGCGGGGGCTGAGGGGGGGGCAGGACGGAGCGGCACTTCGCTCCCTCGGAGGGCACCAGGTGCGGGGGGACAGTTTCCCCGCTCGCCCCTCCCGGGGCCGGGGCTGTGGGGGCGGCAGGGGGGGGGCGGTTCTCGGCGCAGGGCCGGGACGCAGCTTCTGCCTGGCAAAGGCAGCCGGTTCGCCGCCGCTGCCACCGCCACCGAGAGAGCCGCTCCGCTCCGCCCGCTCCGCTCCCCCTGCCGGCACCCGGGGCTCAGCGTCCCGTCCCCCCCCGCCCGCCCCGGGGCACCCCCCACCCGCCCCGCCGGGCCCTCCCGGCCCCACCGCTCCCCCGGCCCCACCGCCGCTGCTGACCAAGCCCCCCCCGCCAGCACCGGCCCCGGCGGGAACCTCCACGGCTGCTGCCGCCGCCTCCGCCGCTGCGGATCGGCAGCCGGACGGGGCCGCCTGGGCTCGCACCCCCTGTGCACATCCTCCCCTCCCCCCCCCTCCCCCCCCCCCCTCCGTGCCCGCAGCCAGCGCCCAGTGGCAGGGCGGGCAGCCCCGCCCGGGAACACGTGTGGGAGCCGCGGGCTGGGCTGGGCTGGGCTCAGCTGGGCTCAGCTGGGCTCAGCTGCCATCAGGGAGCCCAGGTGAGCGGGCGGGAGCTGCATCCCATCCTCAGAGGTGTGTGGTTCCCAGGAGTGTGTTACGGAGGCTTCCAAATGAGCAACCAACCACCAATATAAAAAAATTAAAAAATTTATTTTTAATAACACAGCCAACCAGCTCTCCTTAGATTACAGATTCGAATGTCTGCGAGAGGAGAACAGAACAACTTCCTGAGGTTTAACAGCAACCCAAAACACTTTACAAAGCCTCACTCCCTAGGGTTTAACGGCAACCCCAAACGCAGAATAAACTTCACTCCCTAGGGTTTAACGACAACCCAAAACGCTCTATCACTCACCTGATAAGTGAGGGCTCTCAACCTCGAGGACCTGCTCAGGGCAGCATCCCGATCCAAGGCACCTCGAGGAGTTTCCTTGGGCAGCGTCCTGATCCAAGGGGAGAGTCCTCAACCGCAGCGTGCAGCTCCAGGGGGACAAGCTCAAAATGGTTCCCCCAAGGGGACTCCATTTATACCCAGGCCCAATCTGACCTGTGGTCAATAGCGGCTCCCATTGGTCAAAGGTCTCAACTACCGCAAGACCTTGAAAACAAAGACAGCCAGAAGCTGCCACACTTCAGCAGCCATGAAGCTCTGCTTTCACTGGGCGGATGCACCTGCCACAGAGTGAAAAGATGGGTCAAACAGCTCCTCCGGGATCTCCACAGGCCAGCACTGGAATGTGCCACTGCTGACAGCTCCTCTTCAAAAAAAGGTCTTCATGACTGTAATGGGTTAAAATCCCATGAAAGTGTAAGAACTGTCATCAGTCACCAGCTCTGTAGAAGTTTAAAGGAATATTGATACAGTTTTGATGGAAAATTGTACATTGTGTGTTTAGTTTGGAGTTGGTTTGTTTGTTTGAAATCATTCTTGTCAGCTGTTTAGTTCTTTGAGTTATTTCTTTGAGACTAAGTGACAGGATTTCTCCCATTTTTTTTTGTTCTGGAATGCTTCTCGACGTTCTTATGTCAAAGAGAACTTTTGCCTCTGTTACAGATATGGACAATGACCATAGTTAGCAAGCCAAAATCTTCAGAATCTAAAAAATCATCATCAAGGCGGTCTGACCAATCTAAGAAACCGCGTACTGAAACAATGACGTCGTGCCCTGCAGTTTGGGGCCAGGTACCACCTGCAGAAGATCCAAACAAAGTCTGTGGAAAAGGACCTGAAGGTGATATTTGTTGTAGACCATCTCAGAAACCTAAGCCTTTGGCCCAAAGAGATCTAGGTAAGTGTGTCTTTTGTCCTCCCCCCTTTTTCTTAAAAACAGAAGTAGAAAATGCAGTTCTTATCTGTTGCACTGTAAGAACACCTTCATACACCTTCTGTTTACACAGGGTGAACAGAATTGGAAATTGCTCAAGTATCTTGCTCAGGCATTTTCAGAATTTTTCCTTTAAAAATGTTGTTCTAGGTGCTGGGAAGTGGATCTAGAACAAAAACATAGGAAGGTCAAATTTAAAGTGAAATGTTCAGAATTAGTTTCCTTGTTTACGCTGGTGTAAGTCTACTTCAGAGAACTAGATGTGAACATGTTCACTCCTGAATCTCTCCCTGTGACCTCATTCACTGTCTCTCCTTGTCTCAGTTAAAAGGGAATCTGTAGGTGTGAGACAGACAGGACCATCCAGTAAGGCAGCCAGCTTCTCCTTCTAACTCTCAGGGTGCACAATACCGGTCACTCTCTCCTGCTGGTGATGGGAAAGAGGGTGCTTTAGATATCTAATTGCTAGGCATGGCCTAGAATTATTTTGATCTAATAATGTTATCATATTTATTAACCTATCTATTAACCGGGCGCCCTGGACTCCCCCGAGGATGTGTCCCCCCAGGCAGGGATGCTCGATTTCAGCAGGGGATGAGCGGCCCAGAAGGGCTTCTCCCAGCCTGGGGCCTTGCAGGGTTGGCTGCAGAGTGCGAGCCAAGCTCCCGGCCCCCCGAGCTCCCCAGAACAGGGACCCCACCCCGCACCATTCCCGCAGCATGGAGTTAATCATGTTACTGTTATAAATGCAGAGGCAGAACCGGAATATAGTTTTATAAATTTCTTGAAATAAGAACAAGCGAAAAAAAGGCTTGGTATGGTACGCTGGGGAGCCAGGGGGGGGCTTTCCGCCCCGCACCGACACACACTAGGTGGAGCTGTGCCACCTCCCTTATAGTCTACCCTCATGCATATTCACAAAATGGGCGTAATTCTCCCCAAAAAGTTTCCACCTCCTGCTGCGCAAGTGCAGTAGAGTTTCTCGAACCTTTCCCAGTCCGCACGTGCGCAGTAGAGCCTTTCGAACTTTCCCGGGTCCCTCTGGTGTTGCCAGGGGCTTCTGACAGGGTCCCTCCAGTACTTTTCCACTTGCGCAACAACAGTCCAGTTTACAGAAAAAGAACTCCGAACCATTTTAACAAAAAAAACATGGTAAATCCCCTTTAACTTATATACATTGCAAAGTACCCGCAGCACACCTGCTCCTCACATTAAAGTCACTATATTTTCTAACACAAATCACCATCATATTCTTCACATTACTGTGAGACAGAGCACAGGCGGGCTGTCACCTCTCTTTTTGGAGGTTTCTTCAAACCTTTGGCAGTGAGAAAGACACGGAAGATGAAGCCTTTTTGCCCCACGGAGATGACAGGTGTGTGAACACATGCAGCGTGCCAGGCAGACAGAGCAGCCTTTAGCTTCAACTATGGGCGATGCTCAGGGCCCTGCACTTGCAGGATGCTGTGCAGTTTGCCTGCCACATTTCACAGACTGCACTCAGTACCCCTGCGTGGGGTGGCATTTGTTACTGTCCTCCTTCTCATTGAGCTAATTTGCAGCCTTGCTTTGCAGAGCAGCCCTGTGCTCAGGCTGTGCTTGGGGACGGCTGGTGGCAGATGGTGTGCGTGTGATGACGAGGCAGTGCCACATCTCAAGCTCTCTGAGACATTTGGCCAGGCTTCCTGACAGCCGTGTCCCACCACCCAGGAGTTCAGCTTTCTGACAAAGCCAGCTCTCCAGTTCTGAGGAGCGCTTCTCTCCCTGTCACTGGGCAGAGCTGGCATCAAACACTTTATCTTTGCTTCCTCTCAAGCAAGAGGCTTGTTGGTTGGTGGGGCTGCCTTCTGCCCAGGACTAGAGAAAGCTGCCACCACAGCAAAAGCCACACAACCGAACAGGGAGCGATGGTCCCCTGCCAGTCTGGGCCACCCCCATCTGCTGCATCACACCCTAAACTGCACTGTGTGTTCCCTCTGGCAAGGAATACCTTATTCCCATGGTTTTGGATAAAGCCCAGCACAATCAAGCCATAACTGATGATAGATATGACAAATAAGGATGATCATGGCAATGGTGGCATCCCAGCTTCTTCAGTGTATCCTCTGATTTATTCCATTATTTAGATATACGTGCAGAGAAGATCACAGAGGTATGGCCATGTAAAGAAGCATCAAAGGAATGTATTACGAAAGATAGTTACACCAGTTCTCTGAAGACTAGAAGAGTACAGAAGCCTGGGCAGGCTGAGCCTACCTGCTCAAGAACCCACACTGTGCTTTGTCTCGCTACCTTCTGGTTATAAACTGTGTGCAGCTGCAGTGTCAACTTGTTATTGCTGGGCTTTTGGGGTGTGCTTTGCAGGGCACTATCCTGATCTATTACAATTACTGCTTGTGTTAATGCCATTAGCCACAGAGCTATACATGCCCACAGAAGGTTCCAAGGCACTGTGAGCGGGCTGTCACGTCATGCACAGATAGAGGCTTGGCTGCCTTCCTGCCTACCATGAGTCTTCCCCAGGGCCGAGCTGCAAAATGACATCTTTGTCAGATGAATGTGGTTTGCTAATTCCACAGCAGGTCCTGTTTTGTGGCTCCTACAGTCACAGACAAGCTGCAGAAGAGCAAGACTGCAGCCTGTCCTGCTCCTCTCCCTGCCTGCTTTTAGATGGCAATACAACATCCAGCTAAAAGTCATGCCTGGCAGTCCTGACTACTGACAGCTCTTCCACCAGCAATGCCTACACCCTGGGAAAAAGACTTTATCCCTCTGCCTGTAGCTTTGGCTGCAAAAAATGAGCTCTCTGTGCACTTTCATTACATTAAAGGAGTGGACCATTTGAGACATGGACCCATTTGCAGTACAGGCTCAGAACAGAGAGAGATGCAAATGACAGGATTTGATTGAGTCCATTTCCCAGGTGCGACAGGATCTGGGCCCCTGACAATACTGTAGATTTGCCTTGATTCTTACTCAAAGACTCAAAGGTCATTAAATTAAGATTTCATGAGACCCCATACTGTTATAAATGTTACTGAGTTCATTTCCCTCACTGGGCAGTGATTTATCTCACGGGCTTGATTAAATGACTAACCTGAAAAATGTAACCCTGAGTCACTGAGTTGTAACTAAGGTAGAAGGAAAAGGAGAAGGCCAGTATGAATTTTCCTACCAAGGGAAGCATTGAATGGGAGAGGACTAATGGTTTCTTCATTATGTTCTCTCTTATTCTTCTGATTCTCCCATTCATCCTCAGGAACTGCTGACAAAAACTGACACGAGAATGGAGAGCAGATACCCCCGTGCAACCCTCCTGCCTCCAAAAGCCCTTTAGACACCCTTTCTATCTCAGCCCGCTTCCTAGCTGAGGTAGTCAAGGGGAAGCAAGCAAGAGATCAGAGGACTTCAGTAATCTTCTCCTATCCCATCCAGACTTGGCTCCTGACATTTTTTGTACCCCCTGGCAGGACTGCTTTGGAGGAGGCAAGTGGCAGCCCATGAATCCCGCTGGTGCCCAGCGCTATGAGCGCCATCAGTGGGACCCGCTCTGTGCACAGGTACCCCCTGCCCCTGGGGCAGCCATGCCAGCACTCCCAGCCGCCTCCAGCCCCGGAAACCCAGAGCAAGTGGAAGGCACGACTCTGCCAATGCCGCCTGTACCCAAAGCAAATGCAAAGAGAGCCTGGGGCTGAAAATCATAAAGAAATCTATTTACACAACAATAATTCAAAAAAACAAACTACACATCTTCTATAAATCTTCCCTTCAGCCCCGCCAACATGTCCAAGAGGCCTGCAAGAAAAGCAAGCGGCACGGTCGATTCAGGTAGACTGCTGATGGTCATGATATTTTGCCACAGCCCTGGGACACGCTGTGGAGAGCGGGACTCTGCTGCCAGCGCTAAGCCCCGGCTGGGCTTAGGGTTAGACTTGGGTTGCCTGTCCCTAAGGAATCGCTCACTTCCCAAAGCAGACGGCTGCTCAGGGCAACGCAGCAGTGGCTGTTGTGACACCAGGATGAGGGAACCGAGCGCCGTCTACCTGCAGCGGGGGCCCACCCACCCCAGCCCCAGCCCCAGCCCACCAGCAGGCAGCCCACCCTCACTGCAGGCAGGGAATGGGGAGCATGTGTCTGTGCTGCTGCTGGAGGGTCGATCTCCATTTCTACCTCCCTGTCCACCTCCTCCTCCACCTCCATGGTTACCTCCCCCTGCTCCTCCACCTCCATCTCATACTCCTCCGCTTCTCAGCTGCTGGCTGGTGTCTCCACAGGCTCCAGGACAAGGTTCCATATCCTAAGTCGAAAGCCAAGCAAAAAACGCCATTGGTGGTGCCCTGACCAGCGGAGCGGAGCTGTGGGACAGGGGGCTTGGCATTCATGCCCCCTCTCGCTGCCCGGTGAGAGCCGTGGGGCGATGGGGTGCTGCGCACATACCCAGCAGGAGCTGGCTGGAGGCTGGGGGGCTCCGTGGCCAACAGCACAGAGCGGTCCTGATGACTCAGTGCCTGCAGCGACAGGACCTCCTGCTTCCGGCAGCTTGGGAAGCAGCAAGGGTTGGAAGATCCATTATCTGTTAGTGTCCTCTGCAACGACGACAATCACATTCTGCGAAACAGTGTGAACACTTCTGCTTCCAAGGCACAGAAAAGGTGCTAGCAGGGAATTCTCTGCCTGCCTTTCCCCAGTGCTCTGCAAGCTCTCCAGGACAACAGCAAATCTGGGGCTCTGTGCTTTCTTTCGTTCTGAACAAGTGTTACTGTTTTCTGCACAAAAGCGATTCTGCGAAGCAATGTGAACACTTCTGCTTCCCAGGCACAGAGAAGGTGCTAGCAGGGAATTCTCTGCCTGCCTTTCCCCAGTGCTCTGCAAGCTCTCCAGGACAACACAGAATCTGGGGCTCTGTGCTTTCTTTCGTTCTGAAAAAGTGTTAGTGTTGTCTGCACAAAAGCGATTCTGCGAAGCAATGTGAACACTTCTGCTTCCCAGGCACAGAGAAGGTGCTAGCAGGGAATTCTCTGCCTGCCTTATCCCAGTGCTAGCAAGCTCTCCAGGACAACAGCAGATCTGGGGCTCTGTGCTTTCTTTCATTCTGAACAAGTGTTAGTGTTTTCTGCACAAAAGCGATTCTGCGAAGCAATGGGAACAGGCACAGAGAAGGTGCTAGCAGGGAATTCTCTGCCTGCTTTTCCCCAGTGCTCTGCAAGCTCTCCAGGACAACAGCAAATCTGGGGCTCTGTGCTTTCTTTCGTTCTGAACAAGTGTTAGTGTTTTCTGCACAAAAGCCATTCTGCGAAGCAATGGGAACAGGCACAGAGAAGGTGCTAGCAGGGAATTCTCTGCCTGCCTTATCCCAGTGCTAGCAAGCTCTCCAGGACAACAGCAAATCTGGGGCTCTGTGCTTTCTTTCGTTCTGAACAAGTGTTAATGTTTTCTGCACAAAAGCGATTCTGCGAAGCAGTGTGAACACTTCTGCTTCCCAGGCACAGAGAAGGTGCTAGCAGGGAATTCTCTGCCTGCCTTATCCCAGTGCTAGCAAGCTCTCCAGGACAACAGCAAATCTGGGGCTCTGTGCTTTCTTTCATTCTGAACAAGTGTTAGTGTTTTCTGCACAAAAGCGATTCTGCGAAGCAATGTGAACAGGCACAGAGAAGGTGCTAGCAGGGAATTCTCTGCCTGCCTTTCCCCAGTGCTCTGCAAGCTCTCCAGGACAACAGCAAATCTGGGGCTCTGTGCTTTCTTTCGTTCTGAACAAGTGTTACTGTTTTCTGCACAAAAGCGATTCTGCGAAGCAATGTGAACACTTCTGCTTCCCAGGCACAGAGAAGGTGCTAGCAGGGAATTCTCTGCCTGCCTTATCCCAGTGCTAACAAGGTCTCCAGGACAACAGCAAATCTGGGGCTCTGTGCTTTCTTTCGTTCTGAACAAGTGTTAGTGTTTTCTGCACAAAAGCCATTCTGCGAAGCAATGGGAACAGGCACAGAGAAGGTGCTAGCAGGGAATTCTCTGCCTGTCTTTCCCCAGTGCTCTGCAAGCTCTCCAGGACAACAGCAAATCTGGGGCTCTGTGCTTTCTTTCGTTCTGAACAAGTGTTAGTGTTTTCTGCACAAAAGCCATTCTGCCAAGCAATGGGAACAGGCACAGAGAAGGTGCTAGCAGGGAATTCTCTGCCTGCCTTATCCCAGTGCTAGCAAGCTCTCAAGGACAACAAAAAATCTGGGGCTCTGTGCTTTCTTTCGTTCTGAACAAGTGTTAGTGTTTTCTGCACAAAAGCCATTCTGCCAAGCAATGTGAACACTTCTGCTTCCCAGGCACAGAGAAGGTGCTAGCAGGGAATTCTCTGCCTGCCTTATCCCAGTGCTCTGCAAGGTCTCCAGGACAACAGCAAATCTGGGGCTCTGTGCTTTCTTTCGTTCTGAACAAGTGTTAGTGTTTTCTGCACAAAAGCGATTCTGCGAAGCAATGGGAACACTTCTGCTTCCCAGGCACAGAGAAGGTGCTAGCAGGGAATTCTCTGCCTGCCTTTCCCCAGTGCTAACAAGGTCTCCAGGACAACAGCAAATCTGGGGCTCTGTGCTTTCTTTCATTCTGAACAAGTGTTAGTGTTTTCTGCACAAAAGCGATTCTGCGAAGCAATGGGAACACTTCTGCTTCCCAGGCACAGAACTGGTGCTAGCAGGGAATTCTCTGCCTGTCTTTCCCCAGTGCTCTGCAAGCTCTCCAGGACAACAGCAAATCTGGGGCTCTGTGCTTTCTTTCGTTCTGAACAAGTGTTAGTGTTTTCTGCACAAAAGCGATTCTGCGAAGCAATGTGAACAGGCACAGAGAAGGTGCTAGCAGGGAATTCTCTGCCTGCCTTTCCCCAGTGCTCTGCAAGCTCTCCAGGACAACAGCAGATCTGGGGCTCTGTGCTTTCTTTCGTTCTGAACAAGTGTTACTGTTTTCTGCACAAAAGCGATTCTGCGAAGCAATGTGAACACTTCTGCTTCCCAGGCACAGAGAAGGTGCTAGCAGGGAATTCTCTGCCTGTCTTTCCCCAGTGCTCTGCAAGCTCTCCAGGACAACATAGAATCTGGGGCTCTGTGCTTTCTTTCGTTCTGAACAAGTGTTAGTGTTTTCTGCACAAAAGCCATTCTGCCAAGCAATGGGAACAGGCACAGAGAAGGTGCTAGCAGGGAATTCTCTGCCTGCCTTATCCCAGTGCTAGCAAGCTCTCCAGGACAACAGCAAATCTGGGGCTCTGTGCTTTCTTTCGTTCTGAACAAGTGTTACTGTTTTCTGCACAAAAGCGATTCTGCGAAGCAATGGGAACACTTCTGCTTCCCAGGCACAGAGAAGGTGCTAGCAGGGAATTCTCTGCCTGCCTTTCGCCACTGCTCTGCAAGCTCTTCAGGACAACAGCAAATCTGTGGCTCTGTGCTTTCTTTCGTTCTGAACAAGTGTTACTGTTTTCTGCACAAAAGCGATTCTGCGAAGCAATGGGAACACTTCTGCTTCCCAGGCACAGAGAAGGTGCTAGCAGGGAATTCTCTGCCTGCCTTATCCCAGTGCTCTGCAAGCTCTCCAGGACAACAGCAAATCTGGGGCTCTGTGCTTTCTTTCGTTCTGAACAAGTGTTAGTGTTTTCTGCACAAAAGCGATTCTGCGAAGCAATGGGAACACTTCTGCTTCCCAGGCACACAGAAGGTGCTAGCAGGGAATTCTCTGCCTGCCTTATCCCAGTGCTAGCAAGCTCTCCAGGACAACAGCAAATCTGGGGCTCTGTGCTTTCTTTCGTTCTGAACAAGTGTTACTGTTTTATGCACAAAAGCGATTCTGCGAAGCAATGTGAACACTTCTGCTTCCCAGGCACAGAGAAGGTGCTAGCAGGGAATTCTCTGCCTGCCTTTCGCCACTGCTCTGCAAGCTCTTCAGGACAACAGCAAATCTGGGGCTCTGTGCTTTCTTTCGTTCTGAACAAGTGTTACTGTTTTCTGCACAAAAGCGATTCTGCGAAGCAATGGGAACAGGCACAGAGAAGGTGCTAGCAGGGAATTCTCTGCCTGCCTTATCCCAGTGCTAGCAAGCTCTCCAGGACAACAGCAAATCTGGGGCTCTGTGCTTTCTTTCGTTCTGAACAAGTGTTACTGTTTTCTGCACAAAAGCGATTCTGCTAAGCAATGGGAACACTTCTGCTTCCCAGGCACAGAGAAGGTGCTAGCAGGGAATTCTCTGCCTGCCTTATCCCAGTGCTAGCAAGCTCTCCAGGACAACATAAAATCTGGGGCTCTGTGCTTTCTTTCGTTCTGAACAAGTGCTACTGTTTTCTGCACAAAAGCGATTCTGCGAAGCAATGGGAACACTTCTGCTTCCCAGGCACAGAGAAGGTGCTAGCAGGGAATTCTCTGCCTGTCTTTCCCCAGTGCTCTGCAAGCTCTCCAGGACAACAGCAAATCTGGGGCTCTGTGCTTTCTTTCGTTCTGAACAAGTGTTAGTGTTTTCTGCACAAAAGCCATTCTGCCAAGCAATGGGAACAGGCACAGAGAAGGTGCTAGCAGGGAATTCTCTGCCTGCCTTATCCCAGTGCTAGCAAGCTCTCCAGGACAACATAAAATCTGGGGCTCTGTGCTTTCTTTCGTTCTGAACAAGTGTTACTGTTTTCTGCACAAAAGCGATTCTGCGAAGCAATGTGAACACTTCTGCTTCCCAGGCACAGAGAAGGTGCTAGCAGGGAATTCTCTGCCTGCCTTTCCCCAGTGCTCTGCAAGCTCTCCAGGACAACATAAAATCTGGGGCTCTGTGCTTTCTTTCGTTCTGAACAAGTGTTACTGTTTTCTGCACAAAAGCGATTCTGCGAAGCAATGGGAACACTTCTGCTTCCCAGGCACAGAGAAGGTGCTAGCAGGGAATTCTCTGCCTGCCTTTCCCCAGTGCTCTGCAAGCTCTCCAGGACAACAGCAAATCTGGGGCTCTGTGCTTTCTTTCGTTCTGAACAAGTGTTAGTGTTTTCTGCACAAAAGCCATTCTGCGAAGCAATGGGAACAGGCACAGAGAAGGTGCTAGCAGGGAATTCTCTGCCTGCCTTATCCCAGTGCTAGCAAGCTCTCCAGGACAACAGCAAATCTGGGGCTCTGTGCTTTCTTTCGTTCTGAACAAGTGTTACTGTTTTCTGCACAAAAGCGATTCTGCGAAGCAATGGGAACACTTCTGCTTCCCAGGCACAGAGAAGGTGCTAGCAGGGAATTCTCTGCCTGCCTTATCCCAGTGCTAGCAAGCTCTCCAGGACAACATAAAATCTGGGGCTCTGTGCTTTCTTTCGTTCTGAACAAGTGCTACTGTTTTCTGCACAAAAGCGATTCTGCGAAGCAATGGGAACACTTCTGCTTCCCAGGCACAGAGAAGGTGCTAGCAGGGAATTCTCTGCCTGTCTTTCCCCAGTGCTCTGCAAGCTCTCCAGGACAACAGCAAATCTGGGGCTCTGTGCTTTCTTTCGTTCTGAACAAGTGTTAGTGTTTTCTGCACAAAAGGCATTCTGCGAAGTAATGGGAACAGGCACAGAGAAGGTGCTAGCAGGGAATTCTCTGCCTGCCTTATCCCAGTGCTAGCAAGCTCTCCAGGACAACAGCAAATCTGGGGCTCTGTGATTTCTTTCGTTCTGAACAAGTGTTACTGTTTTCTGCACAAAAGCGATTCTGCGAAGCAATGTGAACAGGCACAGAGAAGGTGCTAGCAGGGAATTCTCTGCCTGCCTTTCCCCAGTGCTCTGCAAGCTCTCCAGGACAACAGCAAATCTGGGGCTCTGTGCTTTCTTTCGTTCTGAACAAGTGTTACTGTTTTCTGCACAAAAGCGATTCTGCGAAGCAATGGGAACACTTCTGCTTCCCAGGCACAGAGAAGGTGCTAGCAGGGAATTCTCTGCCTGTCTTTCCCCAGTGCTCTGAAAGCTCTCCAGGACAACAGCAAATCTGGGGCTCTGTGCTTTCTTTCGTTCTGAACAAGTGTTAGTGTTTTCTGCACAAAAGTGATTCTGCGAAGTAATGGGAACAGGCACAGGGAAGGTGCTAGCAGGGAATTCTCTGCCTGCCTTATCCCAGTGCTAGCAAGCTCTCCAGGACAACAGCAAATCTGGGGCTCTGTGCTTTCTTTCGTTCTGAACAAGTGTTACTGTTTTCTGCACAAAAGCGATTCTGCGAAGCAATGGGAACACTTCTGCTTCCCAGGCACAGAGAAGGTGCTAGCAGGGAATTTTCTGCCTGTCTTTCCCCAGTGCTCTGCAAGCTCTCCAGGACAACAGCAAATCTGGGGCTCTGTGCTTTCTTTCGTTCTGAACAAGTGTTACTGTTTTCTGCACAAAAGCGATTCTGCGAAGCAATGTGAACACTTCTGCTTCCCAGGCACAGAGAAGGCGCTAGCAGGGAATTCTCTGCCTGTCTTTCCCCAGTGCTCTGCAAGCTCTCCAGGACAACATAAAATCTGGGGCTCTGTGCTTTCTTTCGTTCTGAACAAGTGTTATTGTTTTCTGCACAAAAGCGATTCTGCGAAGCAATGTGAACACTTCTGCTTCCCAGGCACAGAGAAGGTGCTAGCAGGGAATTCTCTGCCTGTCTTTCCCCAGTGCTCTGCAAGCTCTCCAGGACAACAGCAAATCTGGGGCTCTGTGCTTTCTTTCGTTCTGAACAAGTGTTAGTGTTTTCTGCACAAAAGCCATTCTGCGAAGCAATGGGAACAGGCACAGAGAAGGTGCTAGCAGGGAATTCTCTGCCTGCCTTATCCCAGTGCTCTGCAAGCTCTCCAGGACAACAGCAAATCTGGGGCTCTGTGCTTTCTTTCGTTCTGAACAAGTGTTACTGTTTTCTGCACAAAAGCGATTCTGCGAAGCAATGTGAACACTTCTGCTTCCCAGGCACAGAGAAGGTGCTAGCAGGGAATTCTCTGCCTGCCTTTCGCCACTGCTCTGCAAGCTCTTCAGGACAACAGCAAATCTGTGGCTCTGTGCTTTCTTTCGTTCTGAACAAGTGTTAGTGTTTTCTGCACAAAAGCGATTCTGCGAAGCAATGTGAACACTTCTGCTTCCCAGGCACAGAGAAGGTGCTAGCAGGGAATTCTCTGCCTGCCTTTCCCCAGTGCTCTGCAAGCTCTCCAGGACAACAGCAAATCTGGGGCTCTGTGCTTTCTTTCGTTCTGAACAAGTGTTACTGTTTTCTGCACAAAAGCGATTCTGCGAAGCAATGGGAACACTTCTGCTTCCCAGGCACAGAGAAGGTGCTAGCAGGGAATTCTCTGCCTGCCTTTCCCCAGTGCTCTGCAAGCTCTCCAGGACAACAGCAAATCTGGGGCTCTGTGCTTTCTTTCGTTCTGAACAAGTGTTAGTGTTTTCTGCACAAAAGCCATTCTGCGAAGCAATGGGAACAGGCACAGAGAAGGTGCTAGCAGGGAATTCTCTGCCTGCCTTATCCCAGTGCTAGCAAGCTCTCCAGGACAACAGCAAATCTGGGGCTCTGTGCTTTCTTTCGTTCTGAACAAGTGCTACTGTTTTCTGCACAAAAGCGATTCTGCGAAGCAATGGGAACACTTCTGCTTCCCAGGCACAGAGAAGGTGCTAGCAGGGAATTCTCTGCCTGTCTTTCCCCAGTGCTCTGCAAGCTCTCCAGGACAACAGCAAATCTGGGGCTCTGTGCTTTCTTTCGTTCTGAACAAGTGTTAGTGTTTTCTGCACAAAAGGCATTCTGCGAAGTAATGGGAACAGGCACAGAGAAGGTGCTAGCAGGGAATTCTCTGCCTGCCTTATCCCAGTGCTAGCAAGCTCTCCAGGACAACAGCAAATCTGGGGCTCTGTGCTTTCTTTCGTTCTGAACAAGTGCTACTGTTTTCTGCACAAAAGCGATTCTGCGAAGCAATGTGAACAGGCACAGAGAAGGTGCTAGCAGGGAATTCTCTGCCTGCCTTTCCCCAGTGCTCTGCAAGCTCTCCAGGACAACAGCAAATCTGGGGCTCTGTGCTTTCTTTCGTTCTGAACAAGTGTTACTGTTTTCTGCACAAAAGCGATTCTGCGAAGCAATGGGAACACTTCTGCTTCCCAGGCACAGAGAAGGTGCTAGCAGGGAATTCTCTGCCTGTCTTTCCCCAGTGCTCTGCAAGCTCTCCAGGACAACAGCAAATCTGGGGCTCTGTGCTTTCTTTCGTTCTGAACAAGTGTTAGTGTTTTCTGCACAAAAGCCATTCTGCGAAGCAATGGGAACAGGCACAGAGAAGGTGCTAGCAGGGAATTCTCTGCCTGCCTTATCCCAGTGCTAGCAAGCTCTCCAGGACAACAGCAAATCTGGGGCTCTGTGCTTTCTTTCGTTCTGAACAAGTGTTACTGTTTTCTGCACAAAAGCGATTCTGCGAAGCAATGTGAACACTTCTGCTTCCCAGGCACAGAGAAGGTGCTAGCAGGGAATTTTCTGCCTGCCTTTCCCCAGTGCTCTGCAAGCTCTCCAGGACAACAGCAAATCTGGGGCTCTGTGCTTTCTTTCGTTCTGAACAAGTGTTACTGTTTTCTGCACAAAAGCGATTCTGCGAAGCAATGTGAACAGGCACAGAGAAGGTGCTAGCAGGGAATTCTCTGCCTGCCTTTCCCCAGTGCTCTGCAAGCTCTCCAGGACAACAGCAAATCTGGGGCTCTGTGCTTTCTTTCGTTCTGAACAAGTGTTAGTGTTTTCTGCACAAAAGCGATTCTGCGAAGCAATGGGAACACTTCTGCTTCCCAGGCACAGAGAAGGTGCTAGCAGGGAATTCTCTGCCTGTCTTTCCCCAGTGCTCTGCAAGCTCTCCAGGACAACAGCAAATCTGGGGCTCTGTGCTTTCTTTCGTTCTGAACAAGTGTTAGTGTTTTCTGCACAAAAGTGATTCTGCGAAGTAATGGGAACAGGCACAGAGAAGGTGCTAGCAGGGAATTCTCTGCCTGCCTTTCCCCAGTGCTCTGCAAGCTCTCCAGGACAACAGCAAATCTGGGGCTCTGTGCTTTCTTTCGTTCTGAACAAGTGTTACTGTTTTCTGCACAAAAGCGATTCTGCGAAGCAATGTGAACACTTCTGCTTCCCAGGCACAGAGAAGGCGCTAGCAGGGAATTCTCTGCCTGTCTTTCCCCAGTGCTCTGCAAGCTCTCCAGGACAACAGCAAATCTGGGGCTCTGTGCTTTCTTTCGTTCTGAACAAGTGTTATTGTTTTCTGCACAAAAGCGATTCTGCGAAGCAATGTGAACACTTCTGCTTCCCAGGCACAGAGAAGGTGCTAGCAGGGAATTCTCTGCCTGTCTTTCCCCAGTGCTCTGCAAGCTCTCCAGGACAACAGCAAATCTGGGGCTCTGTGCTTTCTTTCGTTCTGAACAAGTGTTACTGTTTTCTGCACAAAAGCCATTCTGCGAAGCAATGTGAACAGGCACAGAGAAGGTGCTAGCAGGGAATTCTCTGCCTGCCTTTCCCCAGTGCTCTGCAAGCTCTCCAGGACAACAGCAAATCTGGGGCTCTGTGCTTTCTTTCGTTCTGAACAAGTGCTACTGTTTTCTGCACAAAAGCGATTCTGCGAAGCAATGTGAACAGGCACAGAGAAGGTGCTAGCAGGGAATTCTCTGCCTGCCTTTCCCCAGTGCTCTGCAAGCTCTCCAGGACAACAGCAAATCTGGGGCTCTGTGCTTTCTTTCGTTCTGAACAAGTGTTACTGTTTTCTGCACAAAAGCGATTCTGCGAAGCAATGGGAACACTTCTGCTTCCCAGGCACAGAGAAGGTGCTAGCAGGGAATTCTCTGCCTGTCTTTCCCCAGTGCTCTGCAAGCTCTCCAGGACAACAGCAAATCTGGGGCTCTGTGCTTTCTTTCGTTCTGAACAAGTGTTAGTGTTTTCTGCACAAAAGCCATTCTGCGAAGCAATGGGAACAGGCACAGAGAAGGTGCTAGCAGGGAATTCTCTGCCTGCCTTATCCCAGTGCTAGCAAGCTCTCCAGGACAACAGCAAATCTGGGGCTCTGTGCTTTCTTTCGTTCTGAACAAGTGTTACTGTTTTCTGCACAAAAGCGATTCTGCGAAGCAATGTGAACACTTCTGCTTCCCAGGCACAGAGAAGGTGCTAGCAGGGAATTTTCTGCCTGCCTTTCCCCAGTGCTCTGCAAGCTCTCCAGGACAACAGCAAATCTGGGGCTCTGTGCTTTCTTTCGTTCTGAACAAGTGTTACTGTTTTCTGCACAAAAGCGATTCTGCGAAGCAATGGGAACACTTCTGCTTCCCAGGCACAGAGAAGGTGCTAGCAGGGAATTCTCTGCCTGTCTTTCCCCAGTGCTCTGCAAGCTCTCCAGGACAACAGCAAATCTGGGGCTCTGTGCTTTCTTTCGTTCTGAACAAGTGTTAGTGTTTTCTGCACAAAAGCCATTCTGCGAAGCAATGGGAACAGGCACAGAGAAGGTGCTAGCAGGGAATTCTCTGCCTGCCTTTCCCCAGTGCTCTGCAAGCTCTCCAGGACAACAGCAAATCTGGGGCTCTGTGCTTTCTTTCGTTCTGAACAAGTGTTAGTGTTTTCTGCACAAAAGCGATTCTGCGAAGCAATGGGAACACTTCTGCTTCCCAGGCACAGAGAAGGTGCTAGCAGGGAATTCTCTGCCTGTCTTTCCCCAGTGCTCTGCAAGCTCTCCAGGACAACATAAAATCTGGGGCTCTGTGCTTTCTTTCGTTCTGAACAAGTGTTAGTGTTTTCTGCACAAAAGTGATTCTGCGAAGTAATGGGAACAGGCACAGAGAAGGTGCTAGCAGGGAATTCTCTGCCTGCCTTTCCCCAGTGCTCTGCAAGCTCTCCAGGACAACAGCAAATCTGGGGCTCTGTGCTTTCTTTCGTTCTGAACAAGTGTTACTGTTTTCTGCACAAAAGCGATTCTGCGAAGCAATGGGAACACTTCTGCTTCCCAGGCACAGAGAAGGTGCTAGCAGGGAATTTTCTGCCTGCCTTTCCCCAGTGCTCTGCAAGCTCTCCAGGACAACAGCAAATCTGGGGCTCTGTGCTTTCTTTCGTTCTGAACAAGTGTTACTGTTTTCTGCACAAAAGCGATTCTGCGAAGCAATGTGAACACTTGTGCTTCCCAGGCACAGAGAAGGCGCTAGCAGGGAATTCTCTGCCTGTCTTTCCCCAGTGCTCTGCAAGCTCTCCAGGACAACAGCAAATCTGGGGCTCTGTGCTTTCTTTCGTTCTGAACAAGTGTTATTGTTTTCTGCACAAAAGCGATTCTGCGAAGCAATGTGAACACTTCTGCTTCCCAGGCACAGAGAAGGTGCTAGCAGGGAATTCTCTGCCTGTCTTTCCCCAGTGCTCTGCAAGCTCTCCAGGACAACGGCAAATCTGGGGCTCTGTGCTTTCTTTCGTTCTGAACAAGTGTTAGTGTTTTCTGCACAAAAGCCATTCTGCGAAGCAATGGGAACAGGCACAGAGAAGGTGCTAGCAGGGAATTCTCTGCCTGCCTTTCCCCAGTGCTCTGCAAGCTCTCCAGGACAACAGCAAATCTGGGGCTCTGTGCTTTCTTTCGTTCTGAACAAGTGTTACTGTTTTCTGCACAAAAGCGATTCTGCGAAGCAATGTGAACACTTCTGCTTCCCAGGCACAGAGAAGGTGCTAGCAGGGAATTCTCTGCCTGCCTTTCCCCAGTGCTCTGCAAGCTCTCCAGGACAACAGCAAATCTGGGGCTCTGTGCTTTCTTTCGTTCTGAACAAGTGTTACTGTTTTCTGCACAAAAGCGATTCTGCGAAGCAATGGGAACACTTCTGCTTCCCAGGCACAGAGAAGGTGCTAGCAGGGAATTCTCTGCCTGCCTTATCCCAGTGCTCTGCAAGCTCTCCAGGACAACAGCAAATCTGGGGCTCTGTGCTTTCTTTCGTTCTGAACAAGTGTTAGTGTTTTCTGCACAAAAGCGATTCTGCGAAGCAATGTGAACACTTGTGCTTCCCAGGCACAGAGAAGGTGCTAGCAGGGAATTCTCTGCCTGCCTTTCCCCAGTGCTCTGCAAGCTCTCCAGGACAACAGCAAATCTGGGGCTCTGTGCTTTCTTTCGTTCTGAACAAGTGTTACTGTTTTCTGCACAAAAGCGATTCTGCGAAGCAATGGGAACACTTCTGCTTCCCAGGCACAGAGAAGGTGCTAGCAGGGAATTCTCTGCCTGCCTTTCCCCAGTGCTCTGCAAGCTCTCCAGGACAACAGCAAATCTGGGGCTCTGTGCTTTCTTTCGTTCTGAACAAGTGTTAGTGTTTTCTGCACAAAAGCCATTCTGCGAAGCAATGGGAACAGGCACAGAGAAGGTGCTAGCAGGGAATTCTCTGCCTGCCATATCCCAGTGCTAGCAAGCTCTCCAGGACAACAGCAAATCTGGGGCTCTGTGCTTTCTTTCGTTCTGAACAAGTGTTACTGTTTTCTGCACAAAAGCGATTCTGCGAAGCAATGGGAACACTTCTGCTTCCCAGGCACAGAGAAGGTGCTAGCAGGGAATTCTCTGCCTGCCTTATCCCAGTGCTAGCAAGCTCTCCAGGACAACATAAAATCTGGGGCTCTGTGCTTTCTTTCGTTCTGAACAAGTGCTACTGTTTTCTGCACAAAAGCGATTCTGCGAAGCAATGTGAACACTTCTGTTTCCCAGGCACAGAGAAGGTGCTAGCAGGGAATTCTCTGCCTGTCTTTCCCCAGTGCTCTGCAAGCTCTCCAGGACAACATAGAATCTGGGGCTCTGTGCTTTCTTTCGTTCTGAACAAGTGTTAGTGTTTTCTGCACAAAAGCCATTCTGCCAAGCAATGGGAACAGGCACAGAGAAGGTGCTAGCAGGGAATTCTCTGCCTGCCTTATCCCAGTGCTAGCAAGCTCTCCAGGACAACATAAAATCTGGGGCTCTGTGCTTTCTTTCGTTCTGAACAAGTGTTACTGTTTTCTGCACAAAAGCGATTCTGCGAAGCAATGTGAACAGGCACAGAGAAGGTGCTAGCAGGGAATTCTCTGCCTGCCTTTCCCCAGTGCTCTGCAAGCTCTCCAGGACAACAGCAAATCTGGGGCTCTGTGCTTTCTTTCGTTCTGAACAAGTGTTACTGTTTTCTGCACAAAAGCGATTCTGCGAAGCAATGGGAACACTTGTGCTTCCCAGGCACAGAGAAGGTGCTAGCAGGGAATTCTCTGCCTGTCTTTCCCCAGTGCTCTGCAAGCTCTCCAGGACAACAGCAAATCTGGGGCTCTGTGCTTTCTTTCGTTCTGAACAAGTGTTAGTGTTTTCTGCACAAAAGCCATTCTGCGAAGCAATGTGAACAGGCACAGAGAAGGTGCTAGCAGGGAATTCTCTGCCTGCCTTATCCCAGTGCTAGCAAGCTCTCCAGGACAACATAAAATCTGGGGCTCTGTGCTTTCTTTCGTTCTGAACAAGTGTTACTGTTTTCTGCACAAAAGCGATTCTGCGAAGCAATGGGAACACTTCTGCTTCCCAGGCACAGAGAAGGTGCTAGCAGGGAATTCTCTGCCTGCCTTTCCCCAGTGCTCTGCAAGCTCTCCAGGACAACAGCAAATCTGGGGCTCTGTGCTTTCTTTCGTTCTGAACAAGTGTTAGTGTTTTCTGCACAAAAGCCATTCTGCGAAGCAATGGGAACAGGCACAGAGAAGGTGCTAGCAGGGAATTCTCTGCCTGCCTTATCCCAGTGCTAGCAAGCTCTTCAGGACAACAAAAAATCTGGGGCTCTGTGCTTTCTTTCGTTCTGAACAAGTGTTAGTGTTTTCTGCACAAAAGCGATTCTGCGAAGCAATGGGAACACTTCTGCTTCCCAGGCACAGAGAAGGTGCTAGCAGCGAATTCTCTGCCTGCCTTTCCCCAGTGCTCTGCAAGCTCTCCAGGACAACAGCAGATCTGGGGCTCTGTGCTTTCTTTCGTTCTGAACAAGTGTTAGTGTTTTCTGCACAAAAGCGATTCTGCGAAGCAATGGGAACACTTCTGCTTCCCAGGCACAGAGAAGGTGCTAGCAGGGAATTCTCTGCCTGCCTTTCCCCAGTGCTCTGCAAGCTCTCCAGGAGAACAGCAAATCTGGGGCTCTGTGCTTTCTTTCGTTCTGAACAAGTGTTAGTGTTTTCTGCACAAAAGGCATTCTGCGAAGTAATGGGAACAGGCACAGAGAAGGTGCTAGCAGGGAATTCTCTGCCTGCCTTATCCCAGTGCTAGCAAGCTCTCCAGGACAACAGCAAATCTGGGGCTCTGTGCTTTCTTTCGTTCTGAACAAGTGTTACTGTTTTCTGCACAAAAGCGATTCTGCGAAGCAATGTGAACAGGCACAGAGAAGGTGCTAGCAGGGAATTCTCTGCCTGCCTTTCCCCAGTGCTCTGCAAGCTCTCCAGGACAACAGCAAATGTGGGGCTCTGTGCTTTCTTTCGTTCTGAACAAGTGTTACTGTTTTCTGCACAAAAGCGATTCTGCGAAGCAATGGGAACACTTCTGCTTCCCAGGCACAGAGAAGGTGCTAGCAGGGAATTCTCTGCCTGTCTTTCCCCAGTGCTCTGCAAGCTCTCCAGGACAACAGCAAATCTGGGGCTCTGTGCTTTCTTTCGTTCTGAACAAGTGTTAGTGTTTTCTGCACAAAAGCCATTCTGCGAAGTAATGGGAACAGGCACAGAGAAGGTGCTAGCAGGGAATTTTCTGCCTGCCTTTCCCCAGTGCTCTGCAAGCTCTCCAGGACAACAGCAAATCTGGGGCTCTGTGCTTTCTTTCGTTCTGAACAAGTGTTACTGTTTTCTGCACAAAAGCGATTCTGCGAAGCAATGTGAACACTTCTGCTTCCCAGGCACAGAGAAGGTGCTAGCAGGGAATTCTCTGCCTGCCTTATCCCAGTGCTAGCAAGCTCTTCAGGACAACAGCAAATCTGGGGCTCTGTGCTTTCTTTCGTTCTGAACAAGTGTTAGTGTTTTCTGCACAAAAGCGATTCTGCGAAGCAATGGGAACAGGCACAGAGAAGGTGCTAGCAGGGAATTCTCTGCCTGCTTTTCCCCAGTGCTCTGCAAGCTCTCCAGGACAACAGCAAATCTGGGGCTCTGTGCTTTCTTTCGTTCTGAACAAGTGTTACTGTTTTCTGCACAAAAGCGATTCTGCGAAGCAATGGGAACACTTCTGCTTCCCAGGCACAGAGAAGGTGCTAGCAGGGAATTTTCTGCCTGCCTTTCCCCAGTGCTCTGCAAGCTCTCCAGGACAACAGCAAATCTGGGGCTCTGTGCTTTCTTTCGTTCTGAACAAGTGTTAGTGTTTTCTGCACAAAAGCCATTCTGCGAAGCAATGGGAACAGGCACAGAGAAGGTGCTAGCAGGGAATTCTCTGCCTGCCTTCTCCCAGTGCTAGCAAGCTCTTCAGGACAACAAAAAATCTGGGGCTCTGTGCTTTCTTTCGTTCTGAACAAGTGTTAGTGTTTTCTGCACAAAAGAGATTCTGCGAAGCAATGGGAACACTTCTGCTTCCCAGGCACAGAGAAGGTGCTAGCAGGGAATTCTCTGCCTGCCTTTCCCCAGTGCTCTGCAAGCTCTCCAGGACAACAGCAAATCTGGGGCTCTGTGCTTTCTTTCGTTCTGAACAAGTGTTAGTGTTTTCCGCACAAAAGCCATTCTGCGAAGCAATGGGAACACTTCTGCTTCCCAGGCACAGAGAAGGTGCTAGCAGGGAATTCTCTGCCTGCCTTTCCCCAGTGCTCTGCAAGCTCTCCAGGACAACAGCAAATCTGGGGCTCTGTGCTTTCTTTCGTTCTGAACAAGTGTTAGTGTTTTCTGCACAAAAGCCATTCTGCGAAGCAATGTGAACACTTGTGCTTCCCAGGCACAGAGAAGGTGCTAGCAGGGAATTCTCTGCCTGCCTTATCCCAGTGCTAGCAAGCTCTCCAGGACAACAGCAAATCTGGGGCTCTGTGCTTTCTTTCATTCTGAACAAGTGTTAGTGTTATCTGCACAAAAGCGATTCTGCGAAGCAATGTGAACAGGCACAGAGAAGGTGCTAGCAGGGAATTCTCTGCCTGCCTTTCCCCAGTGCTCTGCAAGCTCTCCAGGACAACAGCAAATCTGGGGCTCTGTGCTTTCTTTCGTTCTGAACAAGTGTTACTGTTTTCTGCACAAAAGCGATTCTGCGAAGCAATGGGAACACTTCTGCTTCCCAGGCACAGAGATGGTGCTAGCAGGGAATTCTCTGCCTGTCTTTCCCCAGTGCTCTGCAAGCTCTCCAGGACAACAGCAAATCTGGGGCTCTGTGCTTTCTTTCGTTCTGAACAAGTGTTACTGTTTTCTGCACAAAAGCGATTCTGCGAAGCAATGTGAACACTTCTGCTTCCCAGGCACAGAGAAGGTGCTAGCAGGGAATTCTCTGCCTGCCTTTCCCCAGTGCTCTGCAAGCTCTCCAGGACAACAGCAAATCTGGGGCTCTGTGATTTCTTTCGTTCTGAACAAGTGTTACTGTTTTCTGCACAAAAGCCATTCTGCGAAGCAATGGGAACAGGCACAGAGAAGGTGCTAGCAGGGAATTCTCTGCCTGCCTTATCCCAGTGCTAGCAAGCTCTCCAGGACAACATAAAATCTGGGGCTCTGTGCTTTCTTTCGTTCTGAACAAGTGTTACTGTTTTCTGCACAAAAGCGATTCTGCGAAGCAATGGGAACACTTCTGCTTCCCAGGCACAGAGAAGGTGCTAGCAGGGAATTCTCTGCCTGCCTTTCCCCAGTGCTCTGCAAGCTCTCCAGGACAACAGCAAATCTGGGGCTCTGTGCTTTCTTTCGTTCTGAACAAGTGTTAGTGTTTTCTGCACAAAAGCCATTCTGCGAAGCAATGGGAACAGGCACAGAGAAGGTGCTAGCAGGGAATTCTCTGCCTGCCTTATCCCAGTGCTAGCAAGCTCTTCAGTACAACAGCAAATCTGGGGCTCTGTGCTTTCTTTCGTTCTGAACAAGTGTTACTGTTTTCTGCACAAAAGCGATTCTGCGAAGCAATGTGAACACTTCTGCTTCCCAGGCACAGAGAAGGCGCTAGCAGGGAATTCTCTGCCTGTCTTTCCCCAGTGCTCTGGAAGCTCTCCAGGACAACAACAAATCTGTGGCTCTGTGCTTTCTTTCGTTCTGAACAAGTGTTACTGTTTTCTGCACAAAAGCGATTCTGCGAAGCAATGGGAACACTTCTGCTTCCCAGGCACAGAGAAGGTGCTAGCAGGGAATTCTCTGCCTGCCTTTCCCCAGTGCTCTGCAAGCTCTCCAGGACAACAGCAAATCTGGGGCTCTGTGCTTTCTTTCGTTCTGAACAAGTGTTAGTGTTTTCTGCACAAAAGCCATTCTGCGAAGCAATGGGAACAGGCACAGAGAAGGTGCTAGCAGGGAATTCTCTGCCTACCTTATCCCAGTGCTAGCAAGCTCTCCAGGACAACAGCAAATCTGGGGCTCTGTGCTTTCTTTCGTTCTGAACAAGTGTTACTGTTTTCTGCACAAAAGCGATTCTGCGAAGCAATGGGAACACTTCTGCTTCCCAGGCACAGAGAAGGTGCTAGCAGGGAATTTTCTGCCTGCCTTTCCCCAGTGCTCTGCAAGCTCTCCAGGACAACAGCAAATCTGGGGCTCTGTGCTTTCTTTCGTTCTGAACAAGTGTTACTGTTTTCTGCACAAAAGCGATTCTGCGAAGCAATGGGAACACTTCTGTTTCCCAGGCACAGAGAAGGTGCTAGCAGGGAATTCTCTGCCTGCCTTTCCCCAGTGCTCTGCAAGCTCTCCAGGACAACATAAAATCTGGGGCTCTGTGCTTTCTTTCGTTCTGAACAAGTGTTAGTGTTTTCTGCACAAAAGCCATTCTGCGAAGCAATGGGAACAGGCACAGAGAAGGTGCTAGCAGGGAATTCTCTGCCTGCCTTATCCCAGTGCTAGCAAGCTCTCCAGGACAACAGCAAATCTGGGGCTCTGTGCTTTCTTTCATTCTGAACAAGTGTTACTGTTTTCTGCACAAAAGCGATTCTGCGAAGCAATGTGAACAGGCACAGAGAAGGTGCTAGCAGGGAATTCTCTGCCTGCCTTTCCCCAGTGCTCTGCAAGCTCTCCAGGACAACAGCAAATCTGGGGCTCTGTGCTTTCTTTCGTTCTGAACAAGTGTTACTGTTTTCTGCACAAAAGCGATTCTGCGAAGCAATGGGAACACTTCTGCTTACCAGGCACAGAGAAGGTGCTAGCAGGGAATTCTCTGCCTGTCTTTCCCCAGTGCTCTGCAAGCTCTCCAGGACAACAGCAAATCTGGGGCTCTGTGCTTTCTTTCGTTCTGAACAAGTGTTACTGTTTTCTGCACAAAAGCGATTCTGCGAAGCAATGGGAACACTTCTGCTTCCCAGGCACAGAGAAGGTGCTAGCAGGGAATTCTCTGCCTGCCTTTCCCCAGTGCTCTGCAAGCTCTCCAGGACAACAGCAAATCTGGGGCTCTGTGATTTCTTTCATTCTGAACAAGTGTTACTGTTTTCTGCACAAAAGCCATTCTGCGAAGCAATGGGAACAGGCACAGAGAAGGTGCTAGCAGGGAATTCTCTGCCTGCCTTATCCCAGTGCTAGCAAGCTCTCCAGGACAACATAAAATCTGGGGCTCTGTGCTTTCTTTCGTTCTGAACAAGTGTTACTGTTTTCTGCACAAAAGCGATTCTGCGAAGCAATGGGAACACTTCTGCTTCACAGGCACAGAGAAGGTGCTAGCAGGGAATTCTCTGCCTGTCTTTCCCCAGTGCTCTGCAAGCTCTCCAGGACAACAGCAAATCTGGGGCTCTGTGCTTTCTTTCGTTCTGAACAAGTGTTAGTGTTTTCTGCACAAAAGCCATTCTGCTAAGCAATGGGAACAGGCACAGAGAAGGTGCTAGCAGGGAATTCTCTGCCTGCCTTATCCCAGTGCTAGCAAGCTCTTCAGTACAACAGCAAATCTGGGGCTCTGTGCTTTCTTTCGTTCTGAACAAGTGTTAGTGTTTTCTGCACAAAAGCGATTCTGCGAAGCAATGTGAACACTTCTGCTTCCCAGGCACAGAGAAGGCGCTAGCAGGGAATTCTCTGCCTGTCTTTCCCCAGTGCTCTGGAAGCTCTCCAGGACAACAACAAATCTGTGGCTCTGTGCTTTCTTTCGTTCTGAACAAGTGTTACTGTTTTCTGCACAAAAGCGATTCTGCGAAGCAATGGGAACACTTCTGCTTCCCAGGCACAGAGAAGGTACTAGCAGGGAATTCTCTGCCTGTCTTTCCCCAGTGCTCTGCAAGCTCTCCAGGACAACAGCAAATCTGGGGCTCTGTGCTTTCTTTCGTTCTGAACAAGTGTTAGTGTTTTCTGCACAAAAGCCATTCTGCGAAGCAATGGGAACAGGCACAGAGAAGGTGCTAGCAGGGAATTCTCTGCCTGCCTTATCCCAGTGCTAGCAAGCTCTCCAGGACAACAGCAAATCTGGGGCTCTGTGCTTTCTTTCGTTCTGAACAAGTGTTACTGTTTTCTGCACAAAAGCGATTCTGCGAAGCAATGGGAACACTTCTGCTTCCCAGGCACAGAGAAGGTGCTAGCAGGGAATTTTCTGCCTGCCTTTCCCCAGTGCTCTGCAAGCTCTCCAGGACAACAGCAAATCTGGGGCTCTGTGCTTTCTTTCGTTCTGAACAAGTGTTACTGTTTTCTGCACAAAAGCCATTCTGCGAAGCAATGGGAACAGGCACCGAGAAGGTGCTAGCAGGGAATTCTCTGCCTGCCTTATCCCAGTGCTAGCAAGCTCTTCAGGACAACAGCAAATCTGGGGCTCTGTGCTTTCTTTCGTTCTGAACAAGTGTTAGTGTTTTCTGCACAAAAGCGATTCTGCGAAGCAATGTGAACACTTCTGCTTCCCAGGCACAGAGAAGGTGCTAGCAGGGAATTCTCTGCCTGCCTTTCCCCAGTGCTCTGCAAGCTCTCCAGGACAACAGCAAATCTGGGGCTCTGTGCTTTCTTTCATTCTGAACAAGTGTTAGTGTTATCTGCACAAAAGCGATTCTGCGAAGCAATGTGAACAGGCACAGAGAAGGTGCTAGCAGGGAATTCTCTGCCTGCCTTTCCCCAGTGCTCTGCAAGCTCTCCAGGACAACAGCAAATCTGGGGCTCTGTGCTTTCTTTCGTTCTGAACAAGTGTTAGTGTTTTCTGCACAAAAGCGATTCTGCGAAGCAATGGGAACACTTCTGCTTCCCAGGCACAGAGAAGGTGCTAGCAGGGAATTCTCTGCCTGCCTTTCCCCAGTGCTAACAATGTCTCCAGGACAACAGCAAATCTGGGGCTCTGTGCTTTCTTTCGTTCTGAACAAGTGTTAGTGTTTTCTGCACAAAAGCGATTCTGCGAAGCAATGTGAACAGGCACAGAGAAGGTGCTAGCAGGGAATTCTCTGCCTGCCTTTCGCCAGTGCTCTGCAAGCTCTCCAGGACAACAGCAAATCTGGGGCTCTGTGCTTTCTTTCGTTCTGAACAAGTGTTACTGTTTTCTGCACAAAAGCGATTCTGCGACGCAATGGGAACACTTCTGCTTCCCAGGCACAGAGAAGGTGCTAGCAGGGAATTCTCTGCCTGCCTTTCGCCAGTGCTCTGCAAGCTCTTCAGGACAACAGCAAATCTGGGGCTCTGTGCTTTCTTTCGTTCTGAACAAGTGTTACTGTTTTCTGCACAAAAGCGATTCTGCGAAGCAATGGGAACACTTCTGCTTCCCAGGCACAGAGAAGGCGCTAGCAGGGAATTCTCTGCCTGTCTTTCCCCAGTGCTCTGGAAGCTCTCCAGGACAACAACAAATCTGTGGCTCTGTGCTTTCTTTCGTTCTGAACAAGTGTTACTGTTTTCTGCACAAAAGCGATTCTGCGAAGCAATGGGAACACTTCTGCTTCCCAGGCACAGAGAAGGTGCTAGCAGGGAATTCTCTGCCTGTCTTTCCCCAGTGCTCTGCAAGCTCTCCAGGACAACAGCAAATCTGGGGCTCTGTGCTTTCTTTCATTCTGAACAAGTGTTAGTGTTTTCTGCACAAAAGCCATTCTGCGAAGCAATGGGAACAGGCACAGAGAAGGTGCTAGCAGGGAATTCTCTGCCTGCCTTATCCCAGTGCTAGCAAGCTCTCCAGGACAACAGCAAATCTGGGGCTCTGTGCTTTCTTTCGTTCTGAACAAGTGTTAGTGTTGTCTGCACAAAAGCGATTCTGCGAAGCAATGGGAACACTTCTGCTTCCAGGCACAGAGAAGGTGCTAGCAGGAAATTCTCTGCCTGCCTTTCCCCAGTGCTCTGCAAGCTCTCCAGGACAACATAAAATCTGGGGCTCTGTGCTTTCTTTCGTTCTGAACAAGTGTTAGTGTTTTCTGCACAAAAGCGATTCTGCGAAGCAATGGGAACACTTCTGCTTCCCAGGCACAGAGAAGGTGCTAGCAGGGAATTCTCTGCCTGCTTTTCCCCAGTGCTCTGCAAGCTCTCCAGGACAACAGCAAATCTGGGGCTCTGTGCTTTCTTTCGTTCTGAACAAGTGTTACTGTTTTCTGCACAAAAGCCATTCTGCGAAGCAATGGGAACAGGCCCAGAGAAGGTGCTAGCAGGGAATTCTCTGCCTGCCTTATCCCAGTGCTAGCAAGCTCTTCAGGACAACAGCAAATCTGGGGCTCTGTGCTTTCTTTCGTTCTGAACAAGTGTTAGTGTTTTCTGCACAAAAGCGATTCTGCGAAGCAATGGGAACACTTCTGCTTCCCAGGCACAGAGAAGGTGCTAGCAGGGAATTCTCTGCCTGCCTTTCCCCAGTGCTCTGCAAGCTCTCCAGGACAACATAAAATCTGGGGCTCTGTGCTTTCTTTCGTTCTGAACAAGTGTTAGTGTTTTCTGCACAAAAGCCATTCTGCGAAGCAATGGGAACAGGCACAGAGAAGGTGCTAGCAGGGAATTCTCTGCCTGCCTTATCCCAGTGCTAGCAAGCTCTCCAGGACAACAGCAAATCTGGGGCTCTGTGCTTTCTTTCATTCTGAACAAGTGTTACTGTTTTCTGCACAAAAGCGATTCTGCGAAGCAATGTGAACAGGCACAGAGAAGGTGCTAGCAGGGAATTCTCTGCCTGCCTTTCCCCAGTGCTCTGCAAGCTCTCCAGGACAACAGCAAATCTGGGGCTCTGTGATTTCTTTCGTTCTGAACAAGTGTTACTGTTTTCTGCACAAAAGCGATTCTGCGAAGCAATGGGAACACTTCTGCTTCCCAGGCACAGAGAAGGTGCTAGCAGGGAATTCTCTGCCTGTCTTTCCCCAGTGCTCTGCAAGCTCTCCAGGACAACAGCAAATCTGGGGCTCTGTGCTTTCTTTCGTTCTGAACAAGTGTTACTGTTTTCTGCACAAAAGCGATTCTGCGAAGCAATGTGAACACTTCTGCTTCCCAGGCACAGAGAAGGTGCTAGCAGGGAATTCTCTGCCTGCCTTTCCCCAGTGCTCTGCAAGCTCTCCAGGACAACAGCAAATCTGGGGCTCTGTGATTTCTTTCGTTCTGAACAAGTGTTACTGTTTTCTGCACAAAAGCGATTCTGCGAAGCAATGGGAACACTTCTGCTTCACAGGCACAGAGAAGGTGCTAGCAGGGAATTCTCTGCCTGTCTTTCCCCAGTGCTCTGCAAGCTCTCCAGGACAACAGCAAATCTGGGGCTCTGTGCTTTCTTTCGTTCTGAACAAGTGTTAGTGTTTTCTGCACAAAAGTGATTCTGCGAAGTAATGGGAACAGGCACAGAGAAGGTGCTAGCAGGGAATTCTCTGCCTGCCTTATCCCAGTGCTAGCAAGCTCTTCAGTACAACAGCAAATCTGGGGCTCTGTGCTTTCTTTCGTTCTGAACAAGTGTTAGTGTTTTCTGCACAAAAGCGATTCTGCGAAGCAATGTGAACACTTCTGCTTCCCAGGCACAGAGAAGGCGCTAGCAGGGAATTCTCTGCCTGTCTTTCCCCAGTGCTCTGGAAGCTCTCCAGGACAACAACAAATCTGTGGCTCTGTGCTTTCTTTCGTTCTGAACAAGTGTTACTGTTTTCTGCACAAAAGCGATTCTGCGAAGCAATGGGAACACTTCTGCTTCCCAGGCACAGAGAAGGTGCTAGCAGGGAATTCTCTGCCTGTCTTTCCCCAGTGCTCTGCAAGCTCTCCAGGACAACAGCAAATCTGGGGCTCTGTGCTTTCTTTCGTTCTGAACAAGTGTTACTGTTTTCTGCACAAAAGCCATTCTGCGAAGCAATGGGAACAGGCACCGAGAAGGTGCTAGCAGGGAATTCTCTGCCTGCCTTATCCCAGTGCTAGCAAGCTCTCCAGGACAACAGCAAATCTGGGGCTCTGTGCTTTCTTTCGTTCTGAACAAGTGTTAGTGTTATCTGCACAAAAGCGATTCTGCGAAGCAATGTGAACAGACACAGAGAAGGTGCTAGCAGGGAATTCTCTGCCTGTCTTTCCCCAGTGCTCTGCAAGCTCTCCAGGACAACAGCAAATCTGGGGCTCTGTGCTTTCTTTCATTCTGAACAAGTGTTAGTGTTATCTGCACAAAAGCGATTCTGCGAAGCAATGTGAACAGGCACAGAGAAGGTGCTAGCAGGGAATTCTCTGCCTGCCTTTCCCCAGTGCTCTGCAAGCTCTCCAGGACAACAGCAAATCTGGGGCTCTGTGCTTTCTTTCGTTCTGAACAAGTGTTAGTGTTTTCTGCACAAAAGCGATTCTGCGAAGCAATGGGAACACTTCTGCTTCCCAGGCACAGAGAAGGTGCTAGCAGGGAATTCTCTGCCTGCCTTTCCCCAGTGCTAACAATGTCTCCAGGACAACAGCAAATCTGGGGCTCTGTGCTTTCTTTCGTTCTGAACAAGTGTTACTGTTTTCTGCACAAAAGCGATTCTGCGACGCAATGGGAACACTTCTGCTTCCCAGGCACAGAGAAGGTGCTAGCAGGGAATTCTCTGCCTGCCTTTCGCCAGTGCTCTGCAAGCTCTTCAGGACAACAGCAAATCTGGGGCTCTGTGCTTTCTTTCGTTCTGAACAAGTGTTACTGTTTTCTGCACAAAAGCGATTCTGCGAAGCAATGGGAACACTTCTGCTTCCCAGGCACAGAGAAGGTGCTAGCAGGGAATTCTCTGCCTGCCTTATCCCAGTGCTCTGCAAGCTCTCCAGGACAACATAAAATCTGGGGCTCTGTGCTTTCTTTCGTTCTGAACAAGTGTTAGTGTTTTCTGCACAAAAGCCATTCTGCGAAGCAATGGGAACAGGCACAGAGAAGGTGCTAGCAGGGAATTCTCTGCCTGCCTTTCCCCAGTGCTCTGCAAGCTCTCCAGGACAACAGCAAATCTGGGGCTCTGTGCTTTCTTTCGTTCTGAACAAGTGTTACTGTTTTCTGCACAAAAGCGATTCTGCGAAGCAATGTGAACACTTCTGCTTCCCAGGCACAGAGAAGGTGCTAGCAGGGAATTCTCTGCCTGCCTTATCCCAGTGCTAGCAAGTTCTTCAGGACAACAAAAAATCTGGGGCTCTGTGCTTTCTTTCGTTCTGAACAAGTGTTACTGTTTTCTGCACAAAAGCGATTCTGCGAAGCAATGTGAACACTTCTGCTTCCCAGGCACAGAGAACGTGCTAGCACGGAATTCTCTGCCTGCCTTTCCCCAGTGCTCTGCAAGCTCTCCAGGACAACAGCAAATCTGGGGCTCTGTGCTTTCTTTCGTTCTGAACAAGTGTTAGTGTTTTCCGCACAAAAGCGATTCTGCGAAGCAATGGGAACACTTCTGCTTCCCAGGCACAGAGAAGGTGCTAGCAGGGAATTCTCTGCCTGCCTTTCCCCAGTGCTAACAAGGTCTCCAGGACAACATAAAATCTGGGGCTCTGTGCTTTCTTCGTTCTGAACAAGTGTTAGTGTTTTCTGCACAAAAGCGATTCTGCGAAGCAATGTGAACAGGCACAGAGAAGGTGCTAGCAGGGAATTCTCTGCCTGCCTTTCCCCAGTGCTCTGCAAGCTCTCCAGGACAACAGCAAATCTGGGGCTCTGTGCTTTCTTTCGTTCTGAACAAGTGTTACTGTTTTCTGCACAAAAGCGATTCTGCGAAGCAATGGGAACACTTCTGCTTCCCAGGCACAGAGATGGTGCTAGCAGGGAATTCTCTGCCTGTCTTTCCCCAGTGCTCTGCAAGCTCTCCAGGACAACAGCAAATCTGGGGCTCTGTGCTTTCTTTCGTTCTGAACAAGTGTTAGTGTTTTCTGCACAAAAGCCATTCTGCCAAGCAATGGGAACAGGCACAGAGAAGGTGCTAGCAGGGAATTCTCTGCCTGCCTTATCCCAGTGCTAGCAAGCTCTCCAGGACAACAGCAAATCTGGGGCTCTGTGCTTTCTTTCGTTCTGAACAAGTGTTAGTGTTTTCTGCACAAAAGCGATTCTGCGAAGCAATGGGAACACTTCTGCTTCCCAGGCACAGAGAAGGTGCTAGCAGGGAATTCTCTGCCTGCCTTATCCCAGTGCTCTGCAAGCTCTTCAGGACAACAGCAAATCTGGGGCTCTGTGCTTTCTTTCGTTCTGAACAAGTGTTACTGTTTTCTGCACAAAAGCGATTCTGCGAAGCAATGGGAACACTTCTGCTTCCCAGGCACAGAGAAGGTGCTAGCAGGGAATTCTCTGCCTGTCTTTCCCCAGTGCTCTGCAAGCTCTCCAGGACAACAGCAAATCTGGGGCTCTGTGCTTTCTTTCGTCTGAACAAGTGTTACTGTTTTCTGCACAAAAGGCATTCTGCGAAGCAATGGGAACAGGCACAGAGAAGGTGCTAGCAGGGAATTCTCTGCCTGCCTTATCCCAGTGCTAGCAAGCTCTCCAGGACAACAGCAAATCTGGGGCTCTGTGCTTTCTTTCGTTCTGAACAAGTGTTACTGTTTTCTGCACAAAAGCGATTCTGCGAAGCAATGGGAACACTTCTGCTTCCCAGGCACAGAGAAGGTGCTAGCAGGGAATTTTCTGCCTGCCTTTCCCCAGTGCTCTGCAAGCTCTCCAGGACAACAGCAAATCTGGGGCTCTGTGCTTTCTTTCGTTCTGAACAAGTGTTACTGTTTTCTGCACAAAAGCCATTCTGCGAAGCAATGGGAACAGGCACCGAGAAGGTGCTAGCAGGGAATTCTCTGCCTGCCTTATCCCAGTGCTAGCAAGCTCTCCAGGACAACAGCAAATCTGGGGCTCTGTGCTTTCTTTCGTTCTGAACAAGTGTTAGTGTTATCTGCACAAAAGCGATTCTGCGAAGCAATGTGAACAGACACAGAGAAGGTGCTAGCAGGGAATTCTCTGCCTGTCTTTCCCCAGTGCTCTGCAAGCTCTCCAGGACAACAGCAAATCTGGGGCTCTGTGCTTTCTTTCATTCTGAACAAGTGTTAGTGTTATCTGCACAAAAGCGATTCTGCGAAGCAATGTGAACAGGCACAGAGAAGGTGCTAGCAGGGAATTCTCTGCCTGCCTTTCCCCAGTGCTCTGCAAGCTCTCCAGGACAACAGCAAATCTGGGGCTCTGTGCTTTCTTTCGTTCTGAACAAGTGTTAGTGTTTTCTGCACAAAAGCGATTCTGCGAAGCAATGTGAACACTTCTGCTTCCCAGGCACAGAGAAGGTGCTAGCAGGGAATTCTCTGCCTGCCTTTCCCCAGTGCTAACAATGTCTCCAGGACAACAGCAAATCTGGGGCTCTGTGCTTTCTTTCGTTCTGAACAAGTGTTACTGTTTTCTGCACAAAAGCGATTCTGCGACGCAATGGGAACACTTCTGCTTCCCAGGCACAGAGAAGGTGCTAGCAGGGAATTCTCTGCCTGCCTTTCGCCAGTGCTCTGCAAGCTCTTCAGGACAACAGCAAATCTGGGGCTCTGTGCTTTCTTTCGTTCTGAACAAGTGTTACTGTTTTCTGCACAAAAGCGATTCTGCGAAGCAATGGGAACACTTCTGCTTCCCAGGCACAGAGAAGGTGCTAGCAGGGAATTCTCTGCCTGCCTTATCCCAGTGCTCTGCAAGCTCTCCAGGACAACATAAAATCTGGGGCTCTGTGCTTTCTTTCGTTCTGAACAAGTGTTAGTGTTTTCTGCACAAAAGCCATTCTGCGAAGCAATGGGAACAGGCACAGAGAAGGTGCTAGCAGGGAATTCTCTGCCTGCCTTTCCCCAGTGCTCTGCAAGCTCTCCAGGACAACAGCAAATCTGGGGCTCTGTGCTTTCTTTCGTTCTGAACAAGTGTTACTGTTTTCTGCACAAAAGCGATTCTGCGAAGCAATGGGAACACTTCTGCTTCCCAGGCACAGAGAAGGTGCTAGCAGGGAATTCTCTGCCTGCCTTATCCCAGTGCTAGCAAGCTCTCCAGGACAACAGCAAATCTGGGGCTCTGTGCTTTCTTTCGTTCTGAACAAGTGTTACTGTTTTCTGCACAAAAGCGATTCTGCGAAGCAATGTGAACACTTCTGCTTCCCAGGCACAGAGAAGGTGCTAGCAGGGAATTCTCTGCCTGCCTTTCCCCAGTGCTCTGCAAGCTCTCCAGGACAACAGCAAATCTGGGGCTCTGTGCTTTCTTTCGTTCTGAACAAGTGTTAGTGTTTTCTGCACAAAAGCCATTCTGCGAAGCAATGGGAACAGGCACAGAGAAGGTGCTAGCAGGGAATTCTCTGCCTGCCTTATCCCAGTGCTAGCAAGTTCTTCAGGACAACAAAAAATCTGGGGCTCTGTGCTTTCTTTCGTTCTGAACAAGTGTTACTGTTTTCTGCACAAAAGCGATTCTGCGAAGCAATGTGAACACTTCTGCTTCCCAGGCACAGAGAACGTGCTAGCACGGAATTCTCTGCCTGCCTTTCCCCAGTGCTCTGCAAGCTCTCCAGGACAACAGCAAATCTGGGGCTCTGTGCTTTCTTTCGTTCTGAACAAGTGTTAGTGTTTTCCGCACAAAAGCGATTCTGCGAAGCAATGGGAACACTTCTGCTTCCCAGGCACAGAGAAGGTGCTAGCAGGGAATTCTCTGCCTGCCTTTCCCCAGTGCTAACAAGGTCTCCAGGACAACATAAAATCTGGGGCTCTGTGCTTTCTTCGTTCTGAACAAGTGTTAGTGTTTTCTGCACAAAAGCGATTCTGCGAAGCAATGTGAACAGGCACAGAGAAGGTGCTAGCAGGGAATTCTCTGCCTGCCTTTCCCCAGTGCTCTGCAAGCTCTCCAGGACAACATAAAATCTGGGGCTCTGTGCTTTCTTTCGTTCTGAACAAGTGTTAGTGTTTTCTGCACAAAAGCCATTCTGCCAAGCAATGGGAACAGGCACAGAGAAGGTGCTAGCAGGGAATTCTCTGCCTGCCTTTCCCCAGTGCTCTGCAAGCTCTCCAGGACAACAGCAAATCTGGGGCTCTGTGCTTTCTTTCGTTCTGAACAAGTGTTAGTGTTTTCTGCACAAAAGCGATTCTGCGAAGCAATGGGAACACTTCTGCTTCCCAGGCACAGAGAAGGTGCTAGCAGGGAATTCTCTGCCTGCCTTTCGCCAGTGCTCTGCAAGCTCTTCAGGACAACAGCAAATCTGGGGCTCTGTGCTTTCTTTCGTTCTGAACAAGTGTTACTGTTTTCTGCACAAAAGCGATTCTGCGAAGCAATGGGAACACTTCTGCTTCCCAGGCACAGAGAAGGTGCTAGCAGGGAATTCTCTGCCTGCCTTATCCCAGTGCTCTGCAAGCTGTCCAGGACAACAGCAAATCTGGGGCTCTGTGCTTTCTTTCGTTCTGAACAAGTGTTACTGTTTTCTGCACAAAAGCGATTCTGCGAAGCAATGTGAACAGGCACAGAGAAGGTGCTAGCAGGGAATTCTCTGCCTGCCTTTCCCCAGTGCTCTGCAAGCTCTCCAGGACAACAGCAAATCTGGGGCTCTGTGCTTTCTTTCGTTCTGAACAAGTGTTACTGTTTTCTGCACAAAAGCGATTCTGCGAAGCAATGGGAACACTTCTGCTTCCCAGGCACAGAGAAGGTGCTAGCAGGGAATTCTCTGCCTGTCTTTCCCCAGTGCTCTGCAAGCTCTCCAGGACAACAGCAAATCTGGGGCTCTGTGCTTTCTTTCGTCTGAACAAGTGTTACTGTTTTCTGCACAAAAGCGATTCTGCGAAGCAATGTGAACAGGCACAGAGAAGGTGCTAGCAGGGAATTCTCTGCCTGCCTTTCCCCAGTGCTCTGCAAGCTCTCCAGGACAACATAAAATCTGGGGCTCTGTGCTTTCTTTCGTTCTGAACAAAAGTTACTGTTTTCTGCACAAAAGCGATTCTGCGAAGCAATGGGAACACTTCTGTTTCCCAGGCACAGAGAAGGTGCTAGCAGGGAATTCTCTGCCTGCTTTTCCCCAGTGCTCTGCAAGCTCTCCAGGACAACATAGAATCTGGGGTCTGTGCTTTCTTTCATTCTGAACAAGTGTTACTGTTTTCTGCACAAAAGCGATTCTGCGAAGCAATGTGAACACTTCTGCTTCCCAGGCACAGAGAAGGTGCTAGCAGGGAATTCTCTGCCTGCCTTTCCCCAGTGCTCTGCAAGCTCTCCAGGACAACAGCAAATCTGGGGCTCTGTGCTTTCTTTCGTTCTGAACAAGTGTTACTGTTTTCTGCACAAAAGCGATTCTGCGAAGCAATGTGAACAGGCACAGAGAAGGTGCTAGCAGGGAATTCTCTGCCTGCTTTTCGCCAGTGCTCTGCAAGCTCTCCAGGACAACATAAAATCTGGGGCTCTGTGCTTTCTTTTGTTCTGAAAAAGTGTTAGTGTTTTCTGCACAAAAACGATTCTGCGAAGCAATGTGAACACTTCTGCTTCCCAGGCACAGAGAAGGTGATAGCAGGGAATTCTCTGCCTGCCTTTCCCCAGTGCTCTGCAAGCTCTCCAGGACAACATAGAATCTGGGGCT
Organism: Strix uralensis; assembly: GCF_047716275.1. Lineage (NCBI taxonomy): Eukaryota > Metazoa > Chordata > Aves > Strigiformes > Strigidae > Strix > Strix uralensis. Next base: position 91,893 of record NW_027436729.1, read on the forward strand.
CTGTGCTTTCTTTTGTTCTGAAAAAGTGTTACTGTTGTCTGCACAAAAGCGATTCTGCCAAGCAATGTGAACACTTCTGCTTCCAGGCACAGAGAAGGTGCTAGCAGGAAATTCTCTGCCTGCCTTTCCCCAGTGCTCTGCAAGCTCTCCAGGACAACATAAAATCTGGGGCTCTGTGCTTTCTTTCGTTCTGAACAAGTGTTACTGTTTTCTGCACAAAAGCGATTCTGCGAAGCAATGTGAACACTTCTGCTTCCCAGGCACAGAGAAGGTGCTAGCAGGGAATTCTCTGCCTGCTTTTCCCCAGTGCTCTGCAAGCTCTCCAGGACAACCTAGAATCTGGGGCTCTGTGCTTTCTTTTGTTCTGAAAAAGTGTTAGTGTTGTCTGCACAAAAGCGATTCTGCGAAACAATGTGAAGACTTCTGCTTCCCAGGCACAGAGAAGGTGCTAGCAGGGAATTCTCTGCCTGCCTTTCCCCAGTGCTCTGCAAGCTCTCCAGGACAACATAAAATCTGGGGCTCTGTGCTTTCTTTCGTTCTGAACAACTGTTACTGTTTTCTGCACAAAAGCGATTCTGCGAAGCAATGTGAACAGGCACAGAGAAGGTGCTAGCAGGGAATTCTCTGCCTGACTTTCCCCAGTGCTCTGCAAGCTCTCCAGGACAACATAAAATCTGGGGCTCTGTGCTTTCTTTCGTTCTGAACAAGTGTTACTGTTTTCTGCACAAAAGCGATTCTGCGAAGCAATGTGAAGACTTCGGCTTCCCAGGCACAGAGAAGGTGCTAGCAGGGAATTCTCTGCCTGCTTTTCCCCAGTGCTCTGCAAGCTCTCCAGGACAACATAGAATCTGGGGTCTGTGCTTTCTTTCGTTCTGAACAAGTGTTACTGTTTTCTGCACAAAAGCGATTCTGCCAAGCAATGTGAACACTTCTGCTTCCCAGGCACAGAGAAGGTGCTAGCAGGGAATTCTCTGCCTGCTTTTCGCCAGTGCTCTGCAAGCTCTCCAGGACAACATAAAATCTGGGGCTCTGTGCTTTCTTTTGTTCTGAAAAAGTGTTAGTGTTTTCTGCACAAAAGCGATTCTGCGAAGCAATGTGAACACTTCTGCTTCCCAGGCACAGAGAAGGTGCTAGCAGGGAATTCTCTGCCTGCCTTTCCCCAGTGCTCTGCAAGCTCTCCAGGACAACATAAAATCTGGGGCTCTGTGCTTTCTTTCGTTCTGAACAACTGTTACTGTTTTCTGCACAAAAGCCATTCTGCGAAGCAATGGGAACAGGCACAGAGAAGGTGCTAGCAGGGAATTCTCTGCCTGCCTTTCCCCAGTGCTCTGCAAGCTCTCCAGGACAACATAAAATCTGGGGCTCTGTGCTTTCTTTCGTTCTGAACAAGTGCTACTGTTTTCTGCACAAAAGCGATTCTGCGAAGCAATGTGAACACTTCTGCTTCCCAGGCACAGAGAAGGTGCTAGCAGGGAATTCTCTGCCTGCTTTTCCCCAGTGCTCTGCAAGCTCTCCAGGACAACATAAAATCTGGGGCTCTGTGCTTTCTTTCGTTCTGAACAAGTGTTACTGTTTTCTGCACAAAAGCGATTCTGCGAAGCAATGTGAACACTTCTGCTTCCCAGGCACAGAGAAGGTGCTAGCAGGGAATTCTCTGCCTGCCTTTCCCCAGTGCTCTGCAAGCTCTCCAGGACAACATAAAATCTGGGGCTCTGTGCTTTCTTTCGTCTGAACAAGTGTTACTGTTTTCTGCACAAAAGCGATTCTGCGAAGCAATGTGAACACTTCTGCTTCCCAGGCACAGAGAAGGTGCTAGCAGGGAATTCTCTGCCTGCTTTTTCCCAGTGCTCTGCAAGCTCTCCAGGACAACATAAAATCTGGGGCTCTGTGCTTTCTTTCGTTCTGAACAAGTGTTACTGTTTTCTGCACAAAAGCGATTCTGCGAAGCAATGGGAACACTTCTGCTTCCCAGGCACAGAGAAGGTGCTAGCAGGGAATTCTCTGCCTGCTTTTTCCCAGTGCTCTGCAAGCTCCCCAGGACAACATAGAATCTGGGGCTCTGTGCTTGCTTTCGTTCTGAACAAGTGTTACTGTTTTCTGCACAGAAGTGATTCTGCGAAGCAATGTGAACACTTCTGCTTCCCAGGCACAGAGAAGGTGCTAGCAGGGAATTCTCTGCCTGCCTTTCCCCAGTGCTCTGCAAGCTCTCCAGGACAACATAAAATCTGGGGCTCTGTGCTTTCTTTCGTCTGAACAAGTGTTACTGTTTTCTGCACAAAAGCGATTCTGCGAAGCAATGTGAACAGACACAGAGAAGGTGCTAGCAGGGAATTCTCTGCCTGCCTTTCCCCAGTGCTCTGCAAGCTCTCCAGGACAACATAAAATCTGGGGCTCTGTGCTTTCTTTCGTTCTGAACAAGTGTTACTGTTTTCTGCACAAAAGCGATTCTGCGAAGCAATGTGAACACTTCTGTTTCCCAGGCACAGAGAAGGTGCTAGCAGGGAATTCTCTGCCTGCTTTTCCCCAGTGCTCTGCAAGCTCTCCAGGACAACATAAAATCTGGGGCTCTGTGCTTTCTTTCGTTCTGAACAAGTGTTATTGTTTTCTGCACAAAAGCGATTCTGCGAAGCAATGTGAAGACTTCGGCTTCCCAGGCACAGAGAAGGTGCTAGCAGGGAATTCTCTGCCTGCCTTTCCCCAGTGCTCTGCAAGCTCTCCAGGACAACATAAAATCTGGGGCTCTGTGCTTTCTTTCGTCTGAACAAGTGTTACTGTTTTCTGCACAAAAGCGATTCTGCGAAGCAATGTGAACAGGCACAGAGAAGGTGCTAGCAGGGAATTCTCTGCCTGCCTTTCCCCAGTGCTCTGCAAGCTCTCCAGGACAACATAAAATCTGGGGCTCTGTGCTTTCTTTCGTTCTGAACAAGTGTTACTGTTTTCTGCACAAAAGCGATTCTGCGAAGCAATGTTAACACTTCTGTTTCCCAGGCACAGAGAAGGTGCTAGCAGGGAATTCTCTGCCTGCTTTTCCCCAGTGCTCTGCAAGCTCTCCAGGACAACATAGAATCTGGGGCTCTGTGCTTTCTTTCCTTCTGAACAAGTGTTACTGTTTTCTGCACAAAAGCGATTCTGCGAAGCAATGTGAACACTTCTGCTTCCCAGGCACAGAGAAGGTGCTAGCAGGGAATTCTCTGCCTGCTTTTCCCCAGTGCTCTGCAAGCTGTCCAGGACAACATAAAATCTGGGGCTCTGTGCTTTCTTTCGTTCTGAACAAGTGTTACTGTTTTCTGCACAAAAGCGATTCTGCGAAGCAATGTGAACACTTCTGCTTCCCAGGCACAGAGAAGGTGCTAGCAGGGAATTCTCTGCCTGCCTGTCCCCAGTGCTCTGCAAGCTCTCCAGGACAACATAGAATCTGGGGCTCTGTGCTTTCTTTCGTTCTGAACAAGTGTTACTGTTTTCTGCACAAAAGTGATTCTGCGAAGCAATGTGAACACTTCTGCTTCCCAGGCACAGAGAAGGTGCTAGCAGGGAATTCTCTGCCTGCCTTTCCCCAGTGCTCTGCAAGCTCTCCAGGACAACATAAAATCTGGGGCTCTGTGCTTTCTTTCGTCTGAACAAGTGTTACTGTTTTCTGCACAAAAGCGATTCTGCGAAACAATGTGAACAGGCACAGAGAAGGTGCTAGCAGGGAATTCTCTGCCTGCCTTTCCCCAGTGCTCTGCAAGCTCTCCAGGACAACATAAAATCTGGGGCTCTGTGCTTTCTTTCGTTCTGAACAAGTGTTACTGTTTTCTGCACAAAAGCGATTCTGCGAAGCAATGTGAAGACTTCTGCTTCCCAGGCACAGAGAAGGTGCTAGCAGGGAATTCTCTGCCTGCCTTTCCCCAGTGCTCTGCAAGCTCTCCAGGACAACATAAAATCTGGGGCTCTGTGCTTTCTTTCGTTCTGAACAAGTGTTACTGTTTTCTGCACAAAAGCGATTCTGCGAAGCAATGTGAACACTTCTGTTTCCCAGGCACAGAGAAGGTGCTAGCAGGGAATTCTCTGCCTGCCTTTCCCCAGTGCTCTGCAAGCTCTCCAGGACAACATAAAATCTGGGGCTCTGTGCTTTCTTTCGTTCTGAACAAGTGTTACTGTTTTCTGCACAAAAGCGATTCTGCGAAGCAATGTGAACACTTCTGCTTCCCAGGCACAGAGAAGGTGCTAGCAGGGAATTCTCTGCCTGCTTTTCCCCAGTGCTCTGCAAGCTCTCCAGGACAACATAAAATCTGGGGCTCTGTGCTTTCTTTCGTCTGAACAAGTGTTACTGTTTTCTGCACAAAAGCGATTCTGCGAAGCAATGTGAACAGGCACAGAGAAGGTGCTAGCAGGGAATTCTCTGCCTGCTTTTCCCCAGTGCTCTGCAAGCTCTCCAGGACAACATAAAATCTGGGGCTCTGTGCTTTCTTTCGTCTGAACAAGTGTTACTGTTTTCTGCACAAAAGCGATTCTGCGAAGCAATGTGAACAGGCACAGAGAAGGTGCTAGCAGGGAATTCTCTGCCTGCCTGTCCCCAGTGCTCTGCAAGCTCTCCAGGACAACATAAAATCTGGGGCTCTGTGCTTTCTTTCGTTCTGAACAAGTGTTACTGTTTTCTGCACAAAAGCGATTCTGCGAAGCAATGTGAAGACTTCTGCTTCCCAGGCACAGAGAAGGTGCTAGCAGGGAATTCTCTGCCTGCCTTTCCCCAGTGCTCTGCAAGCTCTCCAGGACAACATAAAATCTGGGGCTCTGTGCTTTCTTTCGTCTGAACAAGTGTTACTGTTTTCTGCACAAAAGCGATTCTGCGAAGCAATGTGAACAGGCACAGAGAAGGTGCTAGCAGGGAATTCTCTGCCTGCCTGTCCCCAGTGCTCTGCAAGCTCTCCAGGACAACATAAAATCTGGGGCTCTGTGCTTTCTTTCGTTCTGAACAAGTGTTACTGTTTTCTGCACAAAAGCGATTCTGCGAAGCAATGTGAAGACTTCTGCTTCCCAGGCACAGAGAAGGTGCTAGCAGGGAATTCTCTGCCTGCCTTTCCCCAGTGCTCTGCAAGCTCTCCAGGACAACATAAAATCTGGGGCTCTGTGCTTTCTTTCGTCTGAACAAGTGTTACTGTTTTCTGCACAAAAGCGATTCTGCGAAGCAATGTGAACAGGCACAGAGAAGGTGCTAGCAGGGAATTCTCTGCCTGCCTTTCCCCAGTGCTCTGCAAGCTGTCCAGGACAACATAAAATCTGGGGCTCTGTGCTTTCTTTCGTTCTGAACAAGTGTTACTGTTTTCTGCACAAAAGCGATTCTGCGAAGCAATGTGAACACTTCTGTTTCCCAGGCACAGAGAAGGTGCTAGCAGGGAATTCTCTGCCTGCCTTTCCCCAGTGCTCTGCAAGCTCTCCAGGACAACATAAAATCTGGGGCTCTGTGCTTTCTTTCGTTCTGAACAAGTGTTACTGTTTTCTGCACAAAAGCGATTCTGCGAAGCAATGTGAACAGGCACAGAGAAGGTGCTAGCAGGGAATTCTCTGCCTGCTTTTCCCCAGTGCTCTGCAAGCTCTCCAGGACAACATAAAATCTGGGGCTCTGTGCTTTCTTTTGTTCTGAACAAGTGTTAGTGTTTTCTGCACAAAAGCGATTCTGCGAAGCAATGTGAACACTTCTGCTTCCCAGGCACAGAGAAGGTGCTAGCAGGGAATTCTCTGCCTGCCTTTCCCCAGTGCTCTGCAAGCTCTCCAGGACAACATAAAATCTGGGGCTCTGTGCTTTCTTTCGTCTGAACAAGTGTTACTGTTTTCTGCACAAAAGCGATTCTGCGAAGCAATGTGAACAGGCACAGAGAAGGTGCTAGCAGGGAATTCTCTGCCTGCCTTTCCCCAGTGCTCTGCAAGCTCTCCAGGACAACATAAAATCTGGGGCTCTGTGCTTTCTTTCGTTCTGAACAAGTGTTACTGTTTTCTGCACAAAAGCGATTCTGCGAAGCAATGTGAACACTTCTGTTTCCCAGGCACAGAGAAGGTGCTAGCAGGGAATTCTCTGCCTGCTTTTCCCCAGTGCTCTGCAAGCTCTCCAGGACAACATAAAATCTGGGGCTCTGTGCTTTCTTTTGTTCTGAAAAAGTGTTAGTGTTTTCTGCACAAAAGCGATTCTGCGAAGCAATGTGAACACTTCTGCTTCCCAGGCACAGAGAAGGTGCTAGCAGGGAATTCTCTGCCTGCCTTTCCCCAGTGCTCTGCAAGCTCTCCAGGACAACATAAAATCTGGGGCTCTGTGCTTTCTTTCGTCTGAACAAGTGTTACTCTTTTCTGCACAAAAGCGATTCTGCGAAGTAATGTGAACAGGCACAGAGAAGGTGCTAGCAGGGAATTCTCTGCCTGCCTTTCCCCAGTGCTCTGCAAGCTCTCCAGGACAACATAGAATCTGGGGCTCTGTGCTTTCTTTTGTTCTGAAAAAGTGTTACTGTTGTCTGCACAAAAGCGATTCTGCCAAGCAATGTGAAGACTTCTGCTTCCAGGCACAGAGAAGGTGCTAGCAGGAAATTCTCTGCCTGCCTTTCCCCAGTGCTCTGCAAGCTCTCCAGGACAACATAAAATCTGGGGCTCTGTGCTTTCTTTCGTTCTGAACAAGTGTTACTGTTTTCTGCACAAAAGCGATTCTGCGAAGCAATGGGAACACTTCTGCTTCCCAGGCACAGAGAAGGTGCTAGCAGGGAATTCTCTGCCTGCTTTTCCCCAGTGCTCTGCAAGCTCTCCAGGACAACATAAAATCTGGGGCTCTGTGCTTTCTTTTGTTCTGAAAAAGTGTTAGTGTTGTCTGCACAAAAGCGATTCTGCGAAACAATGTGAAGACTTCTGCTTCCCAGGCACAGAGCAGGTGCTAGCAGGGAATTCTCTGCCTGCTTTTCCCCAGTGCTCTGCAAGCTCTCCAGGACAACATAAAATCTGGGGCTCTGTGCTTTCTTTCGTCTGAACAAGTGTTACTGTTTTCTGCACAAAAGCGATTCTGCGAAGCAATGTGAACAGGCACAGAGAAGGTGCTAGCAGGGAATTCTCTGCCTGCCTTTCCCAGTGCTCTGCAAGCTCTCCAGGACAACATAAAATCTGGGGCTCTGTGCTTTCTTTCGTTCTGAACAAGTGTTACTGTTTTCTGCACAAAAGCGATTCTGCGAAGCAATGTGAAGACTTCTGCTTCCCAGGCACAGAGAAGGTGCTAGCAGGGAATTCTCTGCCTGCCTTTCCCCAGTGCTCTGCAAGCTCTCCAGGACAACATAAAATCTGGGGCTCTGTGCTTTCTTTCGTTCTGAACAAGTGTTAGTGTTTTCTGCACAAAAGCGATTCTGCGAAGCAATGTGAACAGGCACAGAGAAGGTGCTAGCAGGTAATTCTCTGCCTGACTTTCCCCAGTGCTCTGCAAGCTCTCCAGGACAACATAAAATCTGGGGCTCTGTGCTTTCTTTCGTTCTGAACAAGTGTTACTGTTTTCTGCACAAAAGCGATTCTGCGAAGCAATGTGAACAGTTCTGTTTCCCAGGCACAGAGAAGGTGCTAGCAGGGAATTCTCTGCCTGCCTTTCCCCAGTGCTCTGCAAGCTCTCCAGGACAACATAAAATCTGGGGCTCTGTGCTTTCTTTCGTCTGAACAAGTGTTACTGTTTTCTGCACAAAAGCGATTCTGCGAAGCAATGTGAACACTTCTGCTTCCCAGGCACAGAGAAGGTGCTAGCAGGGAATTCTCTGCCTGCTTTTTCCCAGTGCTCTGCAAGCTCTCCAGGACAACATAGAATCTGGGGCTCTGTGCTTTCTTTCGTTCTGAACAAGTGTTACTGTTTTCTGCACAAAAGTGATTCTGCGAAGCAATGTGAACACTTCTGCTTCCCAGGCACAGAGACGGTGCTAGCAGGGAATTCTCTGCCTGCCTTTCCCCAGTGCTCTGCAAGCTCTCCAGGACAACATAAAATCTGGGGCTCTGTGCTTTCTTTCGTCTGAACAAGTGTTACTGTTTTCTGCACAAAAGCGATTCTGCGAAGCAATGGGAACACTTCTGTTTCCCAGGCACAGAGAAGGTGCTAGCAGGGAATTCTCTGCCTGCTTTTCCCCAGTGCTCTGCAAGCTCTCCAGGACAACATAAAATCTGGGGCTTTGTGCTTTCTTTCGTTCTGAACAAGTGTTATTGTTTTCTGCACAAAAGCGATTCTGCGAAGCAATGTGAAGACTTCTGCTTCCCAGGCACAGAGAAGGTGCTAGCAGGGAATTCTCTGCCTGCCTTTCCCCAGTGCTCTGCAAGCTCTCCAGGACAACATAAAATCTGGGGCTCTGTGCTTTCTTTCGTCTGAACAAGTGTTACAGTTTTCTGCACAAAAGCGATTCTGCGAAGCAATGTGAACAGGCACAGAGAAGGTGCTAGCAGGGAATTCTCTGCCTGCCTTTCCCCAGTGCTCTGCAAGCTCTCCAGGACAACATAAAATCTGGGGCTCTGTGCTTTCTTTCGTTCTGAACAAGTGTTACTGTTTTCTGCACAAAAGCGATTCTGCGAAGCAATGTGAACACTTCTGTTTCCCAGGCACAGAGAAGGTGCTAGCAGGGAATTCTCTGCCTGCTTTTCCCCAGTGCTCTGCAAGCTCTCCAGGACAACATAAAATCTGGGGCTCTGTGCTTTCTTTCGTTCTGAACAATTGTTAGTGTTTTCTGCACAAAAGCGATTCTGCGAAGCAATGTGAACACTTCTGCTTCCCAGGCACAGAGAAGGTGCTAGCAGGGAATTCTCTGCCTGCTTTTCCCCAGTGCTCTGCAAGCTGTCCAGGACAACATAAAATCTGGGGCTCTGTGCTTTCTTTCGTTCTGAACAAGTGTTACTGTTTTCTGCACAAAAGCGATTCTGCGAAGCAATGTGAACACTTCTGCTTCCCAGGCACAGAGAAGGTGCTAGCAGGGAATTCTCTGCCTCCTTTTCCCCAGTGCTCTGCAAGCTCTCCAGGACAACATAAAATCTGGGGCTCTGTACTTTCTTTTGTTCTGAAAAAGTGTTAGTGTTTTCTGCACAAAAGCGATTCTGCGAAGCAATGTGAACACTTCTGCTTCCCAGGCACAGAGAAGGTGATAGCAGGGAATTCCCTGCCTGCCTTTCCCCAGTGCTCTGCAAGCTCTCCAGGACAACATAAAATCTGGGGCTCTGTGCTTTCTTTCGTCTGAACAAGTGTTACTGTTTTCTGCACAAAAGCGATTCTGCGAAGTAATGTGAACAGGCACAGAGAAGGTGCTAGCAGGGAATTCTCTGCCTGCCTTTCCCCAGTGCTCTGCAAGCTCTCCAGGACAACATAGAATCTGGGGCTCTGTGCTTTCTTTTGTTCTGAAAAAGTGTTACTGTTGTCTGCACAAAAGCGATTCTGCCAAGCAATGTGAACACCTCTGCTTCCAGGCACAGAGAAGGTGCTAGCAGGAAATTCTCTGCCTGCCTTTCCCCAGTGCTCTGCAAGCTCTCCAGGACAACATAAAATCTGGGGCTCTGTGCTTTCTTTCGTTCTGAACAAGTGTTACTGTTTTCTGCACAAAAGCGATTCTGCGAAGCAATGTGAACACTTCTGCTTCCCAGGCACAGAGAAGGTGCTAGCAGGGAATTCTCTGCCTGCTTTTCCCCAGTGCTCTGCAAGCTCTCCAGGACAACATAAAATCTGGGGCTCTGTGCTTTCTTTCGTTCTGAACAAGTGTTATTGTTTTCTGCACAAAAGCGATTCTGCGAAGCAATGTGAAGACTTCGGCTTCCCAGGCACAGAGCAGGTGCTAGCAGGGAATTCTCTGCCTGCCTTTCCCCAGTGCTCTGCAAGCTCTCCAGGACAACATAAAATCTGGGGCTCTGTGCTTTCTTTCGTTCTGAACAAGTGTTACTGCTTTCTGCACAATAGCGATTCTGCGAAGCAATGTGAACACTTCTGCTTCCCAGGCACAGAGAAGGTGCTAGCAGGGAATTCTCTGCCTGCTTTTCCCCAGTGCTCTGCAAGCTCTCCAGGACAACATAAAATCTGGGGCTCTGTGCTTTCTTTCGTTCTGAACAAGTGTTACTGTTTTCTGCACAAAAGCGATTCTGCGAAGCAATGTGAACACTTCTGCTTCCCAGGCACAGAGAAGGTGCTAGCAGGGAATTCTCTGCCTGCCTTTCCCCAGTGCTCTGCAAGCTCTCCAGGACAACATAAAATCTGGGGCTCTGTGCTTTCTTTCGTTCTGAACAAGTGTTACTGTTTTCTGCACAAAAGCGATTCTGCGAAGCAATGTGAACAGGCACAGAGAAGGTGCTAGCAGGGAATTCTCTGCCTGACTTTCCCCAGTGCTCTGCAAGCTCTCCAGGACAACATAAAATCTGGGGCTCTGTGCTTTCTTTCGTTCTGAACAAGTGTTACTGTTTTCTGCACAAAAGCGATTCTGCGAAGCAATGTGAACACTTCTGCTTCCCAGGCACAGAGAAGGTGCTAGCAGGGAATTCTCTGCCTGCCTTTCCCCAGTGCTCTGCAAGCTCTCCAGGACAACATAAAATCTGGGGCTCTGTGCTTTCTTTCGTTCTGAACAAGTGTTACTGTTTTCTGCACAAAAGCGATTCTGCGAAGCAATGTGAACAGGCACAGAGAAGGTGCTAGCAGGGAATTCTCTGCCTGCCTTTCCCCAGTGCTCTGCAAGCTCTCCAGGACAACATAAAATCTGGAGCTCTGTGCTTTCTTTCGTTCTGAACAAGTGTTACTGTTTTCTGCACAAAAGCGATTCTGCGAAGCAATGGGAACACTTCTGTTTCCCAGGCACAGAGAAGGTGCTAGCAGGGAATTCTCTGCCTGCTTTTCCCCAGTGCTCTGCAAGCTCTCCAGGACAACATAGAATCTGGGGTCTGTGCTTTCTTTCGTTCTGAACAAGTGTTACTGTTTTCTGCACAAAAGCGATTCTGCCAAGCAATGTGAACACTTCTGCTTCCCAGGCACAGAGAAGGTGCTAGCAGGGAATTCTCTGCCTGCTTTTCGCCAGTGCTCTGCAAGCTGTCCAGGACAACATAAAATCTGGGGCTCTGTGCTTTCTTTCGTTCTGAACAACTGTTACTGTTTTCTGCACAAAAGCGATTCTGCGAAGCAATGTGAACACTTCTGCTTCCCAGGCACAGAGAAGGTGCTAGCAGGGAATTCTCTGCCTGCCTTTCCCCAGTGGTCTGCAAGCTCTCCAGGACAACATAAAATCTGGGGCTCTGTGCTTTCTTTCGTTCTGAACAACTGTTACTGTTTTCTGCACAAAAGCGATTCTGCGAAGCAATGTGAACAGGCACAGAGAAGGTGCTAGCAGGGAATTCTCTGCCTGCCTTTCCCCAGTGCTCTGCAAGCTCTCCAGGACAACATAAAATCTGGGGCTCTGTGCTTTCTTTCGTTCTGAACAAGTGCTACTGTTTTCTGCACAAAAGCGATTCTGCGAAGCAATGGGAACACTTCTGCTTCCCAGGCACAGAGAAGGTGCTAGCAGGGAATTCTCTGCCTGCTTTTCGCCAGTGCTCTGCAAGCTGTCCAGGACAACATAAAATCTGGGGCTCTGTGCTTTCTTTCGTCTGAACAAGTGTTACTGTTTTCTGCACAAAAGCGATTCTGCGAAGCAATGTGAACAGGCACAGAGAAGGTGCTAGCAGGGAATTCTCTGCCTGCCTTTCCCCAGTGCTCTGCAAGCTCTCCAGGACAACATAAAATCTGGGGCTCTGTGCTTTCTTTCGTTCTGAACAAGTGTTACTGTTTTCTGCACAAAAGCGATTCTGCGAAGCAATGTTAACACTTCTGTTTCCCAGGCACAGAGAAGGTGCTAGCAGGGAATTCTCTGCCTGCTTTTCCCCAGTGCTCTGCAAGCTCTCCAGGACAACATAGAATCTGGGGCTCTGTGCTTTCTTTCCTTCTGAACAAGTGTTACTGTTTTCTGCACAAAAGCGATTCTGCGAAGCAATGTGAACACTTCTGCTTCCCAGGCACAGAGAAGGTGCTAGCAGGGAATTCTCTGCCTGCTTTTCCCCAGTGCTCTGCAAGCTGTCCAGGACAACATAAAATCTGGGGCTCTGTGCTTTCTTTCGTTCTGAACAAGTGTTACTGTTTTCTGCACAAAAGCGATTCTGCGAAGCAATGTGAACACTTCTGCTTCCCAGGCACAGAGAAGGTGCTAGCAGGGAATTCTCTGCCTGCCTGTCCCCAGTGCTCTGCAAGCTCTCCAGGACAACATAGAATCTGGGGCTCTGTGCTTTCTTTCGTTCTGAACAAGTGTTACTGTTTTCTGCACAAAAGTGATTCTGCGAAGCAATGTGAACACTTCTGCTTCCCAGGCACAGAGAAGGTGCTAGCAGGGAATTCTCTGCCTGCCTTTCCCCAGTGCTCTGCAAGCTCTCCAGGACAACATAAAATCTGGGGATCTGTGCTTTCTTTCGTCTGAACAAGTGTTACTGTTTTCTGCACAAAAGCGATTCTGCGAAACAATGTGAACAGGCACAGAGAAGGTGCTAGCAGGGAATTCTCTGCCTGCCTTTCCCCAGTGCTCTGCAAGCTCTCCAGGACAACATAAAATCTGGGGCTCTGTGCTTTCTTTTGTTCTGAACAAGTGTTAGTGTTTTCTGCACAAAAGCGATTCTGCGAAGCAATGTGAACACTTCTGCTTCCCAGGCACAGAGAAGGTGCTAGCAGGGAATTCTCTGCCTGCCTTTCCCCAGTGCTCTGCAAGCTCTCCAGGACAACATAAAATCTGGGGCTCTGTGCTTTCTTTCGTCTGAACAAGTGTTACTGTTTTCTGCACAAAAGCGATTCTGCGAAGCAATGTGAACAGGCACAGAGAAGGTGCTAGCAGGGAATTCTCTGCCTGCCTTTCCCCAGTGCTCTGCAAGCTGTCCAGGACAACATAAAATCTGGGGCTCTGTGCTTTCTTTCGTTCTGAACAAGTGTTACTGTTTTCTGCACAAAAGCGATTCTGCGAAGCAATGTGAACACTTCTGTTTCCCAGGCACAGAGAAGGTGCTAGCAGGGAATTCTCTGCCTGCCTTTCCCCAGTGCTCTGCAAGCTCTCCAGGACAACATAAAATCTGGGGCTCTGTGCTTTCTTTCGTTCTGAACAAGTGTTACTGTTTTCTGCACAAAAGCGATTCTGCGAAGCAATGTGAACACTTCTGCTTCCCAGGCACAGAGAAGGTGCTAGCAGGGAATTCTCTGCCTGCTTTTCCCCAGTGCTCTGCAAGCTCTCCAGGACAACATAAAATCTGGGGCTCTGTGCTTTCTTTCGTCTGAACAAGTGTTACTGTTTTCTGCACAAAAGCGATTCTGCGAAGCAATGTGAACAGGCACAGAGAAGGTGCTAGCAGGGAATTCTCTGCCTGCTTTTCCCCAGTGCTCTGCAAGCTCTCCAGGACAACATAAAATCTGGGGCTCTGTGCTTTCTTTCGTCTGAACAAGTGTTACTGTTTTCTGCACAAAAGCGATTCTGCGAAGCAATGTGAACAGGCACAGAGAAGGTGCTAGCAGGGAATTCTCTGCCTGCCTGTCCCCAGTGCTCTGCAAGCTCTCCAGGACAACATAAAATCTGGGGCTCTGTGCTTTCTTTCGTTCTGAACAAGTGTTACTGTTTTCTGCACAAAAGCGATTCTGCGAAGCAATGTGAAGACTTCTGCTTCCCAGGCACAGAGAAGGTGCTAGCAGGGAATTCTCTGCCTGCCTTTCCCCAGTGCTCTGCAAGCTCTCCAGGACAACATAAAATCTGGGGCTCTGTGCTTTCTTTCGTCTGAACAAGTGTTACTGTTTTCTGCACAAAAGCGATTCTGCGAAGCAATGTGAACAGGCACAGAGAAGGTGCTAGCAGGGAATTCTCTGCCTGCCTGTCCCCAGTGCTCTGCAAGCTCTCCAGGACAACATAAAATCTGGGGCTCTGTGCTTTCTTTCGTTCTGAACAAGTGTTACTGTTTTCTGCACAAAAGCGATTCTGCGAAGCAATGTGAACACTTCTGTTTCCCAGGCACAGAGAAGGTGCTAGCAGGGAATTCTCTGCCTGCCTTTCCCCAGTGCTCTGCAAGCTCTCCAGGACAACATAAAATCTGGGGCTCTGTGCTTTCTTTCGTTCTGAACAAGTGTTACTGTTTTCTGCACAAAAACGATTCTGCGAAGCAATGTGAACACTTGTGCTTCCCAGGCACAGAGAAGGTGCTAGCAGGGAATTCTCTGCCTGCTTTTCCCCAGTGCTCTGCAAGCTCTCCAGGACAACATAAAATCTGGGGCTCTGTGCTTTCTTTCGTCTGAACAAGTGTTACTGTTTTCTGCACAAAAGCGATTCTGCGAAGCAATGTGAACAGGCACAGAGAAGGTGCTAGCAGGGAATTCTCTGCCTGCTTTTCCCCAGTGCTCTGCAAGCTCTCCAGGACAACATAAAATCTGGGGCTCTGTGCTTTCTTTTGTTCTGAACAAGTGTTAGTGTTTTCTGCACAAAAGCGATTCTGCGAAGCAATGTGAACACTTCTGCTTCCCAGGCACAGAGAAGGTGCTAGCAGGGAATTCTCTGCCTGCCTTTCCCCAGTGCTCTGCAAGCTCTCCAGGACAACATAAAATCTGGGGCTCTGTGCTTTCTTTCGTCTGAACAAGTGTTACTGTTTTCTGCACAAAAGCGATTCTGCGAAGCAATGTGAACAGGCACAGAGAAGGTGCTAGCAGGGAATTCTCTGCCTGCCTTTCCCCAGTGCTCTGCAAGCTCTCCAGGACAACATAAAATCTGGGGCTCTGTGCTTTCTTTCGTTCTGAACAAGTGTTACTGTTTTCTGCACAAAAGTGATTCTGCGAAGCAATGTGAACACTTCTGCTTCCCAGGCACAGAGACGGTGCTAGCAGGGAATTCTCTGCCTGCCTTTCCCCAGTGCTCTGCAAGCTCTCCAGGACAACATAAAATCTGGAGCTCTGTGCTTTCTTTCGTTCTGAACAAGTGTTACTGTTTTCTGCACAAAAGCGATTCTGCGAAGCAATGGGAACACTTCTGTTTCCCAGGCACAGAGAAGGTGCTAGCAGGGAATTCTCTGCCTGCTTTTCCCCAGTGCTCTGCAAGCTCTCCAGGACAACATAGAATCTGGGGTCTGTGCTTTCTTTCGTTCTGAACAAGTGTTACTGTTTTCTGCACAAAAGCGATTCTGCCAAGCAATGTGAACACTTCTGCTTCCCAGGCACAGAGAAGGTGCTAGCAGGGAATTCTCTGCCTGCTTTTCGCCAGTGCTCTGCAAGCTGTCCAGGACAACATAAAATCTGGGGCTCTGTGCTTTCTTTCGTTCTGAACAACTGTTACTGTTTTCTGCACAAAAGCGATTCTGCGAAGCAATGTGAACACTTCTGCTTCCCAGGCACAGAGAAGGTGCTAGCAGGGAATTCTCTGCCTGCCTTTCCCCAGTGGTCTGCAAGCTCTCCAGGACAACATAAAATCTGGGGCTCTGTGCTTTCTTTCGTTCTGAACAACTGTTACTGTTTTCTGCACAAAAGCGATTCTGCGAAGCAATGTGAACAGGCACAGAGAAGGTGCTAGCAGGGAATTCTCTGCCTGCCTTTCCCCAGTGCTCTGCAAGCTCTCCAGGACAACATAAAATCTGGGGCTCTGTGCTTTCTTTCGTTCTGAACAAGTGCTACTGTTTTCTGCACAAAAGCGATTCTGCGAAGCAATGGGAACACTTCTGCTTCCCAGGCACAGAGAAGGTGCTAGCAGGGAATTCTCTGCCTGCTTTTCGCCAGTGCTCTGCAAGCTCTCCAGGACAACATAAAATCTGGGGCTCTGTGCTTTCTTTCGTCTGAACAAGTGTTACTGTTTTCTGCACAAAAGCGATTCTGCGAAGCAATGTGAACAGGCACAGAGAAGGTGCTAGCAGGGAATTCTCTGCCTGCCTTTCCCCAGTGCTCTGCAAGCTCTCCAGGACAACATAAAATCTGGGGCTCTGTGCTTTCTTTCGTTCTGAACAAGTGTTACTGTTTTCTGCACAAAAGCGATTCTGCGAAGCAATGTTAACACTTCTGTTTCCCAGGCACAGAGAAGGTGCTAGCAGGGAATTCTCTGCCTGCTTTTCCCCAGTGCTCTGCAAGCTCTCCAGGACAACATAGAATCTGGGGCTCTGTGCTTTCTTTCCTTCTGAACAAGTGTTACTGTTTTCTGCACAAAAGCGATTCTGCGAAGCAATGTGAACACTTCTGCTTCCCAGGCACAGAGAAGGTGCTAGCAGGGAATTCTCTGCCTGCTTTTCCCCAGTGCTCTGCAAGCTGTCCAGGACAACATAAAATCTGGGGCTCTGTGCTTTCTTTCGTTCTGAACAAGTGTTACTGTTTTCTGCACAAAAGCGATTCTGCGAAGCAATGTGAACACTTCTGCTTCCCAGGCACAGAGAAGGTGCTAGCAGGGAATTCTCTGCCTGCCTGTCCCCAGTGCTCTGCAAGCTCTCCAGGACAACATAGAATCTGGGGCTCTGTGCTTTCTTTCGTTCTGAACAAGTGTTACTGTTTTCTGCACAAAAGTGATTCTGCGAAGCAATGTGAACACTTCTGCTTCCCAGGCACAGAGAAGGTGCTAGCAGGGAATTCTCTGCCTGCCTTTCCCCAGTGCTCTGCAAGCTCTCCAGGACAACATAAAATCTGGGGATCTGTGCTTTCTTTCGTCTGAACAAGTGTTACTGTTTTCTGCACAAAAGCGATTCTGCGAAACAATGTGAACAGGCACAGAGAAGGTGCTAGCAGGGAATTCTCTGCCTGCCTTTCCCCAGTGCTCTGCAAGCTCTCCAGGACAACATAAAATCTGGGGCTCTGTGCTTTCTTTTGTTCTGAACAAGTGTTAGTGTTTTCTGCACAAAAGCGATTCTGCGAAGCAATGTGAACACTTCTGCTTCCCAGGCACAGAGAAGGTGCTAGCAGGGAATTCTCTGCCTGCCTTTCCCCAGTGCTCTGCAAGCTCTCCAGGACAACATAAAATCTGGGGCTCTGTGCTTTCTTTCGTCTGAACAAGTGTTACTGTTTTCTGCACAAAAGCGATTCTGCGAAGCAATGTGAACAGGCACAGAGAAGGTGCTAGCAGGGAATTCTCTGCCTGCCTTTCCCCAGTGCTCTGCAAGCTGTCCAGGACAACATAAAATCTGGGGCTCTGTGCTTTCTTTCGTTCTGAACAAGTGTTACTGTTTTCTGCACAAAAGCGATTCTGCGAAGCAATGTGAACACTTCTGTTTCCCAGGCACAGAGAAGGTGCTAGCAGGGAATTCTCTGCCTGCCTTTCCCCAGTGCTCTGCAAGCTCTCCAGGACAACATAAAATCTGGGGCTCTGTGCTTTCTTTCGTTCTGAACAAGTGTTACTGTTTTCTGCACAAAAGCGATTCTGCGAAGCAATGTGAACACTTCTGCTTCCCAGGCACAGAGAAGGTGCTAGCAGGGAATTCTCTGCCTGCTTTTCCCCAGTGCTCTGCAAGCTCTCCAGGACAACATAAAATCTGGGGCTCTGTGCTTTCTTTCGTCTGAACAAGTGTTACTGTTTTCTGCACAAAAGCGATTCTGCGAAGCAATGTGAACAGGCACAGAGAAGGTGCTAGCAGGGAATTCTCTGCCTGCTTTTCCCCAGTGCTCTGCAAGCTCTCCAGGACAACATAAAATCTGGGGCTCTGTGCTTTCTTTCGTCTGAACAAGTGTTACTGTTTTCTGCACAAAAGCGATTCTGCGAAGCAATGTGAACAGGCACAGAGAAGGTGCTAGCAGGGAATTCTCTGCCTGCCTGTCCCCAGTGCTCTGCAAGCTCTCCAGGACAACATAAAATCTGGGGCTCTGTGCTTTCTTTCGTTCTGAACAAGTGTTACTGTTTTCTGCACAAAAGCGATTCTGCGAAGCAATGTGAAGACTTCTGCTTCCCAGGCACAGAGAAGGTGCTAGCAGGGAATTCTCTGCCTGCCTTTCCCCAGTGCTCTGCAAGCTCTCCAGGACAACATAAAATCTGGGGCTCTGTGCTTTCTTTCGTCTGAACAAGTGTTACTGTTTTCTGCACAAAAGCGATTCTGCGAAGCAATGTGAACAGGCACAGAGAAGGTGCTAGCAGGGAATTCTCTGCCTGCCTGTCCCCAGTGCTCTGCAAGCTCTCCAGGACAACATAAAATCTGGGGCTCTGTGCTTTCTTTCGTTCTGAACAAGTGTTACTGTTTTCTGCACAAAAGCGATTCTGCGAAGCAATGTGAACACTTCTGTTTCCCAGGCACAGAGAAGGTGCTAGCAGGGAATTCTCTGCCTGCCTTTCCCCAGTGCTCTGCAAGCTCTCCAGGACAACATAAAATCTGGGGCTCTGTGCTTTCTTTCGTTCTGAACAAGTGTTACTGTTTTCTGCACAAAAGCGATTCTGCGAAGCAATGTGAACACTTGTGCTTCCCAGGCACAGAGAAGGTGCTAGCAGGGAATTCTCTGCCTGCTTTTCCCCAGTGCTCTGCAAGCTCTCCAGGACAACATAAAATCTGGGGCTCTGTGCTTTCTTTCGTCTGAACAAGTGTTACTGTTTTCTGCACAAAAGCGATTCTGCGAAGCAATGTGAACAGGCACAGAGAAGGTGCTAGCAGGGAATTCTCTGCCTGCTTTTCCCCAGTGCTCTGCAAGCTCTCCAGGACAACATAAAATCTGGGGCTCTGTGCTTTCTTTTGTTCTGAACAAGTGTTAGTGTTTTCTGCACAAAAGCGATTCTGCGAAGCAATGTGAACACTTCTGCTTCCCAGGCACAGAGAAGGTGCTAGCAGGGAATTCTCTGCCTGCCTTTCCCCAGTGCTCTGCAAGCTCTCCAGGACAACATAAAATCTGGGGCTCTGTGCTTTCTTTCGTCTGAACAAGTGTTACTGTTTTCTGCACAAAAGCGATTCTGCGAAGCAATGTGAACAGGCACAGAGAAGGTGCTAGCAGGGAATTCTCTGCCTGCCTTTCCCCAGTGCTCTGCAAGCTCTCCAGGACAACATAAAATCTGGGGCTCTGTGCTTTCTTTCGTTCTGAACAAGTGTTACTGTTTTCTGCACAAAAGCGATTCTGCGAAGCAATGTGAACACTTCTGTTTCCCAGGCACAGAGAAGGTGCTAGCAGGGAATTCTCTGCCTGCTTTTCCCCAGTGCTCTGCAAGCTCTCCAGGACAACATAAAATCTGGGGCTCTGTGCTTTCTTTTGTTCTGAAAAAGTGTTAGTGTTTTCTGCACAAAAGCGATTCTGCGAAGCAATGTGAACACTTCTGCTTCCCAGGCACAGAGAAGGTGCTAGCAGGGAATTCTCTGCCTGCCTTTCCCCAGTGCTCTGCAAGCTCTCCAGGACAACATAAAATCTGGGGCTCTGTGCTTTCTTTCGTCTGAACAAGTGTTACTCTTTTCTGCACAAAAGCGATTCTGCGAAGTAATGTGAACAGGCACAGAGAAGGTGCTAGCAGGGAATTCTCTGCCTGCCTTTCCCCAGTGCTCTGCAAGCTCTCCAGGACAACATAGAATCTGGGGCTCTGTGCTTTCTTTTGTTCTGAAAAAGTGTTATTGTTGTCTGCACAAAAGCGATTCTGCCAAGCAATGTGAAGACTTCTGCTTCCAGGCACAGAGAAGGTGCTAGCAGGAAATTCTCTGCCTGCCTTTCCCCAGTGCTCTGCAAGCTCTCCAGGACAACATAAAATCTGGGGCTCTGTGCTTTCTTTCGTTCTGAACAAGTGTTACTGTTTTCTGCACAAAAGCGATTCTGCGAAGCAATGGGAACACTTCTGCTTCCCAGGCACAGAGAAGGTGCTAGCAGGGAATTCTCTGCCTGCTTTTCCCCAGTGCTCTGCAAGCTCTCCAGGACAACATAAAATCTGGGGCTCTGTGCTTTCTTTTGTTCTGAAAAAGTGTTAGTGTTGTCTGCACAAAAGCGATTCTGCGAAACAATGTGAAGACTCCTGCTTCCCAGGCACAGAGAAGGTGCTAGCAGGGAATTCTCTGCCTGCTTTTCCCCAGTGCTCTGCAAGCTCTCCAGGACAACATAAAATCTGGGGCTCTGTGCTTTCTTTCGTCTGAACAAGTGTTACTGTTTTCTGCACAAAAGCGATTCTGCGAAGCAATGTGAACAGGCACAGAGAAGGTGCTAGCAGGGAATTCTCTGCCTGCCTTTCCCAGTGCTCTGCAAGCTCTCCAGGACAACATAAAATCTGGGGCTCTGTGCTTTCTTTTGTTCTGAACAAGTGTTAGTGTTTTCTGCACAAAAGCGATTCTGCGAAGCAATGTGAAGACTTCTGCTTCCCAGGCACAGAGAAGGTGCTAGCAGGGAATTCTCTGCCTGCCTTTCCCCAGTGCTCTGCAAGCTCTCCAGGACAACATAAAATCTGGGGCTCTGTGCTTTCTTTCGTTCTGAACAACTGTTACTGTTTTCTGCACAAAAGCGATTCTGCGAAGCAATGTGAACAGGCACAGAGAAGGTGCTAGCAGGTAATTCTCTGCCTGACTTTCCCCAGTGCTCTGCAAGCTCTCCAGGACAACATAAAATCTGGGGCTCTGTGCTTTCTTTCGTTCTGAACAAGTGTTACTGTTTTCTGCACAAAAGCGATTCTGCGAAGCAATGTGAACAGTTCTGTTTCCCAGGCACAGAGAAGGTGCTAGCAGGGAATTCTCTGCCTGCCTTTCCCCAGTGCTCTGCAAGCTCTCCAGGACAACATAAAATCTGGGGCTCTGTGCTTTCTTTCGTCTGAACAAGTGTTACTGTTTTCTGCACAAAAGCGATTCTGCGAAGCAATGTGAACACTTCTGCTTCCCAGGCACAGAGAAGGTGCTAGCAGGGAATTCTCTGCCTGCCTTTCCCCAGTGCTCTGCAAGCTCTCCAGGACAACATAAAATCTGGGGCTTTGTGCTTTCTTTCGTTCTGAACAAGTGTTATTGTTTTCTGCACAAAAGCGATTCTGCGAAGCAATGTGAAGACTTCTGCTTCCCAGGCACAGAGAAGGTGCTAGCAGGGAATTCTCTGCCTGCCTTTCCCCAGTGCTCTGCAAGCTCTCCAGGACAACATAAAATCTGGGGCTCTGTGCTTTCTTTCGTCTGAACAAGTGTTACAGTTTTCTGCACAAAAGCGATTCTGCGAAGCAATGGGAACACTTCTGCTTCCCAGGCACAGAGAAGGTGCTAGCAGGGAATTCTCTGCCTGCCTTTCCCCAGTGCTCTGCAAGCTCTCCAGGACAACATAAAATCTGGGGCTCTGTGCTTTCTTTCGTTCTGAACAACTGTTACTGTTTTCTGCACAAAAGCGATTCTGCGAAGCAATGTGAACAGGCACAGAGAAGGTGCTAGCAGGGAATTCTCTGCCTGCCTTTCCCCAGTGCTCTGCAAGCTCTCCAGGACAACATAAAATCTGGGGCTCTGTGCTTTCTTTCGTTCTGAACAAGTGCTACTGTTTTCTGCACAAAAGCGATTCTGCGAAGCAATGGGAACACTTCTGCTTCCCAGGCACAGAGAAGGTGCTAGCAGGGAATTCTCTGCCTGCTTTTCGCCAGTGCTCTGCAAGCTGTCCAGGACAACATAAAATCTGGGGCTCTGTGCTTTCTTTCGTCTGAACAAGTGTTACTGTTTTCTGCACAAAAGCGATTCTGCGAAGCAATGTGAACAGGCACAGAGAAGGTGCTAGCAGGGAATTCTCTGCCTGCCTTTCCCCAGTGCTCTGCAAGCTCTCCAGGACAACATAAAATCTGGGGCTCTGTGCTTTCTTTCGTTCTGAACAAGTGTTACTGTTTTCTGCACAAAAGCGATTCTGCGAAGCAATGTTAACACTTCTGTTTCCCAGGCACAGAGAAGGTGCTAGCAGGGAATTCTCTGCCTGCTTTTCCCCAGTGCTCTGCAAGCTCTCCAGGACAACATAGAATCTGGGGCTCTGTGCTTTCTTTCCTTCTGAACAAGTGTTACTGTTTTCTGCACAAAAGCGATTCTGCGAAGCAATGTGAACACTTCTGCTTCCCAGGCACAGAGAAGGTGCTAGCAGGGAATTCTCTGCCTGCTTTTCCCCAGTGCTCTGCAAGCTGTCCAGGACAACATAAAATCTGGGGCTCTGTGCTTTCTTTCGTTCTGAACAAGTGTTACTGTTTTCTGCACAAAAGCGATTCTGCGAAGCAATGTGAACACTTCTGCTTCCCAGGCACAGAGAAGGTGCTAGCAGGGAATTCTCTGCCTGCCTGTCCCCAGTGCTCTGCAAGCTCTCCAGGACAACATAGAATCTGGGGCTCTGTGCTTTCTTTCGTTCTGAACAAGTGTTACTGTTTTCTGCACAAAAGTGATTCTGCGAAGCAATGTGAACACTTCTGCTTCCCAGGCACAGAGAAGGTGCTAGCAGGGAATTCTCTGCCTGCCTTTCCCCAGTGCTCTGCAAGCTCTCCAGGACAACATAAAATCTGGGGATCTGTGCTTTCTTTCGTCTGAACAAGTGTTACTGTTTTCTGCACAAAAGCGATTCTGCGAAACAATGTGAACAGGCACAGAGAAGGTGCTAGCAGGGAATTCTCTGCCTGCCTTTCCCCAGTGCTCTGCAAGCTCTCCAGGACAACATAAAATCTGGGGCTCTGTGCTTTCTTTCGTTCTGAACAAGTGTTACTGTTTTCTGCACAAAAGCGATTCTGCGAAGCAATGGGAACACTTCTGCTTCCCAGGCACAGAGAAGGTGCTAGCAGGGAATTCTCTGCCTGCTTTTCCCCAGTGCTCTGCAAGCTCTCCAGGACAACATAAAATCTGGGGCTCTGTGCTTTCTTTTGTTCTGAAAAAGTGTTAGTGTTGTCTGCACAAAAGCGATTCTGCGAAACAATGTGAAGACTCCTGCTTCCCAGGCACAGAGAAGGTGCTAGCAGGGAATTCTCTGCCTGCTTTTCCCCAGTGCTCTGCAAGCTCTCCAGGACAACATAAAATCTGGGGCTCTGTGCTTTCTTTCGTCTGAACAAGTGTTACTGTTTTCTGCACAAAAGCGATTCTGCGAAGCAATGTGAACAGGCACAGAGAAGGTGCTAGCAGGGAATTCTCTGCCTGCCTTTCCCAGTGCTCTGCAAGCTCTCCAGGACAACATAAAATCTGGGGCTCTGTGCTTTCTTTTGTTCTGAACAAGTGTTAGTGTTTTCTGCACAAAAGCGATTCTGCGAAGCAATGTGAAGACTTCTGCTTCCCAGGCACAGAGAAGGTGCTAGCAGGGAATTCTCTGCCTGCCTTTCCCCAGTGCTCTGCAAGCTCTCCAGGACAACATAAAATCTGGGGCTCTGTGCTTTCTTTCGTTCTGAACAACTGTTACTGTTTTCTGCACAAAAGCGATTCTGCGAAGCAATGTGAACAGGCACAGAGAAGGTGCTAGCAGGTAATTCTCTGCCTGACTTTCCCCAGTGCTCTGCAAGCTCTCCAGGACAACATAAAATCTGGGGCTCTGTGCTTTCTTTCGTTCTGAACAAGTGTTACTGTTTTCTGCACAAAAGCGATTCTGCGAAGCAATGTGAACAGTTCTGTTTCCCAGGCACAGAGAAGGTGCTAGCAGGGAATTCTCTGCCTGCCTTTCCCCAGTGCTCTGCAAGCTCTCCAGGACAACATAAAATCTGGGGCTCTGTGCTTTCTTTCGTCTGAACAAGTGTTACTGTTTTCTGCACAAAAGCGATTCTGCGAAGCAATGTGAACACTTCTGCTTCCCAGGCACAGAGAAGGTGCTAGCAGGGAATTCTCTGCCTGCTTTTCCCCAGTGCTCTGCAAGCTCTCCAGGACAACATAGAATCTGGGGCTCTGTGCTTTCTTTCGTTCTGAACAAGTGTTACTGTTTTCTGCACAAAAGTGATTCTGCGAAGCAATGTGAACACTTCTGCTTCCCAGGCACAGAGACGGTGCTAGCAGGGAATTCTCTGCCTGCCTTTCCCCAGTGCTCTGCAAGCTCTCCAGGACAACATAAAATCTGGGGCTCTGTGCTTTCTTTCGTCTGAACAAGTGTTACTGTTTTCTGCACAAAAGCGATTCTGCGAAGCAATGGGAACACTTCTGTTTCCCAGGCACAGAGAAGGTGCTAGCAGGGAATTCTCTGCCTGCTTTTCCCCAGTGCTCTGCAAGCTCTCCAGGACAACATAAAATCTGGGGCTTTGTGCTTTCTTTCGTTCTGAACAAGTGTTATTGTTTTCTGCACAAAAGCGATTCTGCGAAGCAATGTGAAGACTTCTGCTTCCCAGGCACAGAGAAGGTGCTAGCAGGGAATTCTCTGCCTGCCTTTCCCCAGTGCTCTGCAAGCTCTCCAGGACAACATAAAATCTGGGGCTCTGTGCTTTCTTTCGTCTGAACAAGTGTTACAGTTTTCTGCACAAAAGCGATTCTGCGAAGCAATGGGAACACTTCTGCTTCCCAGGCACAGAGAAGGTGCTAGCAGGGAATTCTCTGCCTGCCTTTCCCCAGTGCTCTGCAAGCTCTCCAGGACAACATAAAATCTGGGGCTCTGTGCTTTCTTTCGTTCTGAACAACTGTTACTGTTTTCTGCACAAAAGCGATTCTGCGAAGCAATGTGAACAGGCACAGAGAAGGTGCTAGCAGGGAATTCTCTGCCTGCCTTTCCCCAGTGCTCTGCAAGCTCTCCAGGACAACATAAAATCTGGGGCTCTGTGCTTTCTTTCGTTCTGAACAAGTGCTACTGTTTTCTGCACAAAAGCGATTCTGCGAAGCAATGGGAACACTTCTGCTTCCCAGGCACAGAGAAGGTGCTAGCAGGGAATTCTCTGCCTGCTTTTCGCCAGTGCTCTGCAAGCTGTCCAGGACAACATAAAATCTGGGGCTCTGTGCTTTCTTTCGTCTGAACAAGTGTTACTGTTTTCTGCACAAAAGCGATTCTGCGAAGCAATGTGAACAGGCACAGAGAAGGTGCTAGCAGGGAATTCTCTGCCTGCCTTTCCCCAGTGCTCTGCAAGCTCTCCAGGACAACATAAAATCTGGGGCTCTGTGCTTTCTTTCGTTCTGAACAAGTGTTACTGTTTTCTGCACAAAAGCGATTCTGCGAAGCAATGTTAACACTTCTGTTTCCCAGGCACAGAGAAGGTGCTAGCAGGGAATTCTCTGCCTGCTTTTCCCCAGTGCTCTGCAAGCTCTCCAGGACAACATAGAATCTGGGGCTCTGTGCTTTCTTTCCTTCTGAACAAGTGTTACTGTTTTCTGCACAAAAGCGATTCTGCGAAGCAATGTGAACACTTCTGCTTCCCAGGCACAGAGAAGGTGCTAGCAGGGAATTCTCTGCCTGCTTTTCCCCAGTGCTCTGCAAGCTGTCCAGGACAACATAAAATCTGGGGCTCTGTGCTTTCTTTCGTTCTGAACAAGTGTTACTGTTTTCTGCACAAAAGCGATTCTGCGAAGCAATGTGAACACTTCTGCTTCCCAGGCACAGAGAAGGTGCTAGCAGGGAATTCTCTGCCTGCCTGTCCCCAGTGCTCTGCAAGCTCTCCAGGACAACATAGAATCTGGGGCTCTGTGCTTTCTTTCGTTCTGAACAAGTGTTACTGTTTTCTGCACAAAAGTGATTCTGCGAAGCAATGTGAACACTTCTGCTTCCCAGGCACAGAGAAGGTGCTAGCAGGGAATTCTCTGCCTGCCTTTCCCCAGTGCTCTGCAAGCTCTCCAGGACAACATAAAATCTGGGGCTCTGTGCTTTCTTTCGTCTGAACAAGTGTTAGTGTTTTCTGCACAAAAGCGATTCTGCGAAGCAATGTGAACACTTCTGCTTCCCAGGCACAGAGAAGGTGCTAGCAGGGAATTCTCTGCCTGCCTTTCCCCAGTGCTCTGCAAGCTCTCCAGGACAACATAAAATCTGGGGCTCTGTGCTTTCTTTCGTCTGAACAAGTGTTACTGTTTTCTGCACAAAAGCGATTCTGCGAAGCAATGTGAACAGGCACAGAGAAGGTGCTAGCAGGGAATTCTCTGCCTGCCTTTCCCCAGTGCTCTGCAAGCTGTCCAGGACAACATAAAATCTGGGGCTCTGTGCTTTCTTTCGTTCTGAACAAGTGTTACTGTTTTCTGCACAAAAGCGATTCTGCGAAGCAATGTGAACACTTCTGTTTCCCAGGCACAGAGAAGGTGCTAGCAGGGAATTCTCTGCCTGCCTTTCCCCAGTGCTCTGCAAGCTCTCCAGGACAACATAAAATCTGGGGCTCTGTGCTTTCTTTCGTTCTGAACAAGTGTTACTGTTTTCTGCACAAAAGCGATTCTGCGAAGCAATGTGAACACTTCTGCTTCCCAGGCACAGAGAAGGTGCTAGCAGGGAATTCTCTGCCTGCTTTTCCCCAGTGCTCTGCAAGCTCTCCAGGACAACATAAAATCTGGGGCTCTGTGCTTTCTTTCGTCTGAACAAGTGTTACTGTTTTCTGCACAAAAGCGATTCTGCGAAGCAATGTGAACAGGCACAGAGAAGGTGCTAGCAGGGAATTCTCTGCCTGCTTTTCCCCAGTGCTCTGCAAGCTCTCCAGGACAACATAAAATCTGGGGCTCTGTGCTTTCTTTCGTCTGAACAAGTGTTACTGTTTTCTGCACAAAAGCGATTCTGCGAAGCAATGTGAACAGGCACAGAGAAGGTGCTAGCAGGGAATTCTCTGCCTGCCTGTCCCCAGTGCTCTGCAAGCTCTCCAGGACAACATAAAATCTGGGGCTCTGTGCTTTCTTTCGTTCTGAACAAGTGTTACTGTTTTCTGCACAAAAGCGATTCTGCGAAGCAATGTGAAGACTTCTGCTTCCCAGGCACAGAGAAGGTGCTAGCAGGGAATTCTCTGCCTGCCTTTCCCCAGTGCTCTGCAAGCTCTCCAGGACAACATAAAATCTGGGGCTCTGTGCTTTCTTTCGTCTGAACAAGTGTTACTGTTTTCTGCACAAAAGCGATTCTGCGAAGCAATGTGAACAGGCACAGAGAAGGTGCTAGCAGGGAATTCTCTGCCTGCCTGTCCCCAGTGCTCTGCAAGCTCTCCAGGACAACATAAAATCTGGGGCTCTGTGCTTTCTTTCGTTCTGAACAAGTGTTACTGTTTTCTGCACAAAAGCGATTCTGCGAAGCAATGTGAACACTTCTGTTTCCCAGGCACAGAGAAGGTGCTAGCAGGGAATTCTCTGCCTGCCTTTCCCCAGTGCTCTGCAAGCTCTCCAGGACAACATAAAATCTGGGGCTCTGTGCTTTCTTTCGTTCTGAACAAGTGTTACTGTTTTCTGCACAAAAGCGATTCTGCGAAGCAATGTGAACACTTGTGCTTCCCAGGCACAGAGAAGGTGCTAGCAGGGAATTCTCTGCCTGCTTTTCCCCAGTGCTCTGCAAGCTCTCCAGGACAACATAAAATCTGGGGCTCTGTGCTTTCTTTCGTCTGAACAAGTGTTACTGTTTTCTGCACAAAAGCGATTCTGCGAAGCAATGTGAACAGGCACAGAGAAGGTGCTAGCAGGGAATTCTCTGCCTGCTTTTCCCCAGTGCTCTGCAAGCTCTCCAGGACAACATAAAATCTGGGGCTCTGTGCTTTCTTTTGTTCTGAACAAGTGTTAGTGTTTTCTGCACAAAAGCGATTCTGCGAAGCAATGTGAACACTTCTGCTTCCCAGGCACAGAGAAGGTGCTAGCAGGGAATTCTCTGCCTGCCTTTCCCCAGTGCTCTGCAAGCTCTCCAGGACAACATAAAATCTGGGGCTCTGTGCTTTCTTTCGTCTGAACAAGTGTTACTGTTTTCTGCACAAAAGCGATTCTGCGAAGCAATGTGAACAGGCACAGAGAAGGTGCTAGCAGGGAATTCTCTGCCTGCCTTTCCCCAGTGCTCTGCAAGCTCTCCAGGACAACATAAAATCTGGGGCTCTGTGCTTTCTTTCGTTCTGAACAAGTGTTACTGTTTTCTGCACAAAAGCGATTCTGCGAAGCAATGTGAACACTTCTGTTTCCCAGGCACAGAGAAGGTGCTAGCAGGGAATTCTCTGCCTGCTTTTCCCCAGTGCTCTGCAAGCTCTCCAGGACAACATAAAATCTGGGGCTCTGTGCTTTCTTTTGTTCTGAAAAAGTGTTAGTGTTTTCTGCACAAAAGCGATTCTGCGAAGCAATGTGAACACTTCTGCTTCCCAGGCACAGAGAAGGTGCTAGCAGGGAATTCTCTGCCTGCCTTTCCCCAGTGCTCTGCAAGCTCTCCAGGACAACATAAAATCTGGGGCTCTGTGCTTTCTTTCGTCTGAACAAGTGTTACTCTTTTCTGCACAAAAGCGATTCTGCGAAGTAATGTGAACAGGCACAGAGAAGGTGCTAGCAGGGAATTCTCTGCCTGCCTTTCCCCAGTGCTCTGCAAGCTCTCCAGGACAACATAGAATCTGGGGCTCTGTGCTTTCTTTTGTTCTGAAAAAGTGTTACTGTTGTCTGCACAAAAGCGATTCTGCCAAGCAATGTGAAGACTTCTGCTTCCAGGCACAGAGAAGGTGCTAGCAGGAAATTCTCTGCCTGCCTTTCCCCAGTGCTCTGCAAGCTCTCCAGGACAACATAAAATCTGGGGCTCTGTGCTTTCTTTCGTTCTGAACAAGTGTTACTGTTTTCTGCACAAAAGCGATTCTGCGAAGCAATGGGAACACTTCTGCTTCCCAGGCACAGAGAAGGTGCTAGCAGGGAATTCTCTGCCTGCTTTTCCCCAGTGCTCTGCAAGCTCTCCAGGACAACATAAAATCTGGGGCTCTGTGCTTTCTTTTGTTCTGAAAAAGTGTTAGTGTTGTCTGCACAAAAGCGATTCTGCGAAACAATGTGAAGACTCCTGCTTCCCAGGCACAGAGAAGGTGCTAGCAGGGAATTCTCTGCCTGCTTTTCCCCAGTGCTCTGCAAGCTCTCCAGGACAACATAAAATCTGGGGCTCTGTGCTTTCTTTCGTCTGAACAAGTGTTACTGTTTTCTGCACAAAAGCGATTCTGCGAAGCAATGTGAACAGTTCTGTTTCCCAGGCACAGAGAAGGTGCTAGCAGGGAATTCTCTGCCTGCCTTTCCCCAGTGCTCTGCAAGCTCTCCAGGACAACATAAAATCTGGGGCTCTGTGCTTTCTTTCGTCTGAACAAGTGTTACTGTTTTCTGCACAAAAGCGATTCTGCGAAGCAATGTGAACACTTCTGCTTCCCAGGCACAGAGAAGGTGCTAGCAGGGAATTCTCTGCCTGCTTTTCCCCAGTGCTCTGCAAGCTCTCCAGGACAACATAGAATCTGGGGCTCTGTGCTTTCTTTCGTTCTGAACAAGTGTTACTGTTTTCTGCACAAAAGTGATTCTGCGAAGCAATGTGAACACTTCTGCTTCCCAGGCACAGAGACGGTGCTAGCAGGGAATTCTCTGCCTGCCTTTCCCCAGTGCTCTGCAAGCTGTCCAGGACAACATAAAATCTGGGGCTCTGTGCTTTCTTTCGTCTGAACAAGTGTTACTGTTTTCTGCACAAAAGCGATTCTGCGAAGCAATGGGAACACTTCTGTTTCCCAGGCACAGAGAAGGTGCTAGCAGGGAATTCTCTGCCTGCTTTTCCCCAGTGCTCTGCAAGCTCTCCAGGACAACATAAAATCTGGGGCTTTGTGCTTTCTTTCGTTCTGAACAAGTGTTATTGTTTTCTGCACAAAAGCGATTCTGCGAAGCAATGTGAAGACTTCTGCTTCCCAGGCACAGAGAAGGTGCTAGCAGGGAATTCTCTGCCTGCCTTTCCCCAGTGCTCTGCAAGCTCTCCAGGACAACATAAAATCTGGGGCTCTGTGCTTTCTTTCGTCTGAACAAGTGTTACAGTTTTCTGCACAAAAGCGATTCTGCGAAGCAATGTGAACAGGCACAGAGAAGGTGCTAGCAGGGAATTCTCTGCCTGCCTTTCCCCAGTGCTCTGCAAGCTCTCCAGGACAACATAAAATCTGGGGCTCTGTGCTTTCTTTCGTTCTGAACAAGTGTTACTGTTTTCTGCACAAAAGCGATTCTGCGAAGCAATGTGAACACTTCTGCTTCCCAGGCACAGAGAAGGTGCTAGCAGGGAATTCTCTGCCTGCTTTTCCCCAGTGCTCTGCAAGCTCTCCAGGACAACATAAAATCTGGGGCTCTGTGCTTTCTTTCGTTCTGAACAATTGTTAGTGTTTTCTGCACAAAAGCGATTCTGCGAAGCAATGTGAACACTTCTGCTTCCCAGGCACAGAGAAGGTGCTAGCAGGGAATTCTCTGCCTGCTTTTCCCCAGTGCTCTGCAAGCTGTCCAGGACAACATAAAATCTGGGGCTCTGTGCTTTCTTTCGTTCTGAACAAGTGTTACTGTTTTCTGCACAAAAGCGATTCTGCGAAGCAATGTGAACACTTCTGCTTCCCAGGCACAGAGAAGGTGCTAGCAGGGAATTCTCTGCCTCCTTTTCCCCAGTGCTCTGCAAGCTCTCCAGGACAACATAAAATCTGGGGCTCTGTACTTTCTTTTGTTCTGAAAAAGTGTTAGTGTTTTCTGCACAAAAGCGATTCTGCGAAGCAATGTGAACACTTCTGCTTCCCAGGCACAGAGAAGGTGATAGCAGGGAATTCTCTGCCTGCCTTTCCCCAGTGCTCTGCAAGCTCTCCAGGACAACATAAAATCTGGGGCTCTGTGCTTTCTTTCGTCTGAACAAGTGTTACTCTTTTCTGCACAAAAGCGATTCTGCGAAGTAATGTGAACAGGCACAGAGAAGGTGCTAGCAGGGAATTCTCTGCCTGCCTTTCCCCAGTGCTCTGCAAGCTCTCCAGGACAACATAGAATCTGGGGCTCTGTGCTTTCTTTTGTTCTGAAAAAGTGTTACTGTTGTCTGCACAAAAGCGATTCTGCCAAGCAATGTGAACACCTCTGCTTCCAGGCACAGAGAAGGTGCTAGCAGGAAATTCTCTGCCTGCCTTTCCCCAGTGCTCTGCAAGCTCTCCAGGACAACATAAAATCTGGGGCTCTGTGCTTTCTTTCGTTCTGAACAAGTGTTACTGTTTTCTGCACAAAAGCGATTCTGCGAAGCAATGTGAACACTTCTGCTTCCCAGGCACAGAGAAGGTGCTAGCAGGGAATTCTCTGCCTGCTTTTCCCCAGTGCTCTGCAAGCTCTCCAGGACAACATAAAATCTGGGGCTCTGTGCTTTCTTTCGTTCTGAACAAGTGTTATTGTTTTCTGCACAAAAGCGATTCTGCGAAGCAATGTGAAGACTTCGGCTTCCCAGGCACAGAGAAGGTGCTAGCAGGGAATTCTCTGCCTGCCTTTCCCCAGTGCTCTGCAAGCTCTCCAGGACAACATAAAATCTGGGGCTCTGTGCTTTCTTTCGTTCTGAACAAGTGTTACTGTTTTCTGCACAAAAGCGATTCTGCGAAGCAATGGGAACACTTCTGCTTCCCAGGCACAGAGAAGGTGCTAGCAGGGAATTCTCTGCCTGCTTTTCCCCAGTGCTCTGCAAGCTGTCCAGGACAACATAAAATCTGGGGCTCTGTGCTTTCTTTCGTTCTGAACAAGTGTTACTGTTTTCTGCACAAAAGCGATTCTGCGAAGCAATGTGAACACTTCTGCTTCCCAGGCACAGAGAAGGTGCTAGCAGGGAATTCTCTGCCTGCCTTTCCCCAGTGCTCTGCAAGCTCTCCAGGACAACATAAAATCTGGGGCTCTGTGCTTTCTTTCGTCTGAACAAGTGTTACTGTTTTCTGCACAAAAGCGATTCTGCGAAGCAATGTGAACAGGCACAGAGAAGGTGCTAGCAGGGAATTCTCTGCCTGCCTTTCCCCAGTGCTCTCTAAGCTCTCCAGGACAACATAAAATCTGGGGCTCTGTGCTTTCTTTCGTTCTGAACAAGTGTTACTGTTTTCTGCACAAAAGCGATTCTGCGAAGCAATGTGAACACTTCTGCTTCCCAGGCACAGAGAAGGTGCTAGCAGGGAATTCTCTGCCTGCCTTTCCCCAGTGCTCTGCAAGCTCTCCAGGACAACATAAAATCTGGGGCTCTGTGCTTTCTTTCGTTCTGAACAAGTGTTACTGTTTTCTGCACAAAAGCGATTCTGCGAAGCAATGTGAACAGGCACAGAGAAGGTGCTAGCAGGGAATTCTCTGCCTGCCTTTCCCCAGTGCTCTGCAAGCTCTCCAGGACAACATAAAATCTGGGGCTCTGTGCTTTCTTTCGTTCTGAACAAGTGTTACTGTTTTCTGCACAAAAGCGATTCTGCGAAGCAATGGGAACACTTCTGCTTCCCAGGCACAGAGAAGGTGCTAGCAGGGAATTCTCTGCCTGCCTTTCCCCAGTGCTCTGCAAGCTGTCCAGGACAACATAAAATCTGGGGCTCTGTGCTTTCTTTCGTTCTGAACAACTGTTACTGTTTTCTGCACAAAAACGATTCTGCGAAGCAATGTGAACAGGCACAGAGAAGGTGCTAGCAGGGAATTCTCTGCCTGCCTTTCCCCAGTGCTCTGCAAGCTCTCCAGGACAACAGCAAATCTGGGGCTCTGTGCTTTCTTTCGTTCTGAACAAGTGCTACTGTTTTCTGCACAAAAGCGATTCTGCGAAGCAATGTGAACACTTCTGCTTCCCAGGCACAGAGAAGGTGCTAGCAGGGAATTCTCTGCCTGCTTTTCCCCAGTGCTCTGCAAGCTCTCCAGGACAACATAAAATCTGGGGCTCTGTGCTTTCTTTCGTTCTGAACAAGTGTTACTGTTTTCTGCACAAAAGTGATTCTGCGAAGCAATGTGAACACTTCTGCTTCCCAGGCACAGAGAAGGTGCTAGCAGGGAATTCTCTGCCTGCCTTTCCCCAGTGCTCTGCAAGCTCTCCAGGACAACATAAAATCTGGGGCTCTGTGCTTTCTTTCGTCTGAACAAGTGTTACTGTTTTCTGCACAAAAGCGATTCTGCGAAGCAATGTGAACACTTCTGCTTCCCAGGCACAGAGAAGGTGCTAGCAGGGAATTCTCTGCCTGCTTTTTCCCAGTGCTCTGCAAGCTCTCCAGGACAACATAGATTCTGGGGCTCTGTGCTTTCTTTCGTTCTGAACAAGTGTTACTGTTTTCTGCACAAAAGTGATTCTGCGAAGCAATGTGAACACTTCTGCTTCCCAGGCACAGAGACGGTGCTAGCAGGGAATTCTCTGCCTGCCTTTCCCCAGTGCTCTGCAAGCTCTCCAGGACAACATAAAATCTGGGCCTCTGTGCTTTCTTTCGTCTGAACAAGTGTTACTGTTTTCTGCACAAAAGCGATTCTGCGAAGCAATGTGAACAGGCACAGAGAAGGTGCTAGCAGGGAATTCTCTGCCTGCCTTTCCCCAGTGCTCTCTAAGCTCTCCAGGACAACATAAAATCTGGGGCTCTGTGCTTTCTTTCGTTCTGAACAAGTGTTACTGTTTTCTGCACAAAAGCGATTCTGCGAAGCAATGGGAACACTTCTGCTTCCCAGGCACAGAGAAGGTGCTAGCAGGGAATTCTCTGCCTGCTTTTTCCCAGTGCTCTGCAAGCTCCCCAGGACAACATAGAATCTGGGGCTCTGTGCTTGCTTTCGTTCTGAACAAGTGTTACTGTTTTCTGCACAAAAGTGATTCTGCGAAGCAATGTGAACACTTCTGCTTCCCAGGCACAGAGAAGGTGCTAGCAGGGAATTCTCTGCCTGCCTTTCCCCAGTGCTCTGCAAGCTCTCCAGGACAACATAAAATCTGGGGCTCTGTGCTTTCTTTCGTCTGAACAAGTGTTACTGTTTTCTGCACAAAAGCGATTCTGCGAAGCAATGTGAACAGACACAGAGAAGGTGCTAGCAGGGAATTCTCTGCCTGCCTTTCCCCAGTGCTCTGCAAGCTCTCCAGGACAACATAAAATCTGGGGCTCTGTGCTTTCTTTCGTTCTGAACAAGTGTTACTGTTTTCTGCACAAAAGCGATTCTGCGAAGCAATGGGAACACTTCTGTTTCCCAGGCACAGAGAAGGTGCTAGCAGGGAATTCTCTGCCTGCTTTTCCCCAGTGCTCTGCAAGCTCTCCAGGACAACATAAAATCTGGGGCTCTGTGCTTTCTTTCGTTCTGAACAAGTGTTATTGTTTTCTGCACAAAAGCGATTCTGCGAAGCAATGTGAAGACTTCGGCTTCCCAGGCACAGAGAAGGTGCTAGCAGGGAATTCTCTGCCTGCCTTTCCCCAGTGCTCTGCAAGCTCTCCAGGACAACATAAAATCTGGGGCTCTGTGCTTTCTTTCGTCTGAACAAGTGTTACTGTTTTCTGCACAAAAGCGATTCTGCGAAGCAATGTGAACAGGCACAGAGAAGGTGCTAGCAGGGAATTCTCTGCCTGCCTTTCCCCAGTGCTCTGCAAGCTCTCCAGGACAACATAAAATCTGGGGCTCTGTGCTTTCTTTCGTTCTGAACAAGTGTTACTGTTTTCTGCACAAAAGCGATTCTGCGAAGCAATGTTAACACTTCTGCTTCCCAGGCACAGAGAAGGTGCTAGCAGGGAATTCTCTGCCTCCTTTTCCCCAGTGCTCTGCAAGCTCTCCAGGACAACATAGAATCTGGGGCTCTGTGCTTTCTTTCCTTCTGAACAAGTGTTACTGTTTTCTGCACAAAAGCGATTCTGCGAAGCAATGTGAACACTTCTGCTTCCCAGGCACAGAGAAGGTGCTAGCAGGGAATTCTCTGCCTGCTTTTCCCCAGTGCTCTGCAAGCTCTCCAGGACAACATAAAATCTGGGGCTCTGTGCTTTCTTTCGTTCTGAACAAGTGTTATTGTTTTCTGCACAAAAGCGATTCTGCGAAGCAATGTGAAGACTTCGGCTTCCCAGGCACAGAGAAGGTGCTAGCAGGGAATTCTCTGCCTGCCTTTCCCCAGTGCTCTGCAAGCTCTCCAGGACAACATAAAATCTGGGGCTCTGTGCTTTCTTTCGTTCTGAACAAGTGTTACTGCTTTCTGCACAATAGCGATTCTGCGAAGCAATGTGAACACTTCTGCTTCCCAGGCACAGAGAAGGTGCTAGCAGGGAATTCTCTGCCTGCTTTTCCCCAGTGCTCTGCAAGCTGTCCAGGACAACATAAAATCTGGGGCTCTGTGCTTTCTTTCGTTCTGAACAAGTGTTACTGTTTTCTGCACAAAAGCGATTCTGCGAAGCAATGTGAACACTTCTGCTTCCCAGGCACAGAGAAGGTGCTAGCAGGGAATTCTCTGCCTGCCTTTCCCCAGTGCTCTGCAAGCTCTCCAGGACAACATAAAATCTGGGGCTCTGTGCTTTCTTTCGTCTGAACAAGTGTTACTGTTTTCTGCACAAAAGCGATTCTGCGAAGCAATGTGAACAGGCACAGAGAAGGTGCTAGCAGGGAATTCTCTGCCTGCCTATCCCCAGTGCTCTCTAAGCTCTCCAGGACAACATAAAATCTGGGGCTCTGTGCTTTCTTTCGTTCTGAACAAGTGTTACTGTTTTCTGCACAAAAGCGATTCTGCGAAGCAATGTGAACACTTCTGCTTCCCAGGCACAGAGAAGGTGCTAGCAGGGAATTCTCTGCCTGCCTTTCCCCAGTGCTCTGCAAGCTCTCCAGGACAACATAAAATCTGGGGCTCTGTGCTTTCTTTCGTTCTGAACAAGTGTTACTGTTTTCTGCACAAAAGCGATTCTGCGAAGCAATGTGAACAGGCACAGAGAAGGTGCTAGCAGGGAATTCTCTGCCTGCCTTTCCCCAGTGCTCTGCAAGCTCTCCAGGACAACATAAAATCTGGGCCTCTGTGCTTTCTTTCGTCTGAACAAGTGTTACTGTTTTCTGCACAAAAGCGATTCTGCGAAGCAATGTGAACAGGCACAGAGAAGGTGCTAGCAGGGAATTCTCTGCCTGCCTTTCCCCAGTGCTCTCTAAGCTCTCCAGGACAACATAAAATCTGGGGCTCTGTGCTTTCTTTCGTTCTGAACAAGTGTTACTGTTTTCTGCACAAAAGCGATTCTGCGAAGCAATGGGAACACTTCTGCTTCCCAGGCACAGAGAAGGTGCTAGCAGGGAATTCTCTGCCTGCTTTTTCCCAGTGCTCTGCAAGCTCCCCAGGACAACATAGAATCTGGGGCTCTGTGCTTGCTTTCGTTCTGAACAAGTGTTACTGTTTTCTGCACAAAAGTGATTCTGCGAAGCAATGTGAACACTTCTGCTTCCCAGGCACAGAGAAGGTGCTAGCAGGGAATTCTCTGCCTGCCTTTCCCCAGTGCTCTGCAAGCTCTCCAGGACAACATAAAATCTGGGGCTCTGTGCTTTCTTTCGTCTGAACAAGTGTTACTGTTTTCTGCACAAAAGCGATTCTGCGAAGCAATGTGAACAGACACAGAGAAGGTGCTAGCAGGGAATTCTCTGCCTGCCTTTCCCCAGTGCTCTGCAAGCTCTCCAGGACAACATAAAATCTGGGGCTCTGTGCTTTCTTTCGTTCTGAACAAGTGTTACTGTTTTCTGCACAAAAGCGATTCTGCGAAGCAATGGGAACACTTCTGTTTCCCAGGCACAGAGAAGGTGCTAGCAGGGAATTCTCTGCCTGCTTTTCCCCAGTGCTCTGCAAGCTCTCCAGGACAACATAAAATCTGGGGCTCTGTGCTTTCTTTCGTTCTGAACAAGTGTTATTGTTTTCTGCACAAAAGCGATTCTGCGAAGCAATGTGAAGACTTCGGCTTCCCAGGCACAGAGAAGGTGCTAGCAGGGAATTCTCTGCCTGCCTTTCCCCAGTGCTCTGCAAGCTCTCCAGGACAACATAAAATCTGGGGCTCTGTGCTTTCTTTCGTCTGAACAAGTGTTACTGTTTTCTGCACAAAAGCGATTCTGCGAAGCAATGTGAACAGGCACAGAGAAGGTGCTAGCAGGGAATTCTCTGCCTGCCTTTCCCCAGTGCTCTGCAAGCTCTCCAGGACAACATAAAATCTGGGGCTCTGTGCTTTCTTTCGTTCTGAACAAGTGTTACTGTTTTCTGCACAAAAGCGATTCTGCGAAGCAATGTTAACACTTCTGCTTCCCAGGCACAGAGAAGGTGCTAGCAGGGAATTCTCTGCCTCCTTTTCCCCAGTGCTCTGCAAGCTCTCCAGGACAACATAGAATCTGGGGCTCTGTGCTTTCTTTCCTTCTGAACAAGTGTTACTGTTTTCTGCACAAAAGCGATTCTGCGAAGCAATGTGAACACTTCTGCTTCCCAGGCACAGAGAAGGTGCTAGCAGGGAATTCTCTGCCTGCTTTTCCCCAGTGCTCTGCAAGCTCTCCAGGACAACATAAAATCTGGGGCTCTGTGCTTTCTTTCGTTCTGAACAAGTGTTATTGTTTTCTGCACAAAAGCGATTCTGCGAAGCAATGTGAAGACTTCGGCTTCCCAGGCACAGAGAAGGTGCTAGCAGGGAATTCTCTGCCTGCCTTTCCCCAGTGCTCTGCAAGCTCTCCAGGACAACATAAAATCTGGGGCTCTGTGCTTTCTTTCGTTCTGAACAAGTGTTACTGCTTTCTGCACAATAGCGATTCTGCGAAGCAATGTGAACACTTCTGCTTCCCAGGCACAGAGAAGGTGCTAGCAGGGAATTCTCTGCCTGCTTTTCCCCAGTGCTCTGCAAGCTGTCCAGGACAACATAAAATCTGGGGCTCTGTGCTTTCTTTCGTTCTGAACAAGTGTTACTGTTTTCTGCACAAAAGCGATTCTGCGAAGCAATGTGAACACTTCTGCTTCCCAGGCACAGAGAAGGTGCTAGCAGGGAATTCTCTGCCTGCCTTTCCCCAGTGCTCTGCAAGCTCTCCAGGACAACATAAAATCTGGGGCTCTGTGCTTTCTTTCGTCTGAACAAGTGTTACTGTTTTCTGCACAAAAGCGATTCTGCGAAGCAATGTGAACAGGCACAGAGAAGGTGCTAGCAGGGAATTCTCTGCCTGCCTATCCCCAGTGCTCTCTAAGCTCTCCAGGACAACATAAAATCTGGGGCTCTGTGCTTTCTTTCGTTCTGAACAAGTGTTACTGTTTTCTGCACAAAAGCGATTCTGCGAAGCAATGTGAACACTTCTGCTTCCCAGGCACAGAGAAGGTGCTAGCAGGGAATTCTCTGCCTGCCTTTCCCCAGTGCTCTGCAAGCTCTCCAGGACAACATAAAATCTGGGGCTCTGTGCTTTCTTTCGTTCTGAACAAGTGTTACTGTTTTCTGCACAAAAGCGATTCTGCGAAGCAATGTGAACAGGCACAGAGAAGGTGCTAGCAGGGAATTCTCTGCCTGCCTTTCCCCAGTGCTCTGCAAGCTCTCCAGGACAACATAAAATCTGGGGCTCTGTGCTTTCTTTCGTTCTGAACAAGTGTTACTGTTTTCTGCACAAAAGCGATTCTGCGAAGCAATGGGAACACTTCTGCTTCCCAGGCACAGAGAAGGTGCTAGCAGGGAATTCTCTGCCTGCCTTTCCCCAGTGCTCTGCAAGCTGTCCAGGACAACATAAAATCTGGGGCTCTGTGCTTTCTTTCGTTCTGAACAACTGTTACTGTTTTCTGCACAAAAACGATTCTGTGAAGCAATGTGAACAGGCACAGAGAAGGTGCTAGCAGGGAATTCTCTGCCTGCCTTTCCCCAGTGCTCTGCAAGCTCTCCAGGACAACAGCAAATCTGGGGCTCTGTGCTTTCTTTCGTTCTGAACAAGTGCTACTGTTTTCTGCACAAAAGCGATTCTGCGAAGCAATGTGAACACTTCTGCTTCCCAGGCACAGAGAAGGTGCTAGCAGGGAATTCTCTGCCTGCTTTTCCCCAGTGCTCTGCAAGCTCTCCAGGACAACATAAAATCTGGGGCTCTGTGCTTTCTTTCGTTCTGAACAAGTGTTACTGTTTTCTGCACAAAAGTGATTCTGCGAAGCAATGTGAACACTTCTGCTTCCCAGGCACAGAGAAGGTGCTAGCAGGGAATTCTCTGCCTGCCTTTCCCCAGTGCTCTGCAAGCTCTCCAGGACAACATAAAATCTGGGGCTCTGTGCTTTCTTTCGTCTGAACAAGTGTTACTGTTTTCTGCACAAAAGCGATTCTGCGAAGCAATGTGAACACTTCTGCTTCCCAGGCACAGAGAAGGTGCTAGCAGGGAATTCTCTGCCTGCTTTTTCCCAGTGCTCTGCAAGCTCTCCAGGACAACATAGATTCTGGGGCTCTGTGCTTTCTTTCGTTCTGAACAAGTGTTACTGTTTTCTGCACAAAAGTGATTCTGCGAAGCAATGTGAACACTTCTGCTTCCCAGGCACAGAGACGGTGCTAGCAGGGAATTCTCTGCCTGCCTTTCCCCAGTGCTCTGCAAGCTCTCCAGGACAACATAAAATCTGGGCCTCTGTGCTTTCTTTCGTCTGAACAAGTGTTACTGTTTTCTGCACAAAAGCGATTCTGCGAAGCAATGTGAACAGGCACAGAGAAGGTGCTAGCAGGGAATTCTCTGCCTGCCTTTCCCCAGTGCTCTGCAAGCTCTCCAGGACAACATAAAATCTGGGGCTCTGTGCTTTCTTTCGTTCTGAACAAGTGTTACTGTTTTCTGCACAAAAGCGATTCTGCGAAGCAATGGGAACACTTCTGCTTCCCAGGCACAGAGAAGGTGCTAGCAGGGAATTCTCTGCCTGCTTTTTCCCAGTGCTCTGCAAGCTCCCCAGGACAACATAGAATCTGGGGCTCTGTGCTTGCTTTCGTTCTGAACAAGTGTTACTGTTTTCTGCACAAAAGTGATTCTGCGAAGCAATGTGAACACTTCTGCTTCCCAGGCACAGAGAAGGTGCTAGCAGGGAATTCTCTGCCTGCCTTTCCCCAGTGCTCTGCAAGCTCTCCAGGACAACATAAAATCTGGGGCTCTGTGCTTTCTTTCGTCTGAACAAGTGTTACTGTTTTCTGCACAAAAGCGATTCTGCGAAGCAATGTGAACAGACACAGAGAAGGTGCTAGCAGGGAATTCTCTGCCTGCCTTTCCCCAGTGCTCTGCAAGCTCTCCAGGACAACATAAAATCTGGGGCTCTGTGCTTTCTTTCGTTCTGAACAAGTGTTACTGTTTTCTGCACAAAAGCGATTCTGCGAAGCAATGGGAACACTTCTGTTTCCCAGGCACAGAGAAGGTGCTAGCAGGGAATTCTCTGCCTGCTTTTCCCCAGTGCTCTGCAAGCTCTCCAGGACAACATAAAATCTGGGGCTCTGTGCTTTCTTTCGTTCTGAACAAGTGTTATTGTTTTCTGCACAAAAGCGATTCTGCGAAGCAATGTGAAGACTTCGGCTTCCCAGGCACAGAGAAGGTGCTAGCAGGGAATTCTCTGCCTGCCTTTCCCCAGTGCTCTGCAAGCTCTCCAGGACAACATAAAATCTGGGGCTCTGTGCTTTCTTTCGTCTGAACAAGTGTTACTGTTTTCTGCACAAAAGCGATTCTGCGAAGCAATGTGAACAGGCACAGAGAAGGTGCTAGCAGGGAATTCTCTGCCTGCCTTTCCCCAGTGCTCTGCAAGCTCTCCAGGACAACATAAAATCTGGGGCTCTGTGCTTTCTTTCGTTCTGAACAAGTGTTACTGTTTTCTGCACAAAAGCGATTCTGCGAAGCAATGTTAACACTTCTGCTTCCCAGGCACAGAGAAGGTGCTAGCAGGGAATTCTCTGCCTCCTTTTCCCCAGTGCTCTGCAAGCTCTCCAGGACAACATAGAATCTGGGGCTCTGTGCTTTCTTTCCTTCTGAACAAGTGTTACTGTTTTCTGCACAAAAGCGATTCTGCGAAGCAATGTGAACACTTCTGCTTCCCAGGCACAGAGAAGGTGCTAGCAGGGAATTCTCTGCCTGCTTTTCCCCAGTGCTCTGCAAGCTGTCCAGGACAACATAAAATCTGGGGCTCTGTGCTTTCTTTCGTTCTGAACAAGTGTTACTGTTTTCTGCACAAAAGCGATTCTGCGAAGCAATGTGAACACTTCTGCTTCCCAGGCACAGAGAAGGTGCTAGCAGGGAATTCTCTGCCTGCTTTTCCCCAGTGCTCTGCAAGCTCTCCAGGACAACATAGAATCTGGGGCTCTGTGCTTTCTTTCGTTCTGAACAAGTGTTACTGTTTTCTGCACAAAAGTGATTCTGCGAAGCAATGTGAACACTTCTGCTTCCCAGGCACAGAGAAGGTGCTAGCAGGGAATTCTCTGCCTGCCTTTCCCCAGTGCTCTGCAAGCTCTCCAGGACAACATAAAATCTGGGGATCTGTGCTTTCTTTCGTCTGAACAAGTGTTACTGTTTTCTGCACAAAAGCGATTCTGCGAAACAATGTGAACAGGCACAGAGAAGGTGCTAGCAGGGAATTCTCTGCCTGCCTGTCCCCAGTGCTCTGCAAGCTCTCCAGGACAACATAAAATCTGGGGCTCTGTGCTTTCTTTCGTTCTGAACAAGTGTTACTGTTTTCTGCACAAAAGCGATTCTGCGAAGCAATGTGAAGACTTCTGCTTCCCAGGCACAGAGAAGGTGCTAGCAGGGAATTCTCTGCCTGCCTTTCCCCAGTGCTCTGCAAGCTCTCCAGGACAACATAAAATCTGGGGCTCTGTGCTTTCTTTCGTCTGAACAAGTGTTACTGTTTTCTGCACAAAAGCGATTCTGCGAAGCAATGTGAACAGGCACAGAGAAGGTGCTAGCAGGGAATTCTCTGCCTGCCTTTCCCCAGTGCTCTGCAAGCTCTCCAGGACAACATAAAATCTGGGGCTCTGTGCTTTCTTTCGTTCTGAACAAGTGTTACTGTTTTCTGCACAAAAGCGATTCTGCGAAGCAATGTTAACACTTCTGCTTCCCAGGCACAGAGAAGGTGCTAGCAGGGAATTCTCTGCCTCCTTTTCCCCAGTGCTCTGCAAGCTCTCCAGGACAACATAGAATCTGGGGCTCTGTGCTTTCTTTCCTTCTGAACAAGTGTTACTGTTTTCTGCACAAAAGCGATTCTGCGAAGCAATGTGAACACTTCTGCTTCCCAGGCACAGAGAAGGTGCTAGCAGGGAATTCTCTGCCTGCTTTTCCCCAGTGCTCTGCAAGCTCTCCAGGACAACATAAAATCTGGGGCTCTGTGCTTTCTTTCGTTCTGAACAAGTGTTATTGTTTTCTGCACAAAAGCGATTCTGCGAAGCAATGTGAACACTTCGGCTTCCCAGGCACAGAGAAGGTGCTAGCAGGGAATTCTCTGCCTGCCTTTCCCCAGTGCTCTGCAAGCTCTCCAGGACAACATAAAATCTGGGGCTCTGTGCTTTCTTTCGTTCTGAACAAGTGTTACTGCTTTCTGCACAATAGCGATTCTGCGAAGCAATGTGAACACTTCTGCTTCCCAGGCACAGAGAAGGTGCTAGCAGGGAATTCTCTGCCTGCTTTTCCCCAGTGCTCTGCAAGCTGTCCAGGACAACATAAAATCTGGGGCTCTGTGCTTTCTTTCGTTCTGAACAAGTGTTACTGTTTTCTGCACAAAAGCGATTCTGCGAAGCAATGTGAACACTTCTGCTTCCCAGGCACAGAGAAGGTGCTAGCAGGGAATTCTCTGCCTGCCTTTCCCCAGTGCTCTGCAAGCTCTCCAGGACAACATAAAATCTGGGGCTCTGTGCTTTCTTTCGTCTGAACAAGTGTTACTGTTTTCTGCACAAAAGCGATTCTGCGAAGCAATGTGAACAGGCACAGAGAAGGTGCTAGCAGGGAATTCTCTGCCTGCCTATCCCCAGTGCTCTCTAAGCTCTCCAGGACAACATAAAATCTGGGGCTCTGTGCTTTCTTTCGTTCTGAACAAGTGTTACTGTTTTCTGCACAAAAGCGATTCTGCGAAGCAATGTGAACACTTCTGCTTCCCAGGCACAGAGAAGGTGCTAGCAGGGAATTCTCTGCCTGCCTTTCCCCAGTGCTCTGCAAGCTCTCCAGGACAACATAAAATCTGGGGCTCTGTGCTTTCTTTCGTTCTGAACAAGTGTTACTGTTTTCTGCACAAAAGCGATTCTGCGAAGCAATGTGAACAGGCACAGAGAAGGTGCTAGCAGGGAATTCTCTGCCTGCCTTTCCCCAGTGCTCTGCAAGCTCTCCAGGACAACATAAAATCTGGGGCTCTGTGCTTTCTTTCGTTCTGAACAAGTGTTACTGTTTTCTGCACAAAAGCGATTCTGCGAAGCAATGGGAACACTTCTGCTTCCCAGGCACAGAGAAGGTGCTAGCAGGGAATTCTCTGCCTGCCTTTCCCCAGTGCTCTGCAAGCTGTCCAGGACAACATAAAATCTGGGGCTCTGTGCTTTCTTTCGTTCTGAACAACTGTTACTGTTTTCTGCACAAAAACGATTCTGTGAAGCAATGTGAACAGGCACAGAGAAGGTGCTAGCAGGGAATTCTCTGCCTGCCTTTCCCCAGTGCTCTGCAAGCTCTCCAGGACAACAGCAAATCTGGGGCTCTGTGCTTTCTTTCGTTCTGAACA
This sequence comes from Strix uralensis, assembly GCF_047716275.1. Lineage (NCBI taxonomy): Eukaryota > Metazoa > Chordata > Aves > Strigiformes > Strigidae > Strix > Strix uralensis. The sequence goes on from NW_027436729.1 coordinate 135,202, forward strand.
AGTGCTACTGTTTTCTGCACAAAAGCGATTCTGCGAAGCAATGTGAACACTTCTGCTTCCCAGGCACAGAGAAGGTGCTAGCAGGGAATTCTCTGCCTGCTTTTCCCCAGTGCTCTGCAAGCTCTCCAGGACAACATAAAATCTGGGGCTCTGTGCTTTCTTTCGTTCTGAACAAGTGTTACTGTTTTCTGCACAAAAGTGATTCTGCGAAGCAATGTGAACACTTCTGCTTCCCAGGCACAGAGAAGGTGCTAGCAGGGAATTCTCTGCCTGCCTTTCCCCAGTGCTCTGCAAGCTCTCCAGGACAACATAAAATCTGGGGCTCTGTGCTTTCTTTCGTCTGAACAAGTGTTACTGTTTTCTGCACAAAAGCGATTCTGCGAAGCAATGTGAACACTTCTGCTTCCCAGGCACAGAGAAGGTGCTAGCAGGGAATTCTCTGCCTGCTTTTTCCCAGTGCTCTGCAAGCTCTCCAGGACAACATAGATTCTGGGGCTCTGTGCTTTCTTTCGTTCTGAACAAGTGTTACTGTTTTCTGCACAAAAGTGATTCTGCGAAGCAATGTGAACACTTCTGCTTCCCAGGCACAGAGACGGTGCTAGCAGGGAATTCTCTGCCTGCCTTTCCCCAGTGCTCTGCAAGCTCTCCAGGACAACATAAAATCTGGGCCTCTGTGCTTTCTTTCGTCTGAACAAGTGTTACTGTTTTCTGCACAAAAGCGATTCTGCGAAGCAATGTGAACAGGCACAGAGAAGGTGCTAGCAGGGAATTCTCTGCCTGCCTTTCCCCAGTGCTCTGCAAGCTCTCCAGGACAACATAAAATCTGGGGCTCTGTGCTTTCTTTCGTTCTGAACAAGTGTTACTGTTTTCTGCACAAAAGCGATTCTGCGAAGCAATGGGAACACTTCTGCTTCCCAGGCACAGAGAAGGTGCTAGCAGGGAATTCTCTGCCTGCTTTTTCCCAGTGCTCTGCAAGCTCCCCAGGACAACATAGAATCTGGGGCTCTGTGCTTGCTTTCGTTCTGAACAAGTGTTACTGTTTTCTGCACAAAAGTGATTCTGCGAAGCAATGTGAACACTTCTGCTTCCCAGGCACAGAGAAGGTGCTAGCAGGGAATTCTCTGCCTGCCTTTCCCCAGTGCTCTGCAAGCTCTCCAGGACAACATAAAATCTGGGGCTCTGTGCTTTCTTTCGTCTGAACAAGTGTTACTGTTTTCTGCACAAAAGCGATTCTGCGAAGCAATGTGAACAGACACAGAGAAGGTGCTAGCAGGGAATTCTCTGCCTGCCTTTCCCCAGTGCTCTGCAAGCTCTCCAGGACAACATAAAATCTGGGGCTCTGTGCTTTCTTTCGTTCTGAACAAGTGTTACTGTTTTCTGCACAAAAGCGATTCTGCGAAGCAATGGGAACACTTCTGTTTCCCAGGCACAGAGAAGGTGCTAGCAGGGAATTCTCTGCCTGCTTTTCCCCAGTGCTCTGCAAGCTCTCCAGGACAACATAAAATCTGGGGCTCTGTGCTTTCTTTCGTTCTGAACAAGTGTTATTGTTTTCTGCACAAAAGCGATTCTGCGAAGCAATGTGAAGACTTCGGCTTCCCAGGCACAGAGAAGGTGCTAGCAGGGAATTCTCTGCCTGCCTTTCCCCAGTGCTCTGCAAGCTCTCCAGGACAACATAAAATCTGGGGCTCTGTGCTTTCTTTCGTCTGAACAAGTGTTACTGTTTTCTGCACAAAAGCGATTCTGCGAAGCAATGTGAACAGGCACAGAGAAGGTGCTAGCAGGGAATTCTCTGCCTGCCTTTCCCCAGTGCTCTGCAAGCTCTCCAGGACAACATAAAATCTGGGGCTCTGTGCTTTCTTTCGTTCTGAACAAGTGTTACTGTTTTCTGCACAAAAGCGATTCTGCGAAGCAATGTTAACACTTCTGCTTCCCAGGCACAGAGAAGGTGCTAGCAGGGAATTCTCTGCCTCCTTTTCCCCAGTGCTCTGCAAGCTCTCCAGGACAACATAGAATCTGGGGCTCTGTGCTTTCTTTCCTTCTGAACAAGTGTTACTGTTTTCTGCACAAAAGCGATTCTGCGAAGCAATGTGAACACTTCTGCTTCCCAGGCACAGAGAAGGTGCTAGCAGGGAATTCTCTGCCTGCTTTTCCCCAGTGCTCTGCAAGCTGTCCAGGACAACATAAAATCTGGGGCTCTGTGCTTTCTTTCGTTCTGAACAAGTGTTACTGTTTTCTGCACAAAAGCGATTCTGCGAAGCAATGTGAACACTTCTGCTTCCCAGGCACAGAGAAGGTGCTAGCAGGGAATTCTCTGCCTGCTTTTCCCCAGTGCTCTGCAAGCTCTCCAGGACAACATAGAATCTGGGGCTCTGTGCTTTCTTTCGTTCTGAACAAGTGTTACTGTTTTCTGCACAAAAGTGATTCTGCGAAGCAATGTGAACACTTCTGCTTCCCAGGCACAGAGAAGGTGCTAGCAGGGAATTCTCTGCCTGCCTTTCCCCAGTGCTCTGCAAGCTCTCCAGGACAACATAAAATCTGGGGATCTGTGCTTTCTTTCGTCTGAACAAGTGTTACTGTTTTCTGCACAAAAGCGATTCTGCGAAACAATGTGAACAGGCACAGAGAAGGTGCTAGCAGGGAATTCTCTGCCTGCCTGTCCCCAGTGCTCTGCAAGCTCTCCAGGACAACATAAAATCTGGGGCTCTGTGCTTTCTTTCGTTCTGAACAAGTGTTACTGTTTTCTGCACAAAAGCGATTCTGCGAAGCAATGTGAAGACTTCTGCTTCCCAGGCACAGAGAAGGTGCTAGCAGGGAATTCTCTGCCTGCCTTTCCCCAGTGCTCTGCAAGCTCTCCAGGACAACATAAAATCTGGGGCTCTGTGCTTTCTTTCGTCTGAACAAGTGTTACTGTTTTCTGCACAAAAGCGATTCTGCGAAGCAATGTGAACAGGCACAGAGAAGGTGCTAGCAGGGAATTCTCTGCCTGCCTGTCCCCAGTGCTCTGCAAGCTCTCCAGGACAACATAAAATCTGGGGCTCTGTGCTTTCTTTCGTTCTGAACAAGTGTTACTGTTTTCTGCACAAAAGCGATTCTGCGAAGCAATGTGAAGACTTCTGCTTCCCAGGCACAGAGAAGGTGCTAGCAGGGAATTCTCTGCCTGCCTTTCCCCAGTGCTCTGCAAGCTCTCCAGGACAACATAAAATCTGGGGCTCTGTGCTTTCTTTCGTCTGAACAAGTGTTACTGTTTTCTGCACAAAAGCGATTCTGCGAAGCAATGTGAACAGGCACAGAGAAGGTGCTAGCAGGGAATTCTCTGCCTGCCTTTCCCCAGTGCTCTGCAAGCTCTCCAGGACAACATAAAATCTGGGGCTCTGTGCTTTCTTTCGTTCTGAACAAGTGTTACTGTTTTCTGCACAAAAGCGATTCTGCGAAGCAATGTGAACACTTCTGCTTCCCAGGCACAGAGAAGGTGCTAGCAGGGAATTCTCTGCCTGCTTTTCCCCAGTGCTCTGCAAGCTCTCCAGGACAACATAAAATCTGGGGCTCTGTGCTTTCTTTTGTCTGAACAAGTGTTACTGTTTTCTGCACAAAAGCGATTCTGCGAAGCAATGTGAACAGGCACAGAGAAGGTGCTAGCAGGGAATTCTCTGCCTGCTTTTCCCCAGTGCTCTGCAAGCTCTCCAGGACAACATAAAATCTGGGGCTCTGTGCTTTCTTTTGTTCTGAACAAGTGTTAGTGTTTTCTGCACAAAAGCGATTCTGCGAAGCAATGTGAACACTTCTGCTTCCCAGGCACAGAGACGGTGCTAGCAGGGAATTCTCTGCCTGCCTTTCCCCAGTGCTCTGCAAGCTCTCCAGGACAACATAAAATCTGGGGCTCTGTGCTTTCTTTCGTCTGAACAAGTGTTACTGTTTTCTGCACAAAAGCGATTCTGCGAAGCAATGTGAACAGGCACAGAGAAGGTGCTAGCAGGGAATTCTCTGCCTGCCTTTCCCCAGTGCTCTGCAAGCTCTCCAGGACAACATAAAATCTGGGGCTCTGTGCTTTCTTTCGTTCTGAACAAGTGTTACTGTTTTCTGCACAAAAGCGATTCTGCGAAGCAATGTGAACACTTCTGTTTCCCAGGCACAGAGAAGGTGCTAGCAGGGAATTCTCTGCCTGCTTTTCCCCAGTGCTCTGCAAGCTCTCCAGGACAACATAAAATCTGGGGCTCTGTGCTTTCTTTTGTTCTGAAAAAGTGTTAGTGTTTTCTGCACAAAAGCGATTCTGCGAAGCAATGTGAACACTTCTGCTTCCCAGGCACAGAGAAGGTGCTAGCAGGGAATTCTCTGCCTGCCTTTCCCCAGTGCTCTGCAAGCTCTCCAGGACAACATAAAATCTGGGGCTCTGTGCTTTCTTTCGTCTGAACAAGTGTTACTCTTTTCTGCACAAAAGCGATTCTGCGAAGCAATGTGAACAGGCACAGAGAAGGTGCTAGCAGGGAATTCTCTGCCTGCCTTTCCCCAGTGCTCTGCAAGCTCTCCAGGACAACATAGAATCTGGGGCTCTGTGCTTTCTTTTGTTCTGAAAAAGTGTTACTGTTGTCTGCACAAAAGCGATTCTGCCAAGCAATGTGAAGACTTCTGCTTCCAGGCACAGAGAAGGTGCTAGCAGGAAATTCTCTGCCTGCCTTTCCCCAGTGCTCTGCAAGCTCTCCAGGACAACATAAAATCTGGGGCTCTGTGCTTTCTTTCGTTCTGAACAAGTGTTACTGTTTTCTGCACAAAAGCGATTCTGCCAAGCAATGTGAACAGGCACAGAGAAGGTGCTAGCAGGGAATTCTCTGCCTGCCTTTCCCCAGTGCTCTGCAAGCTCTCCAGGACAACATAAAATCTGGGGCTCTGTGCTTTCTTTCGTTCTGAACAAGTGTTACTGTTTTCTGCACAAAAGCGATTCTGCGAAGCAATGTGAACACTTCTGCTTCCCAGGCACAGAGAAGGTGCTAGCAGGGAATTCTCTGCCTGCTTTTCCCCAGTGCTCTGCAAGCTCTCCAGGACAACATAAAATCTGGGGCTCTGTGCTTTCTTTTGTCTGAACAAGTGTTACTGTTTTCTGCACAAAAGCGATTCTGCGAAGCAATGTGAACAGGCACAGAGAAGGTGCTAGCAGGGAATTCTCTGCCTGCTTTTCCCCAGTGCTCTGCAAGCTCTCCAGGACAACATAAAATCTGGGGCTCTGTGCTTTCTTTTGTTCTGAACAAGTGTTAGTGTTTTCTGCACAAAAGCGATTCTGCGAAGCAATGTGAACACTTCTGCTTCCCAGGCACAGAGACGGTGCTAGCAGGGAATTCTCTGCCTGCCTTTCCCCAGTGCTCTGCAAGCTCTCCAGGACAACATAAAATCTGGGGCTCTGTGCTTTCTTTCGTCTGAACAAGTGTTACTGTTTTCTGCACAAAAGCGATTCTGCGAAGCAATGTGAACAGGCACAGAGAAGGTGCTAGCAGGGAATTCTCTGCCTGCCTTTCCCCAGTGCTCTGCAAGCTCTCCAGGACAACATAAAATCTGGGGCTCTGTGCTTTCTTTCGTTCTGAACAAGTGTTACTGTTTTCTGCACAAAAGCGATTCTGCGAAGCAATGTGAACACTTCTGTTTCCCAGGCACAGAGAAGGTGCTAGCAGGGAATTCTCTGCCTGCTTTTCCCCAGTGCTCTGCAAGCTCTCCAGGACAACATAAAATCTGGGGCTCTGTGCTTTCTTTTGTTCTGAAAAAGTGTTAGTGTTTTCTGCACAAAAGCGATTCTGCGAAGCAATGTGAACACTTCTGCTTCCCAGGCACAGAGAAGGTGCTAGCAGGGAATTCTCTGCCTGCCTTTCCCCAGTGCTCTGCAAGCTCTCCAGGACAACATAAAATCTGGGGCTCTGTGCTTTCTTTCGTCTGAACAAGTGTTACTCTTTTCTGCACAAAAGCGATTCTGCGAAGTAATGTGAACAGGCACAGAGAAGGTGCTAGCAGGGAATTCTCTGCCTGCCTTTCCCCAGTGCTCTGCAAGCTCTCCAGGACAACATAGAATCTGGGGCTCTGTGCTTTCTTTTGTTCTGAAAAAGTGTTACTGTTGTCTGCACAAAAGCGATTCTGCCAAGCAATGTGAAGACTTCTGCTTCCAGGCACAGAGAAGGTGCTAGCAGGAAATTCTCTGCCTGCCTTTCCCCAGTGCTCTGCAAGCTCTCCAGGACAACATAAAATCTGGGGCTCTGTGCTTTCTTTCGTTCTGAACAAGTGTTACTGTTTTCTGCACAAAAGTGATTCTGCCAAGCAATGTGAACACTTCTGCTTCCCAGGCACAGAGAAGGTGCTAGCAGGGAATTCTCTGCCTGCTTTTCCCCAGTGCTCTGCAAGCTCTCCAGGACAACATAAAATCTGGGGCTCTGTGCTTTCTTTTGTTCTGAAAAAGTGTTAGTGTTGTCTGCACAAAAGCGATTCTGCGAAACAATGTGAAGACTTCTGCTTCCCAGGCACAGAGAAGGTGCTAGCAGGGAATTCTCTGCCTGCTTTTCCCCAGTGCTCTGCAAGCTCTCCAGGACAACATAAAATCTGGGGCTCTGTGCTTTCTTTCGTCTGAACAAGTGTTACTGTTTTCTGCACAAAAGCGATTCTGCGAAGCAATGTGAACAGGCACAGAGAAGGTGCTAGCAGGGAATTCTCTGCCTGCCTTTCCCAGTGCTCTGCAAGCTCTCCAGGACAACATAAAATCTGGGGCTCTGTGCTTTCTTTCGTTCTGAACAAGTGTTACTGTTTTCTGCACAAAAGCGATTCTGCGAAGCAATGTGAAGACTTCTGCTTCCCAGGCACAGAGAAGGTGCTAGCAGGGAATTCTCTGCCTGCCTTTCCCCAGTGCTCTGCAAGCTCTCCAGGACAACATAAAATCTGGGGCTCTGTGCTTTCTTTCGTTCTGAACAACTGTTACTGTTTTCTGCACAAAAGCGATTCTGCGAAGCAATGTGAACAGGCACAGAGAAGGTGCTAGCAGGTAATTCTCTGCCTGACTTTCCCCAGTGCTCTGCAAGCTCTCCAGGACAACATAAAATCTGGGGCTCTGTGCTTTCTTTCGTTCTGAACAAGTGTTACTGTTTTCTGCACAAAAGCGATTCTGCGAAGCAATGTGAACACTTCTGCTTCCCAGGCACAGAGAAGGTGCTAGCAGGGAATTCTCTGCCTGCCTTTCCCCAGTGCTCTGCAAGCTCTCCAGGACAACATAAAATCTGGGGATCTGTGCTTTCTTTCGTCTGAACAAGTGTTACTGTTTTCTGCACAAAAGCGATTCTGCGAAACAATGTGAACAGGCACAGAGAAGGTGCTAGCAGGGAATTCTCTGCCTGCCTGTCCCCAGTGCTCTGCAAGCTCTCCAGGACAACATAAAATCTGGGGCTCTGTGCTTTCTTTCGTTCTGAACAAGTGTTACTGTTTTCTGCACAAAAGCGATTCTGCGAAGCAATGTGAACACTTCTGCTTCCCAGGCACAGAGAAGGTGCTAGCAGGGAATTCTCTGCCTGCTTTTCCCCAGTGCTCTGCAAGCTCTCCAGGACAACATAAAATCTGGGGCTCTGTGCTTTCTTTTGTTCTGAAAAAGTGTTAGTGTTGTCTGCACAAAAGCGATTCTGCGAAACAATGTGAAGACTTCTGCTTCCCAGGCACAGAGAAGGTGCTAGCAGGGAATTCTCTGCCTGCTTTTCCCCAGTGCTCTGCAAGCTCTCCAGGACAACATAAAATCTGGGGCTCTGTGCTTTCTTTCGTCTGAACAAGTGTTACTGTTTTCTGCACAAAAGCGATTCTGCGAAGCAATGTGAACAGGCACAGAGAAGGTGCTAGCAGGGAATTCTCTGCCTGCCTTTCCCAGTGCTCTGCAAGCTCTCCAGGACAACATAAAATCTGGGGCTCTGTGCTTTCTTTCGTTCTGAACAAGTGTTACTGTTTTCTGCACAAAAGCGATTCTGCGAAGCAATGTGAAGACTTCTGCTTCCCAGGCACAGAGAAGGTGCTAGCAGGGAATTCTCTGCCTGCCTTTCCCCAGTGCTCTGCAAGCTCTCCAGGACAACATAAAATCTGGGGCTCTGTGCTTTCTTTCGTTCTGAACAACTGTTACTGTTTTCTGCACAAAAGCGATTCTGCGAAGCAATGTGAACAGGCACAGAGAAGGTGCTAGCAGGTAATTCTCTGCCTGACTTTCCCCAGTGCTCTGCAAGCTCTCCAGGACAACATAAAATCTGGGGCTCTGTGCTTTCTTTCGTTCTGAACAAGTGTTACTGTTTTCTGCACAAAAGCGATTCTGCGAAGCAATGTGAACACTTCTGCTTCCCAGGCACAGAGAAGGTGCTAGCAGGGAATTCTCTGCCTGCCTTTCCCCAGTGCTCTGCAAGCTCTCCAGGACAACATAAAATCTGGGGATCTGTGCTTTCTTTCGTCTGAACAAGTGTTACTGTTTTCTGCACAAAAGCGATTCTGCGAAACAATGTGAACAGGCACAGAGAAGGTGCTAGCAGGGAATTCTCTGCCTGCCTGTCCCCAGTGCTCTGCAAGCTCTCCAGGACAACATAAAATCTGGGGCTCTGTGCTTTCTTTCGTTCTGAACAAGTGTTACTGTTTTCTGCACAAAAGCGATTCTGCGAAGCAATGTGAAGACTTCTGCTTCCCAGGCACAGAGAAGGTGCTAGCAGGGAATTCTCTGCCTGCCTTTCCCCAGTGCTCTGCAAGCTCTCCAGGACAACATAAAATCTGGGGCTCTGTGCTTTCTTTCGTCTGAACAAGTGTTACTGTTTTCTGCACAAAAGCGATTCTGCGAAGCAATGTGAACAGGCACAGAGAAGGTGCTAGCAGGGAATTCTCTGCCTGCCTGTCCCCAGTGCTCTGCAAGATCTCCAGGACAACATAAAATCTGGGGCTCTGTGCTTTCTTTCGTTCTGAACAAGTGTTACTGTTTTCTGCACAAAAGCGATTCTGCGAAGCAATGTGAAGACTTCTGCTTCCCAGGCACAGAGAAGGTGCTAGCAGGGAATTCTCTGCCTGCCTTTCCCCAGTGCTCTGCAAGCTCTCCAGGACAACATAAAATCTGGGCCTCTGTGCTTTCTTTCGTCTGAACAAGTGTTACTGTTTTCTGCACAAAAGCGATTCTGCGAAGCAATGTGAACAGGCACAGAGAAGGTGCTAGCAGGGAATTCTCTGCCTGCCTTTCCCCAGTGCTCTGCAAGCTGTCCAGGACAACATAAAATCTGGGGCTCTGTGCTTTCTTTCGTTCTGAACAAGTGTTACTGTTTTCTGCACAAAAGCGATTCTGTGAAGCAATGTGAACACTTCTGTTTCCCAGGCACAGAGAAGGTGCTAGCAGGGAATTCTCTGCCTGCCTTTCCCCAGTGCTCTGCAAGCTCTCCAGGACAACATAAAATCTGGGGCTCTGTGCTTTCTTTCGTTCTGAACAAGTGTTACTGTTTTCTGCACAAAAGCGATTCTGCGAAGCAATGTGAACACTTCTGCTTCCCAGGCACAGAGAAGGTGCTAGCAGGGAATTCTCTGCCTGCCTTTCCCCAGTGCTCTGCAAGCTCTCCAGGACAACATAAAATCTGGGGCTCTGTGCTTTCTTTCGTCTGAACAAGTGTTACTGTTTTCTGCACAAAAGCGATTCTGCGAAGCAATGTGAACAGGCACAGAGAAGGTGCTAGCAGGGAATTCTCTGCCTGCTTTTCCCCAGTGCTCTGCAAGCTCTCCAGGACAACATAAAATCTGGGGCTCTGTGCTTTCTTTTGTTCTGAACAAGTGTTAGTGTTTTCTGCACAAAAGCGATTCTGCGAAGCAATGTGAACACTTCTGCTTCCCAGGCACAGAGAAGGTGCTAGCAGGGAATTCTCTGCCTGCCTTTCCCCAGTGCTCTGCAAGCTCTCCAGGACAACATAAAATCTGGGGCTCTGTGCTTTCTTTCGTCTGAACAAGTGTTACTGTTTTCTGCACAAAAGCGATTCTGCGAAGCAATGTGAACAGGCACAGAGAAGGTGCTAGCAGGGAATTCTCTGCCTGCCTTTCCCCAGTGCTCTGCAAGCTCTCCAGGACAACATAAAATCTGGGGCTCTGTGCTTTCTTTCGTTCTGAACAAGTGTTACTGTTTTCTGCACAAAAGCGATTCTGCGAAGCAATGTGAACACTTCTGTTTCCCAGGCACAGAGAAGGTGCTAGCAGGGAATTCTCTGCCTGCCTTTCCCCAGTGCTCTGCAAGCTCTCCAGGACAACATAAAATCTGGGGCTCTGTGCTTTCTTTCGTTCTGAACAAGTGTTACTGTTTTCTGCACAAAAGCGATTCTGCGAAGTAATGTGAACAGGCACAGAGAAGGTGCTAGCAGGGAATTCTCTGCCTGCCTTTCCCCAGTGCTCTGCAAGCTCTCCAGGACAACATAGAATCTGGGGCTCTGTGCTTTCTTTTGTTCTGAAAAAGTGTTACTGTTGTCTGCACAAAAGCGATTCTGCCAAGCAATGTGAAGACTTCTGCTTCCAGGCACAGAGAAGGTGCTAGCAGGGAATTCTCTGCCTGCCTTTCCCCAGTGCTCTGCAAGCTCTCCAGGACAACATAAAATCTGGGGCTCTGTGCTTTCTTTCGTCTGAACAAGTGTTACTGTTTTCTGCACAAAAGCGATTCTGCGAAGCAATGTGAACAGGCACAGAGAAGGTGCTAGCAGGGAATTCTCTGCCTGCCTTTCCCAGTGCTCTGCAAGCTCTCCAGGACAACATAAAATCTGGGGCTCTGTGCTTTCTTTCGTTCTGAACAAGTGTTACTGTTTTCTGCACAAAAGCGATTCTGCGAAGCAATGTGAAGACTTCTGCTTCCCAGGCACAGAGAAGGTGCTAGCAGGGAATTCTCTGCCTGCCTTTCCCCAGTGCTCTGCAAGCTCTCCAGGACAACATAAAATCTGGGGCTCTGTGCTTTCTTTCGTTCTGAACAACTGTTACTGTTTTCTGCACAAAAGCGATTCTGCGAAGCAATGTGAACAGGCACAGAGAAGGTGCTAGCAGGTAATTCTCTGCCTGACTTTCCCCAGTGCTCTGCAAGCTCTCCAGGACAACATAAAATCTGGGGCTCTGTGCTTTCTTTCGTTCTGAACAAGTGTTACTGTTTTCTGCACAAAAGCGATTCTGTGAAGCAATGTGAACACTTCTGTTTCCCAGGCACAGAGAAGGTGCTAGCAGGGAATTCTCTGCCTGCCTTTCCCCAGTGCTCTGCAAGCTCTCCAGGACAACATAAAATCTGGGGCTCTGTGCTTTCTTTCGTCTGAACAAGTGTTACTGTTTTCTGCACAAAAGCGATTCTGCGAAGCAATGTGAACAGGCACAGAGAAGGTGCTAGCAGGGAATTCTCTGCCTGCCTTTCCCCAGTGCTCTGCAAGCTCTCCAGGACAACATAAAATCTGGGGCTCTGTGCTTTCTTTCGTTCTGAACAAGTGTTACTGTTTTCTGCACAAAAGCGATTCTGCGAGGCAATGTGAACACTTCTGCTTCCCAGGCACAGAGAAGGTGCTAGCAGGGAATTCTCTGCCTGCCTTTCCCCAGTGCTCTGCAAGCTCTCCAGGACAACATAGAATCTGGGGCTCTGTGCTTTCTTTTGTTCTGAAAAAGTGTTACTGTTGTCTGCACAAAAGCGATTCTGCCAAGCAATGTGAAGACTTCTGCTTCCAGGCACAGAGAAGGTGCTAGCAGGAAATTCTCTGCCTGCCTTTCCCCAGTGCTCTGCAAGCTCTCCAGGACAACATAAAATCTGGGGCTCTGTGCTTTCTTTCGTTCTGAACAAGTGTTACTGTTTTCTGCACAAAAGCGATTCTGCGAAGCAATGTGAACACTTCTGCTTCCCAGGCACAGAGAAGGTGCTAGCAGGGAATTCTCTGCCTGCTTTTCCCCAGTGCTCTGCAAGCTCTCCAGGACAACATAGAATCTGGGGCTCTGTGCTTTCTTTTGTTCTGAAAAAGTGTTACTGTTTTCTGCACAAAAGCGATTCTGCGAAACAATGTGAAGACTTCTGCTTCCCAGGCACAGAGAAGGTGCTAGCAGGGAATTCTCTGCCTGCCTTTCCCCAGTGCTCTGCAAGCTCTCCAGGACAACATAAAATCTGGGGCTCTGTGCTTTCTTTCGTCTGAACAAGTGTTACTGTTTTCTGCACAAAAGCGATTCTGCGAAACAATGTGAACAGGCACAGAGATGGTGCTAGCAGGGAATTCTCTGCCTGCCTTTCCCCAGTGCTCTGCAAGCTCTCCAGGACAACATAAAATCTGGGGCTCTGTGCTTTCTTTCGTTCTGAACAAGTGTTACTGTTTTCTGCACAAAAGCGATTCTGCGAAGCAATGTGAACACTTCTGCTTCCCAGGCACAGAGAAGGTGCTAGCAGGGAATTCTCTGCCTGCCTTTCCCCAGTGCTCTGCAAGCTCTCCAGGACAACATAAAATCTGGGGCTCTGTGCTTTCTTTCGTTCTGAACAACTGTTACTGTTTTCTGCACAAAAGCGATTCTGCGAAGCAATGTGAACAGGCACAGAGAAGGTGCTAGCAGGGAATTCTCTGCCTGACTTTCCCCAGTGCTCTGCAAGCTCTCCAGGACAACATAAAATCTGGGGCTCTGTGCTTTCTTTCGTTCTGAACAAGTGTTACTGTTTTCTGCACAAAAGCGATTCTGCGAAGCAATGTGAACACTTCTGCTTCCCAGGCACAGAGAAGGTGCTAGCAGGGAATTCTCTGCCTGCTTTTTCCCAGTGCTCTGCAAGCTCTCCAGGACAACATAGAATCTGGGGCTCTGTGCTTTCTTTCGTTCTGAACAAGTGTTACTGTTTTCTGCACAAAAGTGATTCTGCGAAGCAATGTGAACACTTCTGCTTCCCAGGCAGAGACGGTGCTAGCAGGGAATTCTCTGCCTGCCTTTCCCCAGTGCTCTGCAAGCTCTCCAGGACAACATAAAATCTGGGGCTCTGTGCTTTCTTTCGTCTGAACAAGTGTTACTGTTTTCTGCACAAAAGCGATTCTGCGAAGCAATGTGAACAGGCACAGAGAAGGTGCTAGCAGGGAATTCTCTGCCTGCCTTTCCCCAGTGCTCTGCAAGCTCTCCAGGACAACATAAAATCTGGGGCTCTGTGCTTTCTTTCGTTCTGAACAAGTGTTACTGTTTTCTGCACAAAAGCGATTCTGCGAAGCAATGGGAACACTTCTGTTTCCCAGGCACAGAGAAGGTGCTAGCAGGGAATTCTCTGCCTGCTTTTCCCCAGTGCTCTGCAAGCTCTCCAGGACAACATAAAATCTGGGGCTTTGTGCTTTCTTTCGTTCTGAACAAGTGTTATTGTTTTCTGCACAAAAGCGATTCTGCGAAGCAATGTGAAGACTTCTGCTTCCCAGGCACAGAGAAGGTGCTAGCAGGGAATTCTCTGCCTGCCTTTCCCCAGTGCTCTGCAAGCTCTCCAGGACAACATAAAATCTGGGGCTCTGTGCTTTCTTTCGTCTGAACAAGTGTTACAGTTTTCTGCACAAAAGCGATTCTGCGAAGCAATGTGAACAGGCACAGAGAAGGTGCTAGCAGGGAATTCTCTGCCTGCCTTTCCCCAGTGCTCTGCAAGCTCTCCAGGACAACATAAAATCTGGGGCTCTGTGCTTTCTTTCGTTCTGAACAAGTGTTACTGTTTTCTGCACAAAAGCGATTCTGCGAAGCAATGGGAACACTTCTGCTTCCCAGGCACAGAGAAGGTGCTAGCAGGGAATTCTCTGCCTGCTTTTCCCCAGTGCTCTGCAAGCTGTCCAGGACAACATAAAATCTGGGGCTCTGTGCTTTCTTTCGTTCTGAACAAGTGTTACTGTTTTCTGCACAAAAGCGATTCTGCGAAGCAGTGTGAACACTTCTGCTTCCCAGGCACAGAGAAGGTGCTAGCAGGGAATTCTCTGCCTCCTTTTCCCCAGTGCTCTGCAAGCTCTCCAGGACAACATAAAATCTGGGGCTCTGTGCTTTCTTTTGTTCTGAAAAAGTGTTAGTGTTTTCTGCACAAAAGCGATTCTGCGAAGCAATGTGAACACTTCTGCTTCCCAGGCACAGAGAAGGTGATAGCAGGGAATTCTCTGCCTGCCTTTCCCCAGTGCTCTGCAAGCTCTCCAGGACAACATAAAATCTGGGGCTCTGTGCTTTCTTTCGTCTGAACAAGTGTTACTCTTTTCTGCACAAAAGCGATTCTGCGAAGTAATGTGAACAGGCACAGAGAAGGTGCTAGCAGGGAATTCTCTGCCTGCCTTTCCCCAGTGCTCTGCAAGCTCTCCAGGACAACATAGAATCTGGGGCTCTGTGCTTTCTTTTGTTCTGAAAAAGTGTTACTTTTGTCTGCACAAAAGCGATTCTGCCAAGCAATGTGAACACTTCTGCTTCCAGGCACAGAGAAGGTGCTAGCAGGAAATTCTCTGCCTGCCTTTCCCCAGTGCTCTGCAAGCTCTCCAGGACAACATAAAATCTGGGGCTCTGTGCTTTCTTTCGTTCTGAACAAGTGTTACTGTTTTCTGCACAAAAGCGATTCTGCGAAGCAATGTGAACACTTCTGCTTCCCAGGCACAGAGAAGGTGCTAGCAGGGAATTCTCTGCCTGCTTTTCCCCAGTGCTCTGCAAGCTCTCCAGGACAACATAAAATCTGGGGCTCTGTGCTTTCTTTCGTTCTGAACAAGTGTTATTGTTTTCTGCACAAAAGCGATTCTGCGAAGCAATGTGAAGACTTCGGCTTCCCAGGCACAGAGAAGGTGCTAGCAGGGAATTCTCTGCCTGCCTTTCCCCAGTGCTCTGCAAGCTCTCCAGGACAACATAAAATCTGGGGCTCTGTGCTTTCTTTCGTTCTGAACAAGTGTTACTGTTTTCTGCACAAAAGTGATTCTGCGAAGCAATGTGAACACTTCTGCTTCCCAGGCACAGAGAAGGTGCTAGCAGGGAATTCTCTGCCTGCCTTTCCCCAGTGCTCTGCAAGCTCTCCAGGACAACATAAAATCTGGGGATCTGTGCTTTCTTTCGTCTGAACAAGTGTTACTGTTTTCTGCACAAAAGCGATTCTGCGAAGCAATGTGAACAGGCACAGAGAAGGTGCTAGCAGGGAATTCTCTGCCTGCCTTTCCCCAGTGCTCTGCAAGCTCTCCAGGACAACATAAAATCTGGGGCTCTGTGCTTTCTTTTGTTCTGAACAAGTGTTAGTGTTTTCTGCACAAAAGCGATTCTGCGAAGCAATGTGAAGACTTCTGCTTCCCAGGCACAGAGAAGGTGCTAGCAGGGAATTCTCTGCCTGCCTTTCCCCAGTGCTCTGCAAGCTCTCCAGGACAACATAAAATCTGGGGCTCTGTGCTTTCTTTCGTCTGAACAAGTGTTACTGTTTTCTGCACAAAAGCGATTCTGCGAAGCAATGTGAACAGGCACAGAGAAGGTGCTAGCAGGGAATTCTCTGCCTGCCTTTCCCCAGTGCTCTGCAAGCTCTCCAGGACAACAGCAAATCTGGGGCTCTGTGCTTTCTTTTGTTCTGAAAAAGTGTTACTGTTTTCTGCACAAAAGCGATTCTGCGAAGCAATGTGAACACTTCTGCTTCCCAGGCACAGAGAAGGTGCTAGCAGGGAATTCTCTGCCTGCCTTTCCCCAGTGCTCTGCAAGCTGTCCAGGACAACATAAAATCTGGGGCTCTGTGCTTTCTTTCGTTCTGAACAAGTGTTACTGTTTTCTGCACAAAAGCGATTCTGCGAAGCAATGTGAACACTTCTGTTTCCCAGGCACAGAGAAGGTGCTAGCAGGGAATTCTCTGCCTGCCTTTCCCCAGTGCTCTGCAAGCTCTCCAGGACAACATAAAATCTGGGGCTCTGTGCTTTCTTTCGTTCTGAACAAGTGTTACTGTTTTCTGCACAAAAGCGATTCTGCGAAGCAATGTGAACACTTCTGCTTCCCAGGCACAGAGAAGGTGCTAGCAGGGAATTCTCTGCCTGCTTTTCCCCAGTGCTCTGCAAGCTCTCCAGGACAACATAAAATCTGGGGCTCTGTGCTTTCTTTCGTCTGAACAAGTGTTACTGTTTTCTGCACAAAAGCGATTCTGCGAAGCAATGTGAACAGGCACAGAGAAGGTGCTAGCAGGGAATTCTCTGCCTGACTTTCCCCAGTGCTCTGCAAGCTCTCCAGGACAACATAAAATCTGGGGCTCTGTGCTTTCTTTCGTTCTGAACAAGTGTTACTGTTTTCTGCACAAAAGCGATTCTGCGAAGCAATGTGAACAGGCACAGAGAAGGTGCTAGCAGGGAATTCTCTGCCTCCTTTTCCCCAGTGCTCTGCAAGCTCTCCAGGACAACATAAAATCTGGGGCTCTGTGCTTTCTTTTGTTCTGAAAAAGTGTTAGTGTTTTCTGCACAAAAGCGATTCTGCGAAGCAATGTGAACACTTCTGCTTCCCAGGCACAGAGAAGGTGCTAGCAGGGAATTCTCTGCCTGCCTTTCCCCAGTGCTCTGCAAGCTCTCCAGGACAACATAAAATCTGGGGCTCTGTGCTTTCTTTCGTCTGAACAAGTGTTACTGTTTTCTGCACAAAAGCGATTCTGCGAAGCAATGTGAACAGGCACAGAGAAGGTGCTAGCAGGGAATTCTCTGCCTGCCTTTCCCCAGTGCTCTCTAAGCTCTCCAGGACAACATAAAATCTGGGGCTCTGTGCTTTCTTTCGTTCTGAACAAGTGTTACTGTTTTCTGCACAAAAGCGATTCTGCGAAGCAATGTGAACACTTCTGCTTCCCAGGCACAGAGAAGGTGCTAGCAGGGAATTCTCTGCCTGCCTTTCCCCAGTGCTCTGCAAGCTCTCCAGGACAACATAAAATCTGGGGCTCTGTGCTTTCTTTCGTTCTGAACAACTGTTACTGTTTTCTGCACAAAAGCGATTCTGCGAAGCAATGTGAACAGGCACAGAGAAGGTGCTAGCAGGGAATTCTCTGCCTGCCTTTCCCCAGTGCTCTGCAAGCTCTCCAGGACAACATAAAATCTGGGGCTCTGTGCTTTCTTTCGTTCTGAACAAGTGTTACTGTTTTCTGCACAAAAGCGATTCTGCGAAGCAATGGGAACACTTCTGTTTCCCAGGCACAGAGAAGGAGCTAGCAGGGAATTCTCTGCCTGCTTTTCCCCAGTGCTCTGCAAGCTCTCCAGGACAACATAGAATCTGGGGTCTGTGCTTTCTTTCGTTCTGAACAAGTGTTACTGTTTTCTGCACAAAAGCGATTCTGCCAAGCAATGTGAACACTTCTGCTTCCCAGGCACAGAGAAGGTGCTAGCAGGGAATTCTCTGCCTGCTTTTCGCCAGTGCTCTGCAAGCTGTCCAGGACAACATAAAATCTGGGGCTCTGTGCTTTCTTTCGTTCTGAACAAGTGCTACTGTTTTCTGCACAAAAGCGATTCTGCGAAGCAATGTGAACACTTCTGCTTCCCAGGCACAGAGAAGGTGCTAGCAGGGAATTCTCTGCCTGCTTTTCCCCAGTGCTCTGCAAGCTCTCCAGGACAACATAAAATCTGGGGCTCTGTGCTTTCTTTCGTTCTGAACAAGTGTTACTGTTTTCTGCACAAAAGTGATTCTGCGAAGCAATGTGAACACTTCTGCTTCCCAGGCACAGAGAAGGTGCTAGCAGGGAATTCTCTGCCTGCCTTTCCCCAGTGCTCTGCAAGCTCTCCAGGACAACATAAAATCTGGGGCTCTCTGCTTTCTTTCGTCTGAACAAGTGTTACTGTTTTCTGCACAAAAGCGATTCTGCGAAGCAATGTGAACACTTCTGCTTCCCAGGCACAGAGAAGGTGCTAGCAGGGAATTCTCTGCCTGCTTTTTCCCAGTGCTCTGCAAGCTCTCCAGGACAACATAGATTCTGGGGCTCTGTGCTTTCTTTCGTTCTGAACAAGTGTTACTGTTTTCTGCACAAAAGTGATTCTGCGAAGCAATGTGAACACTTCTGCTTCCCAGGCACAGAGACGGTGCTAGCAGGGAATTCTCTGCCTGCCTTTCCCCAGTGCTCTGCAAGCTCTCCATGACAATATAAAATCTGGGCCTCTGTGCTTTCTTTCGTCTGAACAAATGTTACTGTTTTCTGCACAAAAGCGATTCTGCGAAGCAATGTGAACAGACACAGAGAAGGTGCTAGCAGGGAATTCTCTGCCTGCCTTTCCCCAGTGCTCTGCAAGCTGTCCAGGACAACATAAAATCTGGGGCTCTGTGCTTTCTTTCGTTCTGAACAAGTGTTACTGTTTTCTGCACAAAAGCGATTCTGCGAAGCAATGTGAACACTTCTGTTTCCCAGGCACAGAGAAGGTGCTAGCAGGGAATTCTCTGCCTGCTTTTCCCCAGTGCTCTGCAAGCTCTCCAGGACAACATAAAATCTGGGGCTCTGTGCTTTCTTTCGTTCTGAACAAGTGTTAGTGTTTTCTGCACAAAAGCGATTCTGCGAAGCAATGTGAAGACTTCGGCTTCCCAGGCACAGAGAAGGTGCTAGCAGGGAATTCTCTGCCTGCCTTTCCCCAGTGCTCTGCAAGCTCTCCAGGACAACATAAAATCTGGGGCTCTGTGCTTTCTTTCGTCTGAACAAGTGTTACTGTTTTCTGCACAAAAGCGATTCTGCGAAGCAATGTGAACAGGCACAGAGAAGGTGCTAGCAGGGAATTCTCTGCCTGCCTTTCCCCAGTGCTCTGCAAGCTCTCCAGGACAACATAAAATCTGGGGCTCTGTGCTTTCTTTCGTTCTGAACAAGTGTTACTGTTTTCTGCACAAAAGCGATTCTGCGAAGCAATGTGAACACTTCTGCTTCCCAGGCACAGAGAAGGTGATAGCAGGGAATTCTCTGCCTGCCTTTCCCCAGTGCTCTGCAAGCTCTCCAGGACAACATAAAATCTGGGGCTCTGTGCTTTCTTTCGTCTGAACAAGTGTTACTCTTTTCTGCACAAAAGCGATTCTGCGAAGTAATGTGAACAGGCACAGAGAAGGTGCTAGCAGGGAATTCTCTGCCTGCCTTTCCCCAGTGCTCTGCAAGCTCTCCAGGACAACATAGAATCTGGGGCTCTGTGCTTTCTTTTGTTCTGAAAAAGTGTTACTGTTGTCTGCACAAAAGCGATTCTGCCAAGCAATGTGAAGACTTCTGCTTCCAGGCACAGAGAAGGTGCTAGCAGGAAATTCTCTGCCTGCCTTTCCCCAGTGCTCTGCAAGCTCTCCAGGACAACATAAAATCTGGGGCTCTGTGCTTTCTTTCGTTCTGAACAAGTGTTACTGTTTTCTGCACAAAAGCGATTCTGCGAAGCAATGTGAACACTTCTGCTTCCCAGGCACAGAGAAGGTGCTAGCAGGGAATTCTCTGCCTGCTTTTCCCCAGTGCTCTGCAAGCTCTCCAGGACAACATAAAATCTGGGGCTCTGTGCTTTCTTTCGTTCTGAACAAGTGTTATTGTTTTCTGCACAAAAGCGATTCTGCGAAGCAATGTGAAGACTTCGGCTTCCCAGGCACAGAGAAGGTGCTAGCAGGGAATTCTCTGCCTGCCTTTCCCCAGTGCTCTGCAAGCTCTCCAGGACAACATAAAATCTGGGGCTCTGTGCTTTCTTTCGTCTGAACAAGTGTTACTGTTTTCTGCACAAAAGCGATTCTGCGAAGCAATGTGAACAGGCACAGAGAAGGTGCTAGCAGGGAATTCTCTGCCTGCTTTTCCCCAGTGCTCTGCAAGCTGTCCAGGACAACATAAAATCTGGGGCTCTGTGCTTTCTTTCGTTCTGAACAAGTGTTACTGTTTTCTGCACAAAAGCGATTCTGCGAAGCAATGTGAACACTTCTGCTTCCCAGGCACAGAGAAGGTGATAGCAGGGAATTCTCTGCCTGCCTTTCCCCAGTGCTCTGCAAGCTCTCCAGGACAACATAAAATCTGGGGCTCTGTGCTTTCTTTCGTCTGAACAAGTGTTACTCTTTTCTGCACAAAAGCGATTCTGCGAAGTAATGTGAACAGGCACAGAGAAGGTGCTAGCAGGGAATTCTCTGCCTGCCTTTCCCCAGTGCTCTGCAAGCTCTCCAGGACAACATAGAATCTGGGGCTCTGTGCTTTCTTTTGTTCTGAAAAAGTGTTACTTCTGTCTGCACAAAAGCGATTCTGCCAAGCAATGTGAACACTTCTGCTTCCAGGCACAGAGAAGGTGCTAGCAGGAAATTCTCTGCCTGCCTTTCCCCAGTGCTCTGCAAGCTCTCCAGGACAACATAAAATCTGGGGCTCTGTGCTTTCTTTCGTTCTGAACAAGTGTTACTGTTTTCTGCACAAAAGCGATTCTGCGAAGCAATGTGAACACTTCTGCTTCCCAGGCACAGAGAAGGTGCTAGCAGGGAATTCTCTGCCTGCTTTTCCCCAGTGCTCTGCAAGCTCTCCAGGACAACATAAAATCTGGGGCTCTGTGCTTTCTTTCGTTCTGAACAAGTGTTACTGTTTTCTGCACAAAAGCGATTCTGCGAAGCAATGTGAAGACTTCGGCTTCCCAGGCACAGAGAAGGTGCTAGCAGGGAATTCTCTGCCTGCCTTTCCCCAGTGCTCTGCAAGCTCTCCAGGACAACATAAAATCTGGGGCTCTGTGCTTTCTTTCGTCTGAACAAGTGTTACTGTTTTCTGCACAAAAGCGATTCTGCGAAGCAATGTGAACAGGCACAGAGAAGGTGCTAGCAGGGAATTCTCTGCCTGCTTTTCCCCAGTGCTCTGCAAGCTGTCCAGGACAACATAAAATCTGGGGCTCTGTGCTTTCTTTCGTTCTGAACAAGTGTTACTGTTTTCTGCACAAAAGCGATTCTGCGAAGCAATGTGAACACTTCTGCTTCCCAGGCACAGAGAAGGTGCTAGCAGGGAATTCTCTGCCTGCTTTTCCCCAGTGCTCTGCAAGCTCTCCAGGACAACATAGAATCTGGGGCTCTGTGCTTTCTTTCGTTCTGAACAAGTGTTACTGTTTTCTGCACAAAAGTGATTCTGCGAAGCAATGTGAACACTTCTGCTTCCCAGGCACAGAGAAGGTGCTAGCAGGGAATTCTCTGCCTGCCTTTCCCCAGTGCTCTGCAAGCTCTCCAGGACAACATAAAATCTGGGGATCTGTGCTTTCTTTCGTCTGAACAAGTGTTACTGTTTTCTGCACAAAAGCGATTCTGCGAAGCAATGTGAACAGGCACAGAGAAGGTGCTAGCAGGGAATTCTCTGCCTGCCTGTCCCCAGTGCTCTGCAAGCTCTCCAGGACAACATAAAATCTGGGGCTCTGTGCTTTCTTTCGTTCTGAACAAGTGTTACTGTTTTCTGCACAAAAGCGATTCTGCGAAGCAATGTGAACACTTCTGTTTCCCAGGCACAGAGAAGGTGCTAGCAGGGAATTCTCTGCCTGCTTTTCCCCAGTGCTCTGCAAGCTCTCCAGGACAACATAAAATCTGGGGCTCTGTGCTTTCTTTTGTTCTGAAAAAGTGTTAATGTTTTCTGCACAAAAGCGATTCTGCGAAGCAATGTGAACACTTCTGCTTCCCAGGCACAGAGAAGGTGCTAGCAGGGAATTCTCTGCCTGCCTTTCCCCAGTGCTCTGCAAGCTGTCCAGGACAACATAAAATCTGGGGCTCTGTGCTTTCTTTCGTTCTGAACAAGTGTTACTGTTTTCTGCACAAAAGCGATTCTGCGAAGCAATGTGAACACTTCTGTTTCCCAGGCACAGAGAAGGTGCTAGCAGGGAATTCTCTGCCTGCCTTTCCCCAGTGCTCTGCAAGCTCTCCAGGACAACATAAAATCTGGGGCTCTGTGCTTTCTTTCGTCTGAACAAGTGTTACTGTTTTCTGCACAAAAGCGATTCTGCGAAGCAATGTGAACAGGCACAGAGAAGGTGCTAGCAGGGAATTCTCTGCCTGCCTTTCCCCAGTGCTCTGCAAGCTCTCCAGGACAACATAAAATCTGGGGCTCTGTGCTTTCTTTCGTTCTGAACAAGTGTTACTGTTTTCTGCACAAAAGCGATTCTGCGAAGCAATGTGAACACTTCTGTTTCCCAGGCACAGAGAAGGTGCTAGCAGGGAATTCTCTGCCTGCTTTTCCCCAGTGCTCTGCAAGCTCTCCAGGACAACATAAAATCTGGGGCTCTGTGCTTTCTTTCGTTCTGAACAAGTGTTACTGTTTTCTGCACAAAAGCGATTCTGCGAAGCAATGTGAACACTTCTGCTTCCCAGGCACAGAGAAGGTGCTAGCAGGGAATTCTCTGCCTGCCTTTCCCCAGTGCTCTGCAAGCTCTCCAGGACAACATAAAATCTGGGGCTCTGTGCTTTCTTTCGTTCTGAACAAGTGTTATTGTTTTCTGCACAAAAGCGATTCTGCGAAGCAATGTGAACAGGCACAGAGAAGGTGCTAGCAGGGAATTCTCTGCCTCCTTTTCCCCAGTGCTCTGCAAGCTCTCCAGGACAACATAAAATCTGGGGCTCTGTGCTTTCTTTTGTTCTGAAAAAGTGTTAGTGTTTTCTGCACAAAAGCGATTCTGCGAAGCAATGTGAACACTTCTGCTTCCCAGGCACAGAGAAGGTGCTAGCAGGGAATTCTCTGCCTGCCTTTCCCCAGTGCTCTGCAAGCTCTCCAGGACAACATAAAACCTGGGGCTCTGTGCTTTCTTTCGTCTGAACAAGTGTTACTGTTTTCTGCACAAAAGCGATTCTGCGAAGTAATGTGAACAGGCACAGAGAAGGTGCTAGCAGGGAATTCTCTGCCTGCCTTTCCCCAGTGCTCTGCAAGCTCTCCAGGACAACATAGAATCTGGGGCTCTGTGCTTTCTTTTGTTCTGAAAAAGTGTTACTGTTGTCTGCACAAAAGCGATTCTGCCAAGCAATGTGAACACTTCTGCTTCCAGGCACAGAGAAGGTGCTAGCAGGAAATTCTCTGCCTGCCTTTCCCCAGTGCTCTGCAAGCTCTCCAGGACAACATAAAATCTGGGGCTCTGTGCTTTCTTTCGTTCTGAACAAGTGTTACTGTTTTCTGCACAAAAGCGATTCTGCGAAGCAATGTGAACACTTCTGCTTCCCAGGCACAGAGAAGGTGCTAGCAGGGAATTCTCTGCCTGCTTTTCCCCAGTGCTCTGCAAGCTCTCCAGGACAACATAGAATCTGGGGCTCTGTGCTTTCTTTTGTTCTGAAAAAGTGTTACTGTTTTCTGCACAAAAGCGATTCTGCGAAACAATGTGAAGACTTCTGCTTCCCAGGCACAGAGAAGGTGCTAGCAGGGAATTCTCTGCCTGCCTTTCCCCAGTGCTCTGCAAGCTCTCCAGGACAACATAAAATCTGGGGCTCTGTGCTTTCTTTCGTCTGAACAAGTGTTACTGTTTTCTGCACAAAAGCGATTCTGCGAAACAATGTGAACAGGCACAGAGAAGGTGCTAGCAGGGAATTCTCTGCCTGCCTTTCCCCAGTGCTCTGCAAGCTCTCCAGGACAACATAAAATCTGGGGCTCTGTGCTTTCTTTCGTTCTGAACAAGTGTTACTGTTTTCTGCACAAAAGCGATTCTGCGAAGCAATGTGAACACTTCTGCTTCCCAGGCACAGAGAAGGTGCTAGCAGGGAATTCTCTGCCTGCCTTTCCCCAGTGCTCTGCAAGCTCTCCAGGACAACATAAAATCTGGGGCTCTGTGCTTTCTTTCGTTCTGAACAAGTGTTACTGTTTTCTGCACAAAAGCGATTCTGCGAAGCAATGTGAACAGGCACAGAGAAGGTGCTAGCAGGGAATTCTCTGCCTGCCTTTCCCCAGTGCTCTGCAAGCTCTCCAGGACAACATAAAATCTGGGGCTCTGTGCTTTCTTTCGTTCTGAACAAGTGTTACTGTTTTCTGCACAAAAGCGATTCTGCGAAGCAATGGGAACACTTCTGCTTCCCAGGCACAGAGAAGGTGCTAGCAGGGAATTCTCTGCCTGCCTTTCCCCAGTGCTCTGCAAGCTCTCCAGGACAACATAAAATCTGGGGCTCTGTGCTTTCTTTCGTCTGAACAAGTGTTACTGTTTTCTGCACAAAAGCGATTCTGCGAAGCAATGTGAACACTTCTGCTTCCCAGGCACAGAGAAGGTGCTAGCAGGGAATTCTCTGCCTGCTTTTTCCCAGTGCTCTGCAAGCTCTCCAGGACAACATAGATTCTGGGGCTCTGTGCTTTCTTTCGTTCTGAACAAGTGTTACTGTTTTCTGCACAAAAGTGATTCTGCGAAGCAATGTGAACACTTCTGCTTCCCAGGCACAGAGACGGTGCTAGCAGGGAATTCTCTGCCTGCCTTTCCCCAGTGCTCTGCAAGCTCTCCATGACAATATAAAATCTGGGCCTCTGTGCTTTCTTTCGTCTGAACAAGTGTTACTGTTTTCTGCACAAAAGCGATTCTGCGAAGCAATGTGAACAGACACAGAGAAGGTGCTAGCAGGGAATTCTCTGCCTGCCTTTCCCCAGTGCTCTGCAAGCTCTCCAGGACAACATAAAATCTGGGGCTCTGTGCTTTCTTTCGTTCTGAACAAGTGTTACTGTTTTCTGCACAAAAGCGATTCTGCGAAGCAATGTGAACACTTCTGTTTCCCAGGCACAGAGAAGGTGCTAGCAGGGAATTCTCTGCCTGCTTTTCCCCAGTGCTCTGCAAGCTCTCCAGGACAACATAAAATCTGGGGCTCTGTGCTTTCTTTCGTTCTGAACAAGTGTTATTGTTTTCTGCACAAAAGCGATTCTGCGAAGCAATGTGAAGACTTCGGCTTCCCAGGCACAGAGAAGGTGCTAGCAGGGAATTCTCTGCCTGCCTTTCCCCAGTGCTCTGCAAGCTCTCCAGGACAACATAAAATCTGGGGCTCTGTGCTTTCTTTCGTCTGAACAAGTGTTACTGTTTTCTGCACAAAAGCGATTCTGCGAAGCAATGTGAACAGGCACAGAGAAGGTGCTAGCAGGGAATTCTCTGCCTGCCTTTCCCCAGTGCTCTGCAAGCTCTCCAGGACAACATAAAATCTGGGGCTCTGTGCTTTCTTTCGTTCTGAACAAGTGTTACTGTTTTCTGCACAAAAGCGATTCTGCGAAGCAATGTGAACACTTCTGTTTCCCAGGCACAGAGAAGGTGCTAGCAGGGAATTCTCTGCCTGCTTTTCCCCAGTGCTCTGCAAGCTCTCCAGGACAACATAAAATCTGGGGCTCTGTGCTTTCTTTCGTTCTGAACAAGTGTTAGTGTTTTCTGCACAAAGGCGATTCTGCGAAGCAATGTGAACACTTCTGCTTCCCAGGCACAGAGAAGGTGCTAGCAGGGAATTCTCTGCCTGCTTTTCCCCAGTGCTCTGCAAGCTGTCCAGGACAACATAAAATCTGGGGCTCTGTGCTTTCTTTCGTTCTGAACAAGTGTTACTGTTTTCTGCACAAAAGCGATTCTGCGAAGCAGTGTGAACACTTCTGCTTCCCAGGCACAGAGAAGGTGCTAGCAGGGAATTCTCTGCCTCCTTTTCCCCAGTGCTCTGCAAGCTCTCCAGGACAACATAAAATCTGGGGCTCTGTGCTTTCTTTTGTTCTGAAAAAGTGTTACTGTTTTCTGCACAAAAGCGATTCTGCGAAGCAATGTGAACACTTCTGCTTCCCAGGCACAGAGAAGGTGATAGCAGGGAATTCTCTGCCTGCCTTTCCCCAGTGCTCTGCAAGCTCTCCAGGACAACATAAAATCTGGGGCTCTGTGCTTTCTTTCGTCTGAACAAGTGTTACTCTTTTCTGCACAAAAGCGATTCTGCGAAGTAATGTGAACAGGCACAGAGAAGGTGCTAGCAGGGAATTCTCTGCCTGCCTTTCCCCAGTGCTCTGCAAGCTCTCCAGGACAACATAGAATCTGGGGCTCTGTGCTTTCTTTTGTTCTGAAAAAGTGTTACTTTTGTCTGCACAAAAGCGATTCTGCGAAGCAATGTGAACACTTCTGCTTCCCAGGCACAGAGAAGGTGCTAGCAGGGAATTCTCTGCCTGCTTTTCCCCAGTGCTCTGCAAGCTCTCCAGGACAACATAAAATCTGGGGCTCTGTGCTTTCTTTCGTCTGAACAAGTGTTACTGTTTTCTGCACAAAAGCGATTCTGCGAAGCAATGTGAACAGGCACAGAGAAGGTGCTAGCAGGGAATTCTCTGCCTGCCTTTCCCCAGTGCTCTGCAAGCTCTCCAGGACAACATAAAATCTGGGGCTCTGTGCTTTCTTTCGTTCTGAACAAGTGTTACTGTTTTCTGCACAAAAGCGATTCTGCGAAGCAATGTGAACACTTCTGTTTCCCAGGCACAGAGAAGGTGCTAGCAGGGAATTCTCTGCCTGCTTTTCCCCAGTGCTCTGCAAGCTCTCCAGGACAACATAAAATCTGGGGCTCTGTGCTTTCTTTCGTTCTGAACAAGTGTTACTGTTTTCTGCACAAAAGCGATTCTGCGAAGCAATGTGAACACTTCTGCTTCCCAGGCACAGAGAAGGTGCTAGCAGGGAATTCTCTGCCTGCCTTTCCCCAGTGCTCTGCAAGCTCTCCAGGACAACATAAAATCTGGGGCTCTGTGCTTTCTTTCGTTCTGAACAAGTGTTATTGTTTTCTGCACAAAAGCGATTCTGCGAAGCAATGTGAACAGGCACAGAGAAGGTGCTAGCAGGGAATTCTCTGCCTCCTTTTCCCCAGTGCTCTGCAAGCTCTCCAGGACAACATAAAATCTGGGGCTCTGTGCTTTCTTTTGTTCTGAAAAAGTGTTAGTGTTTTCTGCACAAAAGCGATTCTGCGAAGCAATGTGAACACTTCTGCTTCCCAGGCACAGAGAAGGTGCTAGCAGGGAATTCTCTGCCTGCCTTTCCCCAGTGCTCTGCAAGCTCTCCAGGACAACATAAAACCTGGGGCTCTGTGCTTTCTTTCGTCTGAACAAGTGTTACTGTTTTCTGCACAAAAGCGATTCTGCGAAGTAATGTGAACAGGCACAGAGAAGGTGCTAGCAGGGAATTCTCTGCCTGCCTTTCCCCAGTGCTCTGCAAGCTCTCCAGGACAACATAGAATCTGGGGCTCTGTGCTTTCTTTTGTTCTGAAAAAGTGTTACTGTTGTCTGCACAAAAGCGATTCTGCCAAGCAATGTGAACACTTCTGCTTCCAGGCACAGAGAAGGTGCTAGCAGGAAATTCTCTGCCTGCCTTTCCCCAGTGCTCTGCAAGCTCTCCAGGACAACATAAAATCTGGGGCTCTGTGCTTTCTTTCGTTCTGAACAAGTGTTACTGTTTTCTGCACAAAAGCGATTCTGCGAAGCAATGTGAACACTTCTGCTTCCCAGGCACAGAGAAGGTGCTAGCAGGGAATTCTCTGCCTGCTTTTCCCCAGTGCTCTGCAAGCTCTCCAGGACAACATAGAATCTGGGGCTCTGTGCTTTCTTTTGTTCTGAAAAAGTGTTACTGTTTTCTGCACAAAAGCGATTCTGCGAAACAATGTGAAGACTTCTGCTTCCCAGGCACAGAGAAGGTGCTAGCAGGGAATTCTCTGCCTGCCTTTCCCCAGTGCTCTGCAAGCTCTCCAGGACAACATAAAATCTGGGGCTCTGTGCTTTCTTTCGTCTGAACAAGTGTTACTGTTTTCTGCACAAAAGCGATTCTGCGAAACAATGTGAACAGGCACAGAGAAGGTGCTAGCAGGGAATTCTCTGCCTGCCTTTCCCCAGTGCTCTGCAAGCTCTCCAGGACAACATAAAATCTGGGGCTCTGTGCTTTCTTTCGTTCTGAACAAGTGTTACTGTTTTCTGCACAAAAGCGATTCTGCGAAGCAATGTGAACACTTCTGCTTCCCAGGCACAGAGAAGGTGCTAGCAGGGAATTCTCTGCCTGCCTTTCCCCAGTGCTCTGCAAGCTCTCCAGGACAACATAAAATCTGGGGCTCTGTGCTTTCTTTCGTTCTGAACAAGTGTTACTGTTTTCTGCACAAAAGCGATTCTGCGAAGCAATGTGAACAGGCACAGAGAAGGTGCTAGCAGGGAATTCTCTGCCTGCCTTTCCCCAGTGCTCTGCAAGCTCTCCAGGACAACATAAAATCTGGGGCTCTGTGCTTTCTTTCATTCTGAACAAGTGTTACTGTTTTCTGCACAAAAGCGATTCTGCGAAGCAATGGGAACACTTCTGCTTCCCAGGCACAGAGAAGGTGCTAGCAGGGAATTCTCTGCCTGCCTTTCCCCAGTGCTCTGCAAGCTCTCCAGGACAACATAAAATCTGGGGCTCTGTGCTTTCTTTCGTCTGAACAAGTGTTACTGTTTTCTGCACAAAAGCGATTCTGCGAAGCAATGTGAACACTTCTGCTTCCCAGGCACAGAGAAGGTGCTAGCAGGGAATTCTCTGCCTGCTTTTTCCCAGTGCTCTGCAAGCTCTCCAGGACAACATAGATTCTGGGGCTCTGTGCTTTCTTTCGTTCTGAACAAGTGTTACTGTTTTCTGCACAAAAGTGATTCTGCGAAGCAATGTGAACACTTCTGCTTCCCAGGCACAGAGACGGTGCTAGCAGGGAATTCTCTGCCTGCCTTTCCCCAGTGCTCTGCAAGCTCTCCATGACAATATAAAATCTGGGCCTCTGTGCTTTCTTTCGTCTGAACAAGTGTTACTGTTTTCTGCACAAAAGCGATTCTGCGAAGCAATGTGAACAGACACAGAGAAGGTGCTAGCAGGGAATTCTCTGCCTGCCTTTCCCCAGTGCTCTGCAAGCTCTCCAGGACAACATAAAATCTGGGGCTCTGTGCTTTCTTTCGTTCTGAACAAGTGTTACTGTTTTCTGCACAAAAGCGATTCTGCGAAGCAATGTGAACACTTCTGTTTCCCAGGCACAGAGAAGGTGCTAGCAGGGAATTCTCTGCCTGCTTTTCCCCAGTGCTCTGCAAGCTCTCCAGGACAACATAAAATCTGGGGCTCTGTGCTTTCTTTCGTTCTGAACAAGTGTTATTGTTTTCTGCACAAAAGCGATTCTGCGAAGCAATGTGAAGACTTCGGCTTCCCAGGCACAGAGAAGGTGCTAGCAGGGAATTCTCTGCCTGCCTTTCCCCAGTGCTCTGCAAGCTCTCCAGGACAACATAAAATCTGGGGCTCTGTGCTTTCTTTCGTCTGAACAAGTGTTACTGTTTTCTGCACAAAAGCGATTCTGCGAAGCAATGTGAACAGGCACAGAGAAGGTGCTAGCAGGGAATTCTCTGCCTGCCTTTCCCCAGTGCTCTGCAAGCTCTCCAGGACAACATAAAATCTGGGGCTCTGTGCTTTCTTTCGTTCTGAACAAGTGTTACTGTTTTCTGCACAAAAGCGATTCTGCGAAGCAATGTGAACACTTCTGTTTCCCAGGCACAGAGAAGGTGCTAGCAGGGAATTCTCTGCCTGCTTTTCCCCAGTGCTCTGCAAGCTCTCCAGGACAACATAAAATCTGGGGCTCTGTGCTTTCTTTCGTTCTGAACAAGTGTTAGTGTTTTCTGCACAAAGGCGATTCTGCGAAGCAATGTGAACACTTCTGCTTCCCAGGCACAGAGAAGGTGCTAGCAGGGAATTCTCTGCCTGCTTTTCCCCAGTGCTCTGCAAGCTGTCCAGGACAACATAAAATCTGGGGCTCTGTGCTTTCTTTCGTTCTGAACAAGTGTTACTGTTTTCTGCACAAAAGCGATTCTGCGAAGCAGTGTGAACACTTCTGCTTCCCAGGCACAGAGAAGGTGCTAGCAGGGAATTCTCTGCCTCCTTTTCCCCAGTGCTCTGCAAGCTCTCCAGGACAACATAGAATCTGGGGCTCTGTGCTTTCTTTTGTTCTGAAAAAGTGTTACTCTTTTCTGCACAAAAGCGATTCTGCGAAGTAATGTGAACAGGCACAGAGAAGGTGCTAGCAGGGAATTCTCTGCCTGCCTTTCCCCAGTGCTCTGCAAGCTCTCCAGGACAACATAGAATCTGGGGCTCTGTGCTTTCTTTTGTTCTGAAAAAGTGTTACTTTTGTCTGCACAAAAGCGATTCTGCGAAGCAATGTGAACACTTCTGCTTCCCAGGCACAGAGAAGGTGCTAGCAGGGAATTCTCTGCCTGCTTTTCCCCAGTGCTCTGCAAGCTCTCCAGGACAACATAAAATCTGGGGCTCTGTGCTTTCTTTCGTCTGAACAAGTGTTACTGTTTTCTGCACAAAAGCGATTCTGCGAAGCAATGTGAACAGGCACAGAGAAGGTGCTAGCAGGGAATTCTCTGCCTGCCTTTCCCCAGTGCTCTGCAAGCTCTCCAGGACAACATAAAATCTGGGGCTCTGTGCTTTCTTTCGTTCTGAACAAGTGTTACTGTTTTCTGCACAAAAGCGATTCTGCGAAGCAATGTGAACACTTCTGTTTCCCAGGCACAGAGAAGGTGCTAGCAGGGAATTCTCTGCCTGCTTTTCCCCAGTGCTCTGCAAGCTCTCCAGGACAACATAAAATCTGGGGCTCTGTGCTTTCTTTCGTTCTGAACAAGTGTTACTGTTTTCTGCACAAAAGCGATTCTGCGAAGCAATGTGAACACTTCTGCTTCCCAGGCACAGAGAAGGTGCTAGCAGGGAATTCTCTGCCTGCCTTTCCCCAGTGCTCTGCAAGCTCTCCAGGACAACATAAAATCTGGGGCTCTGTGCTTTCTTTCGTTCTGAACAAGTGTTATTGTTTTCTGCACAAAAGCGATTCTGCGAAGCAATGTGAACAGGCACAGAGAAGGTGCTAGCAGGGAATTCTCTGCCTCCTTTTCCCCAGTGCTCTGCAAGCTCTCCAGGACAACATAAAATCTGGGGCTCTGTGCTTTCTTTTGTTCTGAAAAAGTGTTAGTGTTTTCTGCACAAAAGCGATTCTGCGAAGCAATGTGAACACTTCTGCTTCCCAGGCACAGAGAAGGTGCTAGCAGGGAATTCTCTGCCTGCCTTTCCCCAGTGCTCTGCAAGCTCTCCAGGACAACATAAAACCTGGGGCTCTGTGCTTTCTTTCGTCTGAACAAGTGTTACTGTTTTCTGCACAAAAGCGATTCTGCGAAGTAATGTGAACAGGCACAGAGAAGGTGCTAGCAGGGAATTCTCTGCCTGCCTTTCCCCAGTGCTCTGCAAGCTCTCCAGGACAACATAGAATCTGGGGCTCTGTGCTTTCTTTTGTTCTGAAAAAGTGTTACTGTTGTCTGCACAAAAGCGATTCTGCCAAGCAATGTGAACACTTCTGCTTCCAGGCACAGAGAAGGTGCTAGCAGGAAATTCTCTGCCTGCCTTTCCCCAGTGCTCTGCAAGCTCTCCAGGACAACATAAAATCTGGGGCTCTGTGCTTTCTTTCGTTCTGAACAAGTGTTACTGTTTTCTGCACAAAAGCGATTCTGCGAAGCAATGTGAACACTTCTGCTTCCCAGGCACAGAGAAGGTGCTAGCAGGGAATTCTCTGCCTGCTTTTCCCCAGTGCTCTGCAAGCTCTCCAGGACAACATAGAATCTGGGGCTCTGTGCTTTCTTTTGTTCTGAAAAAGTGTTACTGTTTTCTGCACAAAAGCGATTCTGCGAAACAATGTGAAGACTTCTGCTTCCCAGGCACAGAGAAGGTGCTAGCAGGGAATTCTCTGCCTGCCTTTCCCCAGTGCTCTGCAAGCTCTCCAGGACAACATAAAATCTGGGGCTCTGTGCTTTCTTTCGTCTGAACAAGTGTTACTGTTTTCTGCACAAAAGCGATTCTGCGAAACAATGTGAACAGGCACAGAGAAGGTGCTAGCAGGGAATTCTCTGCCTGCCTTTCCCCAGTGCTCTGCAAGCTCTCCAGGACAACATAAAATCTGGGGCTCTGTGCTTTCTTTCGTTCTGAACAAGTGTTACTGTTTTCTGCACAAAAGCGATTCTGCGAAGCAATGTGAACACTTCTGCTTCCCAGGCACAGAGAAGGTGCTAGCAGGGAATTCTCTGCCTGCCTTTCCCCAGTGCTCTGCAAGCTCTCCAGGACAACATAAAATCTGGGGCTCTGTGCTTTCTTTCGTTCTGAACAAGTGTTACTGTTTTCTGCACAAAAGCGATTCTGCGAAGCAATGTGAACAGGCACAGAGAAGGTGCTAGCAGGGAATTCTCTGCCTGCCTTTCCCCAGTGCTCTGCAAGCTCTCCAGGACAACATAAAATCTGGGGCTCTGTGCTTTCTTTCATTCTGAACAAGTGTTACTGTTTTCTGCACAAAAGCGATTCTGCGAAGCAATGGGAACACTTCTGCTTCCCAGGCACAGAGAAGGTGCTAGCAGGGAATTCTCTGCCTGCCTTTCCCCAGTGCTCTGCAAGCTCTCCAGGACAACATAAAATCTGGGGCTCTGTGCTTTCTTTCGTCTGAACAAGTGTTACTGTTTTCTGCACAAAAGCGATTCTGCGAAGCAATGTGAACACTTCTGCTTCCCAGGCACAGAGAAGGTGCTAGCAGGGAATTCTCTGCCTGCTTTTTCCCAGTGCTCTGCAAGCTCTCCAGGACAACATAGATTCTGGGGCTCTGTGCTTTCTTTCGTTCTGAACAAGTGTTACTGTTTTCTGCACAAAAGTGATTCTGCGAAGCAATGTGAACACTTCTGCTTCCCAGGCACAGAGACGGTGCTAGCAGGGAATTCTCTGCCTGCCTTTCCCCAGTGCTCTGCAAGCTCTCCATGACAATATAAAATCTGGGCCTCTGTGCTTTCTTTCGTCTGAACAAGTGTTACTGTTTTCTGCACAAAAGCGATTCTGCGAAGCAATGTGAACAGACACAGAGAAGGTGCTAGCAGGGAATTCTCTGCCTGCCTTTCCCCAGTGCTCTGCAAGCTCTCCAGGACAACATAAAATCTGGGGCTCTGTGCTTTCTTTCGTTCTGAACAAGTGTTACTGTTTTCTGCACAAAAGCGATTCTGCGAAGCAATGTGAACACTTCTGTTTCCCAGGCACAGAGAAGGTGCTAGCAGGGAATTCTCTGCCTGCTTTTCCCCAGTGCTCTGCAAGCTCTCCAGGACAACATAAAATCTGGGGCTCTGTGCTTTCTTTCGTTCTGAACAAGTGTTATTGTTTTCTGCACAAAAGCGATTCTGCGAAGCAATGTGAAGACTTCGGCTTCCCAGGCACAGAGAAGGTGCTAGCAGGGAATTCTCTGCCTGCCTTTCCCCAGTGCTCTGCAAGCTCTCCAGGACAACATAAAATCTGGGGCTCTGTGCTTTCTTTCGTCTGAACAAGTGTTACTGTTTTCTGCACAAAAGCGATTCTGCGAAGCAATGTGAACAGGCACAGAGAAGGTGCTAGCAGGGAATTCTCTGCCTGCCTTTCCCCAGTGCTCTGCAAGCTCTCCAGGACAACATAAAATCTGGGGCTCTGTGCTTTCTTTCGTTCTGAACAAGTGTTACTGTTTTCTGCACAAAAGCGATTCTGCGAAGCAATGTGAACACTTCTGTTTCCCAGGCACAGAGAAGGTGCTAGCAGGGAATTCTCTGCCTGCTTTTCCCCAGTGCTCTGCAAGCTCTCCAGGACAACATAAAATCTGGGGCTCTGTGCTTTCTTTCGTTCTGAACAAGTGTTAGTGTTTTCTGCACAAAGGCGATTCTGCGAAGCAATGTGAACACTTCTGCTTCCCAGGCACAGAGAAGGTGCTAGCAGGGAATTCTCTGCCTGCTTTTCCCCAGTGCTCTGCAAGCTGTCCAGGACAACATAAAATCTGGGGCTCTGTGCTTTCTTTCGTTCTGAACAAGTGTTACTGTTTTCTGCACAAAAGCGATTCTGCGAAGCAGTGTGAACACTTCTGCTTCCCAGGCACAGAGAAGGTGCTAGCAGGGAATTCTCTGCCTCCTTTTCCCCAGTGCTCTGCAAGCTCTCCAGGACAACATAAAATCTGGGGCTCTGTGCTTTCTTTTGTTCTGAAAAAGTGTTACTGTTTTCTGCACAAAAGCGATTCTGCGAAGCAATGTGAACACTTCTGCTTCCCAGGCACAGAGAAGGTGATAGCAGGGAATTCTCTGCCTGCCTTTCCCCAGTGCTCTGCAAGCTCTCCAGGACAACATAAAATCTGGGGCTCTGTGCTTTCTTTCGTCTGAACAAGTGTTACTCTTTTCTGCACAAAAGCGATTCTGCGAAGTAATGTGAACAGGCACAGAGAAGGTGCTAGCAGGGAATTCTCTGCCTGCCTTTCCCCAGTGCTCTGCAAGCTCTCCAGGACAACATAGAATCTGGGGCTCTGTGCTTTCTTTTGTTCTGAAAAAGTGTTACTTTTGTCTGCACAAAAGCGATTCTGCCAAGCAATGTGAACACTTCTGCTTCCAGGCACAGAGAAGGTGCTAGCAGGAAATTCTCTGCCTGCCTTTCCCCAGTGCTCTGCAAGCTCTCCAGGACAACATAAAATCTGGGGCTCTGTGCTTTCTTTCGTTCTGAACAAGTGTTACTGTTTTCTGCACAAAAGCGATTCTGCGAAGCAATGTGAACACTTCTGCTTCCCAGGCACAGAGAAGGTGCTAGCAGGGAATTCTCTGCCTGCTTTTCCCCAGTGCTCTGCAAGCTCTCCAGGACAACATAAAATCTGGGGCTCTGTGCTTTCTTTCGTTCTGAACAAGTGTTATTGTTTTCTGCACAAAAGCGATTCTGCGAAGCAATGTGAAGACTTCGGCTTCCCAGGCACAGAGAAGGTGCTAGCAGGGAATTCTCTGCCTGCCTTTCCCCAGTGCTCTGCAAGCTCTCCAGGACAACATAAAATCTGGGGCTCTGTGCTTTCTTTCGTCTGAACAAGTGTTACTGTTTTCTGCACAAAAGCGATTCTGCGAAGCAATGTGAACAGGCACAGAGAAGGTGCTAGCAGGGAATTCTCTGCCTGCTTTTCCCCAGTGCTCTGCAAGCTGTCCAGGACAACATAAAATCTGGGGCTCTGTGCTTTCTTTCGTTCTGAACAAGTGTTACTGTTTTCTGCACAAAAGCGATTCTGCGAAGCAATGTGAACACTTCTGCTTCCCAGGCACAGAGAAGGTGCTGGCAGGGAATTCTCTGCCTGCTTTTCCCCAGTGCTCTGCAAGCTCTCCAGGACAACATAGAATCTGGGGCTCTGTGCTTTCTTTCGTTCTGAACAAGTGTTACTGTTTTCTGCACAAAAGTGATGCTGCGAAGCAATGTGAACACTTCTGCTTCCCAGGCACAGAGAAGGTGCTAGCAGGGAATTCTCTGCCTGCCTTTCCCCAGTGCTCTGCAAGCTCTCCAGGACAACATAAAATCTGGGGATCTGTGCTTTCTTTCGTCTGAACAAGTGTTACTGTTTTCTGCACAAAAGCGATTCTGCGAAGCAATGTGAACAGGCACAGAGAAGGTGCTAGCAGGGAATTCTCTGCCTGCCTGTCCCCAGTGCTCTGCAAGCTCTCCAGGACAACATAAAATCTGGGGCTCTGTGCTTTCTTTCGTTCTGAACAAGTGTTACTGTTTTCTGCACAAAAGCGATTCTGCGAAGCAATGTGAACACTTCTGTTTCCCAGGCACAGAGAAGGTGCTAGCAGGGAATTCTCTGCCTGCTTTTCCCCAGTGCTCTGCAAGCTCTCCAGGACAACATAAAATCTGGGGCTCTGTGCTTTCTTTTGTTCTGAAAAAGTGTTACTGTTTTCTGCACAAAAGCGATTCTGCGAAGCAATGTGAACACTTCTGCTTCCCAGGCACAGAGAAGGTGCTAGCAGGGAATTCTCTGCCTGCCTTTCCCCAGTGCTCTGCAAGCTGTCCAGGACAACATAAAATCTGGGGCTCTGTGCTTTCTTTCGTTCTGAACAAGTGTTACTGTTTTCTGCACAAAAGCGATTCTGCGAAGCAATGTGAACACTTCTGTTTCCCAGGCACAGAGAAGGTGCTAGCAGGGAATTCTCTGCCTGCCTTTCCCCAGTGCTCTGCAAGCTCTCCAGGACAACATAAAATCTGGGGCTCTGTGCTTTCTTTCGTTCTGAACAAGTGTTATTGTTTTCTGCACAAAAGCGATTCTGCGAAGCAATGTGAACACTTCTGCTTCCCAGGCACAGAGAAGGTGCTAGCAGGGAATTCTCTGCCTGCTTTTCCCCAGTGCTCTGCAAGCTCTCCAGGACAACATAAAATCTGGGGCTCTGTGCTTTCTTTCGTCTGAACAAGTGTTACTGTTTTCTGCACAAAAGCGATTCTGCGAAGCAATGTGAACAGGCACAGAGAAGGTGCTAGCAGGGAATTCTCTGCCTGCCTTTCCCCAGTGCTCTGCAAGCTCTCCAGGACAACATAAAATCTGGGGCTCTGTGCTTTCTTTCGTTCTGAACAAGTGTTACTGTTTTCTGCACAAAAGCGATTCTGCGAAGCAATGTGAACACTTCTGTTTCCCAGGCACAGAGAAGGTGCTAGCAGGGAATTCTCTGCCTGCTTTTCCCCAGTGCTCTGCAAGCTCTCCAGGACAACATAAAATCTGGGGCTCTGTGCTTTCTTTCGTTCTGAACAAGTGTTACTGTTTTCTGCACAAAAGCGATTCTGCGAAGCAATGTGAACACTTCTGCTTCCCAGGCACAGAGAAGGTGCTAGCAGGGAATTCTCTGCCTGCCTTTCCCCAGTGCTCTGCAAGCTCTCCAGGACAACATAAAATCTGGGGCTCTGTGCTTTCTTTCGTTCTGAACAAGTGTTATTGTTTTCTGCACAAAAGCGATTCTGCGAAGCAATGTGAACAGGCACAGAGAAGGTGCTAGCAGGGAATTCTCTGCCTCCTTTTCCCCAGTGCTCTGCAAGCTCTCCAGGACAACATAAAATCTGGGGCTCTGTGCTTTCTTTTGTTCTGAAAAAGTGTTAGTGTTTTCTGCACAAAAGTGATTCTGCGAAGCAATGTGAACACTTCTGCTTCCCAGGCACAGAGAAGGTGATAGCAGGGAATTCTCTGCCTGCCTTTCCCCAGTGCTCTGCAAGCTCTCCAGGACAACATAAAACCTGGGGCTCTGTGCTTTCTTTCGTCTGAACAAGTGTTACTCTTTTCTGCACAAAAGCGATTCTGCGAAGTAATGTGAACAGGCACAGAGAAGGTGCTAGCAGGGAATTCTCTGCCTGCCTTTCCCCAGTGCTCTGCAAGCTCTCCAGGACAACATAGAATCTGGGGCTCTGTGCTTTCTTTTGTTCTGAAAAAGTGTTACTGTTGTCTGCACAAAAGCGATTCTGCCAAGCAATGTGAACACTTCTGCTTCCAGGCACAGAGAAGGTGCTAGCAGGAAATTCTCTGCCTGCCTTTCCCCAGTGCTCTGCAAGCTCTCCAGGACAACATAAAATCTGGGGCTCTGTGCTTTCTTTCGTTCTGAACAAGTGTTACTGTTTTCTGCACAAAAGCGATTCTGCGAAGCAATGTGAACACTTCTGCTTCCCAGGCACAGAGAAGGTGCTAGCAGGGAATTCTCTGCCTGCTTTTCCCCAGTGCTCTGCAAGCTCTCCAGGACAACATAGAATCTGGGGCTCTGTGCTTTCTTTTGTTCTGAAAAAGTGTTACTGTTTTCTGCACAAAAGCGATTCTGCGAAACAATGTGAAGACTTCTGCTTCCCAGGCACAGAGAAGGTGCTAGCAGGGAATTCTCTGCCTGCCTTTCCCCAGTGCTCTGCAAGCTCTCCAGGACAACATAAAATCTGGGGCTCTGTGCTTTCTTTCGTCTGAACAAGTGTTACTGTTTTCTGCACAAAAGCGATTCTGCGAAGCAATGTGAACAGGCACAGAGAAGGTGCTAGCAGGGAATTCTCTGCCTGCCTTTCCCCAGTGCTCTCTAAGCTCTCCAGGACAACATAAAATCTGGGGCTCTGTGCTTTCTTTCGTTCTGAACAAGTGTTACTGTTTTCTGCACAAAAGCGATTCTGCCAAGCAATGTGAACACTTCTGCTTCCCAGGCACAGAGAAGGTGCTAGCAGGGAATTCTCTGCCTGCCTTTCCCCAGTGCTCTGCAAGCTCTCCAGGACAACATAAAATCTGGGGCTCTGTGCTTTCTTTCGTTCTGAACAAGTGTTACTGTTTTCTGCACAAAAGCGATTCTGCGAAGCAATGTGAACAGGCACAGAGAAGGTGCTAGCAGGGAATTCTCTGCCTGCCTTTCCCCAGTGCTCTGCAAGCTCTCCAGGACAACATAAAATCTGGGGCTCTGTGCTTTCTTTCGTTCTGAACAAGTGCTACTGTTTTCTGCACAAAAGCGATTCTGCGAAGCAATGTGAACACTTCTGCTTCCCAGGCACAGAGAAGGTGCTAGCAGGGAATTCTCTGCCTGCTTTTCCCCAGTGCTCTGCAAGCTCTCCAGGACAACATAAAATCTGGGGCTCTGTGCTTTCTTTCGTCTGAACAAGTGTTACTCTTTTCTGCACAAAAGCGATTCTGCGAAGTAATGTGAACAGGCACAGAGAAGGTGCTAGCAGGGAATTCTCTGCCTGCCTTTCCCCAGTGCTCTGCAAGCTCTCCAGGACAACATAGAATCTGGGGCTCTGTGCTTTCTTTTGTTCTGAAAAAGTGTTACTTTTGTCTGCACAAAAGCGATTCTGCCAAGCAATGTGAACACTTCTGCTTCCAGGCACAGAGAAGGTGCTAGCAGGAAATTCTCTGCCTGCCTTTCCCCAGTGCTCTGCAAGCTCTCCAGGACAACATAAAATCTGGGGCTCTGTGCTTTCTTTCGTCTGAACAAGTGTTACTGTTTTCTGCACAAAAGCGATTCTGCGAAGCAATGTGAACAGGCACAGAGAAGGTGCTAGCAGGGAATTCTCTGCCTGCTTTTCCCCAGTGCTCTGCAAGCTGTCCAGGACAACATAAAATCTGGGGCTCTGTGCTTTCTTTCGTTCTGAACAAGTGTTACTGTTTTCTGCACAAAAGCGATTCTGCGAAGCAATGTGAACACTTCTGCTTCCCAGGCACAGAGAAGGTGCTGGCAGGGAATTCTCTGCCTGCTTTTCCCCAGTGCTCTGCAAGCTCTCCAGGACAACATAGAATCTGGGGCTCTGTGCTTTCTTTCGTTCTGAACAAGTGTTACTGTTTTCTGCACAAAAGTGATTCTGCGAAGCAATGTGAACACTTCTGCTTCCCAGGCACAGAGAAGGTGCTAGCAGGGAATTCTCTGCCTGCCTTTCCCCAGTGCTCTGCAAGCTCTCCAGGACAACATAAAATCTCTGGATCTGTGCTTTCTTTCGTCTGAACAAGTGTTACTGTTTTCTGCACAAAAGCGATTCTGCGAAGCAATGTGAACAGGCACAGAGAAGGTGCTAGCAGGGAATTCTCTGCCTGCCTGTCCCCAGTGCTCTGCAAGCTCTCCAGGACAACATAAAATCTGGGGCTCTGTGCTTTCTTTCGTTCTGAACAAGTGTTACTGTTTTCTGCACAAAAGCGATTCTGCGAAGCAATGTGAACACTTCTGTTTCCCAGGCACAGAGAAGGTGCTAGCAGGGAATTCTCTGCCTGCTTTTCCCCAGTGCTCTGCAAGCTCTCCAGGACAACATAAAATCTGGGGCTCTGTGCTTTCTTTTGTTCTGAAAAAGTGTTACGGTTTTCTGCACAAAAGCGATTCTGCGAAGCAATGTGAACACTTCTGCTTCCCAGGCACAGAGAAGGTGCTAGCAGGGAATTCTCTGCCTGCCTTTCCCCAGTGCTCTGCAAGCTGTCCAGGACAACATAAAATCTGGGGCTCTGTGCTTTCTTTCGTTCTGAACAAGTGTTACTGTTTTCTGCACAAAAGCGATTCTGCGAAGCAATGTGAACACTTCTGTTTCCCAGGCACAGAGAAGGTGCTAGCAGGGAATTCTCTGCCTGCTTTTCCCCAGTGCTCTGCAAGCTCTCCAGGACAACATAAAATCTGGGGCTCTGTGCTTTCTTTCGTCTGAACAAGTGTTACTGTTTTCTGCACAAAAGCGATTCTGCGAAGCAATGTGAACAGGCACAGAGAAGGTGCTAGCAGGGAATTCTCTGCCTGCCTTTCCCCAGTGCTCTGCAAGCTCTCCAGGACAACATAAAATCTGGGGCTCTGTGCTTTCTTTCGTTCTGAACAAGTGTTACTGTTTTCTGCACAAAAGCGATTCTGCGAAGCAATGTGAACACTTCTGTTTCCCAGGCACAGAGAAGGTGCTAGCAGGGAATTCTCTGCCTGCTTTTCCCCAGTGCTCTGCAAGCTCTCCAGGACAACATAAAATCTGGGGCTCTGTGCTTTCTTTCGTTCTGAACAAGTGTTACTGTTTTCTGCACAAAAGTGATGCTGCGAAGCAATGTGAACACTTCTGCTTCCCAGGCACAGAGAAGGTGCTAGCAGGGAATTCTCTGCCTGCCTTTCCCCAGTGCTCTGCAAGCTCTCCAGGACAACATAAAATCTGGGGCTCTGTGCTTTCTTTCGTTCTGAACAAGTGTTATTGTTTTCTGCACAAAAGCGATTCTGCGAAGCAATGTGAACAGGCACAGAGAAGGTGCTAGCAGGGAATTCTCTGCCTCCTTTTCCC
Organism: Strix uralensis; assembly: GCF_047716275.1. Classification (NCBI taxonomy): domain Eukaryota; kingdom Metazoa; phylum Chordata; class Aves; order Strigiformes; family Strigidae; genus Strix; species Strix uralensis. The sequence continues at coordinate 175,581 of NW_027436729.1, forward strand.
CAGTGCTCTGCAAGCTCTCCAGGACAACATAAAATCTGGGGCTCTGTGCTTTCTTTCGTCTGAACAAGTGTTACTGTTTTCTGCACAAAAGCGATTCTGCGAAGCAATGTGAACAGGCACAGAGAAGGTGCTAGCAGGGAATTCTCTGCCTGCTTTTCCCCAGTGCTCTGCAAGCTGTCCAGGACAACATAAAATCTGGGGCTCTGTGCTTTCTTTCGTTCTGAACAAGTGTTACTGTTTTCTGCACAAAAGCGATTCTGCGAAGCAATGTGAACACTTCTGCTTCCCAGGCACAGAGAAGGTGCTGGCAGGGAATTCTCTGCCTGCTTTTCCCCAGTGCTCTGCAAGCTCTCCAGGACAACATAGAATCTGGGGCTCTGTGCTTTCTTTCGTTCTGAACAAGTGTTACTGTTTTCTGCACAAAAGTGATTCTGCGAAGCAATGTGAACACTTCTGCTTCCCAGGCACAGAGAAGGTGCTAGCAGGGAATTCTCTGCCTGCCTTTCCCCAGTGCTCTGCAAGCTCTCCAGGACAACATAAAATCTGGGGATCTGTGCTTTCTTTCGTCTGAACAAGTGTTACTGTTTTCTGCACAAAAGCGATTCTGCGAAGCAATGTGAACAGGCACAGAGAAGGTGCTAGCAGGGAATTCTCTGCCTGCCTGTCCCCAGTGCTCTGCAAGCTCTCCAGGACAACATAAAATCTGGGGCTCTGTGCTTTCTTTCGTTCTGAACAAGTGTTACTGTTTTCTGCACAAAAGCGATTCTGCGAAGCAATGTGAACACTTCTGTTTCCCAGGCACAGAGAAGGTGCTAGCAGGGAATTCTCTGCCTGCTTTTCCCCAGTGCTCTGCAAGCTCTCCAGGACAACATAAAATCTGGGGCTCTGTGCTTTCTTTTGTTCTGAAAAAGTGTTACGGTTTTCTGCACAAAAGCGATTCTGCGAAGCAATGTGAACACTTCTGCTTCCCAGGCACAGAGAAGGTGCTAGCAGGGAATTCTCTGCCTGCCTTTCCCCAGTGCTCTGCAAGCTGTCCAGGACAACATAAAATCTGGGGCTCTGTGCTTTCTTTCGTTCTGAACAAGTGTTACTGTTTTCTGCACAAAAGCGATTCTGCGAAGCAATGTGAACACTTCTGTTTCCCAGGCACAGAGAAGGTGCTAGCAGGGAATTCTCTGCCTGCCTTTCCCCAGTGCTCTGCAAGCTCTCCAGGACAACATAAAATCTGGGGCTCTGTGCTTTCTTTCGTTCTGAACAAGTGTTATTGTTTTCTGCACAAAAGCGATTCTGCGAAGCAATGTGAACACTTCTGCTTCCCAGGCACAGAGAAGGTGCTAGCAGGGAATTCTCTGCCTGCTTTTCCCCAGTGCTCTGCAAGCTCTCCAGGACAACATAAAATCTGGGGCTCTGTGCTTTCTTTCGTCTGAACAAGTGTTACTGTTTTCTGCACAAAAGCGATTCTGCGAAGCAATGTGAACAGGCACAGAGAAGGTGCTAGCAGGGAATTCTCTGCCTGCCTTTCCCCAGTGCTCTGCAAGCTCTCCAGGACAACATAAAATCTGGGGCTCTGTGCTTTCTTTCGTTCTGAACAAGTGTTACTGTTTTCTGCACAAAAGCGATTCTGCGAAGCAATGTGAACACTTCTGTTTCCCAGGCACAGAGAAGGTGCTAGCAGGGAATTCTCTGCCTGCTTTTCCCCAGTGCTCTGCAAGCTCTCCAGGACAACATAAAATCTGGGGCTCTGTGCTTTCTTTCGTTCTGAACAAGTGTTACTGTTTTCTGCACAAAAGCGATTCTGCGAAGCAATGTGAACACTTCTGCTTCCCAGGCACAGAGAAGGTGCTAGCAGGGAATTCTCTGCCTGCCTTTCCCCAGTGCTCTGCAAGCTCTCCAGGACAACATAAAATCTGGGGCTCTGTGCTTTCTTTCGTTCTGAACAAGTGTTATTGTTTTCTGCACAAAAGCGATTCTGCGAAGCAATGTGAACAGGCACAGAGAAGGTGCTAGCAGGGAATTCTCTGCCTCCTTTTCCCCAGTGCTCTGCAAGCTCTCCAGGACAACATAAAATCTGGGGCTCTGTGCTTTCTTTTGTTCTGAAAAAGTGTTAGTGTTTTCTGCACAAAAGCGATTCTGCGAAGCAATGTGAACACTTCTGCTTCCCAGGCACAGAGAAGGTGATAGCAGGGAATTCTCTGCCTGCCTTTCCCCAGTGCTCTGCAAGCTCTCCAGGACAACATAAAACCTGGGGCTCTGTGCTTTCTTTTGTTCTGAAAAAGTGTTACTGTTGTCTGCACAAAAGCGATTCTGCCAAGCAATGTGAACACTTCTGCTTCCAGGCACAGAGAAGGTGCTAGCAGGAAATTCTCTGCCTGCCTTTCCCCAGTGCTCTGCAAGCTCTCCAGGACAACATAAAATCTGGGGCTCTGTGCTTTCTTTCGTTCTGAACAAGTGTTACTGTTTTCTGCACAAAAGCGATTCTGCGAAGCAATGTGAACACTTCTGCTTCCCAGGCACAGAGAAGGTGCTAGCAGGGAATTCTCTGCCTGCTTTTCCCCAGTGCTCTGCAAGCTCTCCAGGACAACATAGAATCTGGGGCTCTGTGCTTTCTTTTGTTCTGAGAAAGTGTTACTGTTTTCTGCACAAAAGCGATTCTGCGAAACAATGTGAAGACTTCTGCTTCCCAGGCACAGAGAAGGTGCTAGCAGGGAATTCTCTGCCTGCCTTTCCCCAGTGCTCTGCAAGCTCTCCAGGACAACATAAAATCTGGGGCTCTGTGCTTTCTTTCGTCTGAACAAGTGTTACTGTTTTCTGCACAAAAGCGATTCTGCGAAGCAATGTGAACAGGCACAGAGAAGGTGCTAGCAGGGAATTCTCTGCCTGCCTTTCCCCAGTGCTCTCTAAGCTCTCCAGGACAACATAAAATCTGGGGCTCTGTGCTTTCTTTCGTTCTGAACAAGTGTTACTGTTTTCTGCACAAAAGCGATTCTGCGAAGCAATGTGAACACTTCTGCTTCCCAGGCACAGAGAAGGTGCTAGCAGGGAATTCTCTGCCTGCCTTTCCCCAGTGCTCTGCAAGCTCTCCAGGACAACATAAAATCTGGGGCTCTGTGCTTTCTTTCGTTCTGAACAAGTGTTACTGTTTTCTGCACAAAAGCGATTCTGCGAAGCAATGTGAACAGGCACAGAGAAGGTGCTAGCAGGGAATTCTCTGCCTGCCTTTCCCCAGTGCTCTGCAAGCTCTCCAGGACAACATAAAATCTGGGGCTCTGTGCTTTCTTTCGTTCTGAACAAGTGCTACTGTTTTCTGCACAAAAGCGATTCTGCGAAGCAATGTGAACACTTCTGCTTCCCAGGCACAGAGAAGGTGCTAGCAGGGAATTCTCTGCCTGCTTTTCCCCAGTGCTCTGCAAGCTCTCCAGGACAACATAAAATCTGGGGCTCTGTGCTTTCTTTCGTCTGAACAAGTGTTACTCTTTTCTGCACAAAAGCGATTCTGCGAAGTAATGTGAACAGGCACAGAGAAGGTGCTAGCAGGGAATTCTCTGCCTGCCTTTCCCCAGTGCTCTGCAAGCTCTCCAGGACAACATAGAATCTGGGGCTCTGTGCTTTCTTTTGTTCTGAAAAAGTGTTACATTTGTCTGCACAAAAGCGATTCTGCCAAGCAATGTGAACACTTCTGCTTCCAGGCACAGAGAAGGTGCTAGCAGGAAATTCTCTGCCTGCCTTTCCCCAGTGCTCTGCAAGCTCTCCAGGACAACATAAAATCTGGGGCTCTGTGCTTTCTTTCGTTCTGAACAAGTGTTACTGTTTTCTGCACAAAAGCGATTCTGCGAAGCAATGTGAACACTTCTGCTTCCCAGGCACAGAGAAGGTGCTAGCAGGGAATTCTCTGCCTGCTTTTCCCCAGTGCTCTGCAAGCTCTCCAGGACAACATAAAATCTGGGGCTCTGTGCTTTCTTTCGTTCTGAACAAGTGTTATTGTTTTCTGCACAAAAGCGATTCTGCGAAGCAATGTGAAGACTTCGGCTTCCCAGGCACAGAGAAGGTGCTAGCAGGGAATTCTCTGCCTGCCTTTCCCCAGTGCTCTGCAAGCTCTCCAGGACAACATAAAATCTGGGGCTCTGTGCTTTCTTTCGTCTGAACAAGTGTTACTGTTTTCTGCACAAAAGCGATTCTGCGAAGCAATGTGAACAGGCACAGAGAAGGTGCTAGCAGGGAATTCTCTGCCTGCTTTTCCCCAGTGCTCTGCAAGCTCTCCAGGACAACATAAAATCTGGGGCTCTGTGCTTTCTTTCGTTCTGAACAAGTGTTACTGTTTTCTGCACAAAAGCGATTCTGCGAAGCAATGTGAACACTTCTGCTTCCCAGGCACAGAGAAGGTGCTAGCAGGGAATTCTCTGCCTGCTTTTCCCCAGTGCTCTGCAAGCTCTCCAGGACAACATAAAATCTGGGGCTCTGTGCTTTCTTTCGTTCTGAACAAGTGTTACTGTTTTCTGCACAAAAGTGATTCTGCGAAGCAATGTGAACACTTCTGCTTCCCAGGCACAGAGAAGGTGCTAGCAGGGAATTCTCTGCCTGCCTTTCCCCAGTGCTCTGCAAGCTCTCCAGGACAACATAAAATCTGGGGATCTGTGCTTTCTTTCGTCTGAACAAGTGTTACTGTTTTCTGCACAAAAGCGATTCTGCGAAGCAATGTGAACAGGCACAGAGAAGGTGCTAGCAGGGAATTCTCTGCCTGCCTGTCCCCAGTGCTCTGCAAGCTCTCCAGGACAACATAAAATCTGGGGCTCTGTGCTTTCTTTCGTTCTGAACAAGTGTTACTGTTTTCTGCACAAAAGCGATTCTGCGAAGCAATGTGAACACTTCTGTTTCCCAGGCACAGAGAAGGTGCTAGCAGGGAATTCTCTGCCTGCTTTTCCCCAGTGCTCTGCAAGCTCTCCAGGACAACATAAAATCTGGGGCTCTGTGCTTTCTTTTGTTCTGAAAAAGTGTTACTGTTTTCTGCACAAAAGCGATTCTGCGAAGCAATGTGAACACTTCTGCTTCCCAGGCACAGAGAAGGTGCTAGCAGGGAATTCTCTGCCTGCCTTTCCCCAGTGCTCTGCAAGCTCTCCAGGACAACATAGAATCTGGGGCTCTGTGCTTTCTTTTGTTCTGAAAAAGTGTTAGTGTTGTCTGCACAAAAGCGATTCTGCGAAACAATGTGAAGACTTCTGCTTCCCAGGCACAGAGAAGGTGCTAGCAGGGAATTCTCTGCCTGCCTTTCCCCAGTGCTCTGCAAGCTCTCCAGGACAACATAAAATCTGGGGCTCTGTGCTTTCTTTCGTTCTGAACAAGTGTTACTGTTTTCTGCACAAAAGCGATTCTGCGAAGCAATGTGAACAGGCACAGAGAAGGTGCTAGCAGGGAATTCTCTGCCTGCCTTTCCCCAGTGCTCTGCAAGCTCTCCAGGACAACATAAAATCTGGGGCTCTGTGCTTTCTTTCGTTCTGAACAAGTGCTACTGTTTTCTGCACAAAAGCGATTCTGCGAAGCAATGTGAACACTTCTGCTTCCCAGGCACAGAGAAGGTGCTAGCAGGGAATTCTCTGCCTGCTTTTCCCCAGTGCTCTGCAAGCTCTCCAGGACAACATAAAATCTGGGGCTCTGTGCTTTCTTTCGTCTGAACAAGTGTTACTCTTTTCTGCACAAAAGCGATTCTGCGAAGTAATGTGAACAGGCACAGAGAAGGTGCTAGCAGGGAATTCTCTGCCTGCCTTTCCCCAGTGCTCTGCAAGCTCTCCAGGACAACATAGAATCTGGGGCTCTGTGCTTTCTTTTGTTCTGAAAAAGTGTTACTTTTGTCTGCACAAAAGCGATTCTGCCAAGCAATGTGAACACTTCTGCTTCCAGGCACAGAGAAGGTGCTAGCAGGAAATTCTCTGCCTGCCTTTCCCCAGTGCTCTGCAAGCTCTCCAGGACAACATAAAATCTGGGGCTCTGTGCTTTCTTTCGTTCTGAACAAGTGTTACTGTTTTCTGCACAAAAGCGATTCTGCGAAGCAATGTGAACACTTCTGCTTCCCAGGCACAGAGAAGGTGCTAGCAGGGAATTCTCTGCCTGCTTTTCCCCAGTGCTCTGCAAGCTCTCCAGGACAACATAAAATCTGGGGCTCTGTGCTTTCTTTCGTTCTGAACAAGTGTTATTGTTTTCTGCACAAAAGCGATTCTGCGAAGCAATGTGAAGACTTCGGCTTCCCAGGCACAGAGAAGGTGCTAGCAGGGAATTCTCTGCCTGCCTTTCCCCAGTGCTCTGCAAGCTCTCCAGGACAACATAAAATCTGGGGCTCTGTGCTTTCTTTCGTTCTGAACAAGTGTTACTGTTTTCTGCACAAAAGCGATTCTGCGAAGCAATGTGAACACTTCTGTTTCCCAGGCACAGAGAAGGTGCTAGCAGGGAATTCTCTGCCTGCTTTTCCCCAGTGCTCTGCAAGCTCTCCAGGACAACATAAAATCTGGGGCTCTGTGCTTTCTTTTGTTCTGAAAAAGTGTTACTGTTTTCTGCACAAAAGCGATTCTGCGAAGCAATGTGAACACTTCTGCTTCCCAGGCACAGAGAAGGTGCTAGCAGGGAATTCTCTGCCTGCCTTTCCCCAGTGCTCTGCAAGCTCTCCAGGACAACATAGAATCTGGGGCTCTGTGCTTTCTTTTGTTCTGAAAAAGTGTTAGTGTTGTCTGCACAAAAGCGATTCTGCGAAACAATGTGAAGACTTCTGCTTCCCAGGCACAGAGAAGGTGCTAGCAGGGAATTCTCTGCCTGCCTTTCCCCAGTGCTCTCTAAGCTCTCCAGGACAACATAAAATCTGGGGCTCTGTGCTTTCTTTCGTTCTGAACAAGTGTTACTGTTTTCTGCACAAAAGCGATTCTGCGAAGCAATGTGAACAGGCACAGAGAAGGTGCTAGCAGGGAATTCTCTGCCTGCCTTTCCCCAGTGCTCTCTAAGCTCTCCAGGACAACATAAAATCTGGGGCTCTGTGCTTTCTTTCGTTCTGAACAAGTGTTACTGTTTTCTGCACAAAAGCGATTCTGCGAAGCAATGTGAACACTTCTGCTTCCCAGGCACAGAGAAGGTGCTAGCAGGGAATTCTCTGCCTGCCTTTCCCCAGTGCTCTGCAAGCTCTCCAGGACAACATAAAATCTGGGGCTCTGTGCTTTCTTTCGTTCTGAACAAGTGTTACTGTTTTCTGCACAAAAGCGATTCAGCGAAGCAATGTGAACAGGCACAGAGAAGGTGCTAGCAGGGAATTCTCTGCCTGCCTTTCCCCAGTGCTCTGCAAGCTCTCCAGGACAACATAAAATCTGGGGCTCTGTGCTTTCTTTCGTTCTGAACAAGTGTTACTGTTTTCTGCACAAAAGCGATTCTGCGAAGCAATGGGAACACTTCTGTTTCCCAGGCACAGAGAAGGTGCTAGCAGGGAATTCTCTGCCTGCTTTTCCCCAGTGCTCTGCAAGCTCTCCAGGACAACATAGAATCTGGGGTCTGTGCTTTCTTTCGTTCTGAACAAGTGTTACTGTTTTCTGCACAAAAGCGATTCTGCCAAGCAATGTGAACACTTCTGCTTCCCAGGCACAGAGAAGGTGCTAGCAGGGAATTCTCTGCCTGCTTTTCGCCAGTGCTCTGCAAGCTGTCCAGGACAACATAAAATCTGGGGCTCTGTGCTTTCTTTCGTCTGAACAAGTGTTACTCTTTTCTGCACAAAAGCGATTCTGCGAAGTAATGTGAACAGGCACAGAGAAGGTGCTAGCAGGGAATTCTCTGCCTGCCTTTCCCCAGTGCTCTGCAAGCTCTCCAGGACAACATAGAATCTGGGGCTCTGTGCTTTCTTTCGTTCTGAACAAGTGTTACTGTTTTCTGCACAAAAGCGATTCTGCGAAGCAATGTGAACACTTCTGTTTCCCAGGCACAGAGAAGGTGCTAGCAGGGAATTCTCTGCCTGCTTTTCCCCAGTGCTCTGCAAGCTCTCCAGGACAACATAAAATCTGGGGCTCTGTGCTTTCTTTTGTTCTGAAAAAGTGTTACTGTTTTCTGCACAAAAGCGATTCTGCGAAGCAATGTGAACACTTCTGCTTCCCAGGCACAGAGAAGGTGCTAGCAGGGAATTCTCTGCCTGCCTTTCCCCAGTGCTCTGCAAGCTCTCCAGGACAACATAGAATCTGGGGCTCTGTGCTTTCTTTTGTTCTGAAAAAGTGTTAGTGTTGTCTGCACAAAAGCGATTCTGCGAAACAATGTGAAGACTTCTGCTTCCCAGGCACAGAGAAGGTGCTAGCAGGGAATTCTCTGCCTGCCTTTCCCCAGTGCTCTGCAAGCTCTCCAGGACAACATAAAATCTGGGGCTCTGTGCTTTCTTTCGTCTGAACAAGTGTTACTGTTTTCTGCACAAAAGCGATTCTGCGAAGCAATGTGAACAGGCACAGAGAAGGTGCTAGCAGGGAATTCTCTGCCTGCCTTTCCCCAGTGCTCTCTAAGCTCTCCAGGACAACATAAAATCTGGGGCTCTGTGCTTTCTTTCGTTCTGAACAAGTGTTACTGTTTTCTGCACAAAAGCGATTCTGCGAAGCAATGTGAACACTTCTGCTTCCCAGGCACAGAGAAGGTGCTAGCAGGGAATTCTCTGCCTGCCTTTCCCCAGTGCTCTGCAAGCTCTCCAGGACAACATAAAATCTGGGGCTCTGTGCTTTCTTTCGTTCTGAACAAGTGTTACTGTTTTCTGCACAAAAGCGATTCTGCGAAGCAATGTGAACAGGCACAGAGAAGGTGCTAGCAGGGAATTCTCTGCCTGCCTTTCCCCAGTGCTCTGCAAGCTCTCCAGGACAACATAAAATCTGGGGCTCTGTGCTTTCTTTCGTTCTGAACAAGTGTTACTGTTTTCTGCACAAAAGCGATTCTGCGAAGCAATGGGAACACTTCTGTTTCCCAGGCACAGAGAAGGTGCTAGCAGGGAATTCTCTGCCTGCTTTTCCCCAGTGCTCTGCAAGCTCTCCAGGACAACATAGAATCTGGGGTCTGTGCTTTCTTTCGTTCTGAACAAGTGTTACTGTTTTCTGCACAAAAGCGATTCTGCCAAGCAATGTGAACACTTCTGCTTCCCAGGCACAGAGAAGGTGCTAGCAGGGAATTCTCTGCCTGCCTTTCCCCAGTGCTCTGCAAGCTCTCCAGGACAACATAAAATCTGGGGCTCTGTGCTTTCTTTCGTTCTGAACAACTGTTACTGTTTTCTGCACAAAAGCGATTCTGCCAAGCAATGTGAACACTTCTGCTTCCCAGGCACAGAGAAGGTGCTAGCAGGGAATTCTCTGCCTGCTTTTTCCCAGTGCTCTGCAAGCTCTCCAGGACAACATAGATTCTGGGGCTCTGTGCTTTCTTTCGTTCTGAACAAGTGTTACTGTTTTCTGCACAAAAGTGATTCTGCGAAGCAATGTGAACACTTCTGCTTCCCAGGCACAGAGACGGTGCTAGCAGGGAATTCTCTGCCTGCTTTTCCCCAGTGCTCTGCAAGCTCTCCAGGACAACATAAAATCTGGGGCTCTGTGCTTTCTTTCGTTCTGAACAAGTGTTATTGTTTTCTGCACAAAAGCGATTCTGCGAAGCAATGTGAAGACTTCGGCTTCCCAGGCACAGAGAAGGTGCTAGCAGGGAATTCTCTGCCTGCCTTTCCCCAGTGCTCTGCAAGCTCTCCAGGACAACATAAAATCTGGGGCTCTGTGCTTTCTTTCGTCTGAACAAGTGTTACTGTTTTCTGCACAAAAGCGATTCTGCGAAGCAATGTGAACAGGCACAGAGAAGGTGCTAGCAGGGAATTCTCTGCCTGCCTTTCCCCAGTGCTCTGCAAGCTCTCCAGGACAACAGCAAATCTGGGGCTCTGTGCTTTCTTTCGTTCTGAACAAGTGTTACTGTTTTCTGCACAAAAGCGATTCTGCGAAGCAATGTGAACACTTCTGTTTCCCAGGCACAGAGAAGGTGCTAGCAGGGAATTCTCTGCCTGCTTTTCCCCAGTGCTCTGCAAGCTCTCCAGGACAACATAAAATCTGGGGCTCTGTGCTTTCTTTCGTTCTGAACAATTGTTAGTGTTTTCTGCACAAAGGCGATTCTGCGAAGCAATGTGAACACTTCTGCTTCCCAGGCACAGAGAAGGTGCTAGCAGGGAATTCTCTGCCTGCTTTTCCCCAGTGCTCTGCAAGCTGTCCAGGACAACATAAAATCTGGGGCTCTGTGCTTTCTTTCGTTCTGAACAAGTGTTACTGTTTTCTGCACAAAAGCGATTCTGCGAAGCAGTGTGAACACTTCTGCTTCCCAGGCACAGAGAAGGTGCTAGCAGGGAATTCTCTGCCTCCTTTTCCCCAGTGCTCTGCAAGCTCTCCAGGACAACATAAAATCTGGGGCTCTGTGCTTTCTTTTGTTCTGAAAAAGTGTTACTGTTTTCTGCACAAAAGCGATTCTGCGAAGCAATGTGAACACTTCTGCTTCCCAGGCACAGAGAAGGTGATAGCAGGGAATTCTCTGCCTGCCTTTCCCCAGTGCTCTGCAAGCTCTCCAGGACAACATAAAATCTGGGGCTCTGTGCTTTCTTTCGTCTGAACAAGTGTTACTCTTTTCTGCACAAAAGCGATTCTGCGAAGTAATGTGAACAGGCACAGAGAAGGTGCTAGCAGGGAATTCTCTGCCTGCCTTTCCCCAGTGCTCTGCAAGCTCTCCAGGACAACATAAAATCTGGGGCTCTGTGCTTTCTTTTGTTCTGAAAAAGTGTTACTGTTGTCTGCACAAAAGCGATTCTGCCAAGCAATGTGAACACTTCTGCTTCCAGGCACAGAGAAGGTGCTAGCAGGAAATTCTCTGCCTGCCTTTCCCCAGTGCTCTGCAAGCTCTCCAGGACAACATAAAATCTGGGGCTCTGTGCTTTCTTTCGTTCTGAACAAGTGTTACTGTTTTCTGCACAAAAGCGATTCTGCGAAGCAATGTGAACACTTCTGCTTCCCAGGCACAGAGAAGGTGCTAGCAGGGAATTCTCTGCCTGCTTTTCCCCAGTGCTCTGCAAGCTCTCCAGGACAACATAAAATCTGGGGCTCTGTGCTTTCTTTCGTTCTGAACAAGTGTTACTGTTTTCTGCACAAAAGCGATTCTGCGAAGCAATGTGAACACTTGTGCTTCCCAGGCACAGAGAAGGTGCTAGCAGGGAATTCTCTGCCTCCTTTTCCCCAGTGCTCTGCAAGCTCTCCAGGACAACATAAAATCTGGGGCTCTGTGCTTTCTTTCGTCTGAACAAGTGTTACTCTTTTCTGCACAAAAGCGATTCTGCGAAGTAATGTGAACAGGCACAGAGAAGGTGCTAGCAGGGAATTCTCTGCCTGCTTTTCCCCAGTGCTCTGCAAGCTGTCCAGGACAACATAAAATCTGGGGCTCTGTGCTTTCTTTCGTTCTGAACAAGTGTTACTGTTTTCTGCACAAAAGTGATTCTGCGAAGCAATGTGAACACTTCTGCTTCCCAGGCACAGAGAAGGTGCTAGCAGGGAATTCTCTGCCTGCCTTTCCCCAGTGCTCTGCAAGCTCTCCAGGACAACATAAAATCTGGGGATCTGTGCTTTCTTTCGTCTGAACAAGTGTTACTGTTTTCTGCACAAAAGCGATTCTGCGAAGCAATGTGAACAGGCACAGAGAAGGTGCTAGCAGGGAATTCTCTGCCTGCCTTTCCCCAGTGCTCTGCAAGCTCTCCAGGACAACATAAAATCTGGGGATCTGTGCTTTCTTTCGTCTGAACAAGTGTTACTGTTTTCTGCACAAAAGCGATTCTGCGAAGCAATGTGAACAGACACAGAGAAGGTGCTAGCAGGGAATTCTCTGCCTGCCTTTCCCCAGTGCTCTGCAAGCTCTCCAGGACAACATAAAATCTGGGGCTCTGTGCTTTCTTTCGTTCTGAACAAGTGTTACTGTTTTCTGCACAAAAGCGATTCTGCGAAGCAATGTGAACACTTCTGTTTCCCAGGCACAGAGAAGGTGCTAGCAGGGAATTCTCTGCCTGCTTTTCCCCAGTGCTCTGCAAGCTCTCCAGGACAACATAAAATCTGGGGCTCTGTGCTTTCTTTCGTTCTGAACAAGTGTTATTGTTTTCTGCACAAAAGCGATTCTGCGAAGCAATGTGAAGACTTCGGCTTCCCAGGCACAGAGAAGGTGCTAGCAGGGAATTCTCTGCCTGCCTTTCCCCAGTGCTCTGCAAGCTCTCCAGGACAACATAAAATCTGGGGCTCTGTGCTTTCTTTCGTCTGAACAAGTGTTACTGTTTTCTGCACAAAAGCGATTCTGCGAAGCAATGTGAACAGGCACAGAGAAGGTGCTAGCAGGGAATTCTCTGCCTGCCTTTCCCCAGTGCTCTGCAAGCTCTCCAGGACAACATAAAATCTGGGGCTCTGTGCTTTCTTTCGTTCTGAACAAGTGTTACTGTTTTCTGCACAAAAGCGATTCTGCGAAGCAATGTGAACACTTCTGTTTCCCAGGCACAGAGAAGGTGCTAGCAGGGAATTCTCTGCCTGCTTTTCCCCAGTGCTCTGCAAGCTCTCCAGGACAACATAAAATCTGGGGCTCTGTGCTTTCTTTCGTTCTGAACAATTGTTAGTGTTTTCTGCACAAAGGCGATTCTGCGAAGCAATGTGAACACTTCTGCTTCCCAGGCACAGAGAAGGTGCTAGCAGGGAATTCTCTGCCTGCTTTTCCCCAGTGCTCTGCAAGCTCTCCAGGACAACATAAAATCTGGGGCTCTGTGCTTTCTTTCGTTCTGAACAAGTGTTACTGTTTTCTGCACAAAAGCGATTCTGCGAAGCAGTGTGAACACTTCTGCTTCCCAGGCACAGAGAAGGTGCTAGCAGGGAATTCTCTGCCTCCTTTTCCCCAGTGCTCTGCAAGCTCTCCAGGACAACATAAAATCTGGGGCTCTGTGCTTTCTTTTGTTCTGAAAAAGTGATACTCTTTTCTGCACAAAAGCGATTCTGCGAAGCAATGTGAACACTTCTGCTTCCCAGGCACAGAGAAGGTGATAGCAGGGAATTCTCTGCCTGCCTTTCCCCAGTGCTCTGCAAGCTCTCCAGGACAACATAAAATCTGGGGCTCTGTGCTTTCTTTCGTCTGAACAAGTGTTACTCTTTTCTGCACAAAAGCGATTCTGCGAAGTAATGTGAACAGGCACAGAGAAGGTGCTAGCAGGGAATTCTCTGCCTGCCTTTCCCCAGTGCTCTGCAAGCTCTCCAGGACAACATAAAATCTGGGGCTCTGTGCTTTCTTTTGTTCTGAAAAAGTGTTACTGTTGTCTGCACAAAAGCGATTCTGCCAAGCAATGTGAACACTTCTGCTTCCAGGCACAGAGAAGGTGCTAGCAGGAAATTCTCTGCCTGCCTTTCCCCAGTGCTCTGCAAGCTCTCCAGGACAACATAAAATCTGGGGCTCTGTGCTTTCTTTCGTTCTGAACAAGTGTTACTGTTTTCTGCACAAAAGCGATTCTGCGAAGCAATGTGAACACTTCTGCTTCCCAGGCACAGAGAAGGTGCTAGCAGGGAATTCTCTGCCTGCTTTTCCCCAGTGCTCTGCAAGCTCTCCAGGACAACATAAAATCTGGGGCTCTGTGCTTTCTTTCGTTCTGAACAAGTGTTACTGTTTTCTGCACAAAAGCGATTCTGCGAAGCAATGTGAACACTTGTGCTTCCCAGGCACAGAGAAGGTGCTAGCAGGGAATTCTCTGCCTCCTTTTCCCCAGTGCTCTGCAAGCTCTCCAGGACAACATAAAATCTGGGGCTCTGTGCTTTCTTTCGTCTGAACAAGTATTACTCTTTTCTGCACAAAAGCGATTCTGCGAAGTAATGTGAACAGGCACAGAGAAGGTGCTAGCAGGGAATTCTCTGCCTGCTTTTCCCCAGTGCTCTGCAAGCTGTCCAGGACAACATAAAATCTGGGGCTCTGTGCTTTCTTTCGTTCTGAACAAGTGTTACTGTTTTCTGCACAAAAGCGATTCTGCGAAGCAATGTGAACACTTCTGCTTCCCAGGCACAGAGAAGGTGCTAGCAGGGAATTCTCTGCCTGCTTTTCCCCAGTGCTCTGCAAGCTCTCCAGGACAACATAGAATCTGGGGCTCTGTGCTTTCTTTCGTTCTGAACAAGTGTTACTGTTTTCTGCACAAAAGTGATTCTGCGAAGCAATGTGAACACTTCTGCTTCCCAGGCACAGAGAAGGTGCTAGCAGGGAATTCTCTGCCTGCCTTTCCCCAGTGCTCTGCAAGCTCTCCAGGACAACATAAAATCTGGGGATCTGTGCTTTCTTTCGTCTGAACAAGTGTTACTGTTTTCTGCACAAAAGCGATTCTGCGAAGCAATGTGAACAGGCACAGAGAAGGTGCTAGCAGGGAATTCTCTGCCTGCCTGTCCCCAGTGCTCTGCAAGCTCTCCAGGACAACATAAAATCTGGGGCTCTGTGCTTTCTTTCGTTCTGAACAAGTGTTACTGTTTTCTGCACAAAAGCGATTCTGCGAAGCAATGTGAAGACTTCTGCTTCCCAGGCACAGAGAAGGTGCTAGCAGGGAATTCTCTGCCTGCCTTTCCCCAGTGCTCTGCAAGCTCTCCAGGACAACATAAAATCTGGGGCTCTGTGCTTTCTTTCGTCTGAACAAGTGTTACTGTTTTCTGCACAAAAGCGATTCTGCGAAGCAATGTGAACAGGCACAGAGAAGGTGCTAGCAGGGAATTCTCTGCCTGCCTTTCCCCAGTGCTCTGCAAGCTCTCCAGGACAACAGCAAATCTGGGGCTCTGTGCTTTCTTTCGTTCTGAACAAGTGTTACTGTTTTCTGCACAAAAGCGATTCTGCGAAGCAATGTGAACACTTCTGTTTCCCAGGCACAGAGAAGGTGCTAGCAGGGAATTCTCTGCCTGCTTTTCCCCAGTGCTCTGCAAGCTCTCCAGGACAACATAAAATCTGGGGCTCTGTGCTTTCTTTTCTTCTGAAAAAGTGTTACTGTTTTCTGCACAAAAGCGATTCTGCGAAGCAATGTGAACACTTCTGCTTCCCAGGCACAGAGAAGGTGCTAGCAGGGAATTCTCTGCCTGCCTTTCCCCAGTGCTCTGCAAGCTGTCCAGGACAACATAAAATCTGGGGCTCTGTGCTTTCTTTCGTTCTGAACAAGTGTTACTGTTTTCTGCACAAAAGCGATTCTGCGAAGCAATGTGAACACTTCTGTTTCCCAGGCACAGAGAAGGTGCTAGCAGGGAATTCTCTGCCTGCCTTTCCCCAGTGCTCTGCAAGCTCTCCAGGACAACATAAAATCTGGGGCTCTGTGCTTTCTTTCGTTCTGAACAAGTGTTACTGTTTTCTGCACAAAAGCGATTCTGCGAAGCAATGTGAACACTTCTGCTTCCCAGGCACAGAGAAGGTGCTAGCAGGGAATTCTCTGCCTGCTTTTCCCCAGTGCTCTGCAAGCTCTCCAGGACAACATAAAATCTGGGGCTCTGTGCTTTCTTTCGTCTGAACAAGTGTTACTGTTTTCTGCACAAAAGCGATTCTGCGAAGCAATGTGAACACTTCTGTTTCCCAGGCACAGAGAAGGTGCTAGCAGGGAATTCTCTGCCTGCTTTTCCCCAGTGCTCTGCAAGCTCTCCAGGACAACATAAAATCTGGGGCTCTGTGCTTTCTTTCGTTCTGAACAAGTGTTACTGTTTTCTGCACAAAAGCGATTCTGCGAAACAATGTGAAGACTTCTGCTTCCCAGGCACAGAGAAGGTGCTAGCAGGGAATTCTCTGCCTGCCTTTCCCCAGTGCTCTGCAAGCTCTCCAGGACAACATAAAATCTGGGGCTCTGTGCTTTCTTTCGTCTGAACAAGTGTTACTGTTTTCTGCACAAAAGCGATTCTGCGAAGCAATGTGAACAGGCACAGAGAAGGTGCTAGCAGGGAATTCTCTGCCTGCCTTTCCCCAGTGCTCTGCAAGCTCTCCAGGACAACAGCAAATCTGGGGCTCTGTGCTTTCTTTCGTTCTGAACAAGTGTTACTGATTTCTGCACAAAAGCGATTCTGCGAAGCAATGTGAACACTTCTGTTTCCCAGGCACAGAGAAGGTGCTAGCAGGGAATTCTCTGCCTGCTTTTCCCCAGTGCTCTGCAAGCTCTCCAGGACAACATAAAATCTGGGGCTCTGTGCTTTCTTTTCTTCTGAAAAAGTGTTACTGTTTTCTGCACAAAAGCGATTCTGCGAAGCAATGTGAACACTTCTGCTTCCCAGGCACAGAGAAGGTGCTAGCAGGGAATTCTCTGCCTGCCTTTCCCCAGTGCTCTGCAAGCTGTCCAGGACAACATAAAATCTGGGGCTCTGTGCTTTCTTTCGTTCTGAACAAGTGTTACTGTTTTCTGCACAAAAGCGATTCTGCGAAGCAATGTGAACACTTCTGTTTCCCAGGCACAGAGAAGGTGCTAGCAGGGAATTCTCTGCCTGCCTTTCCCCAGTGCTCTGCAAGCTCTCCAGGACAACATAAAATCTGGGGCTCTGTGCTTTCTTTCGTTCTGAACAAGTGTTACTGTTTTCTGCACAAAAGCGATTCTGCGAAGCAATGTGAACACTTCTGCTTCCCAGGCACAGAGAAGGTGCTAGCAGGGAATTCTCTGCCTGCTTTTCCCCAGTGCTCTGCAAGCTCTCCAGGACAACATAAAATCTGGGGCTCTGTGCTTTCTTTCGTCTGAACAAGTGTTACTGTTTTCTGCACAAAAGCGATTCTGCGAAACAATGTGAACACTTCTGTTTCCCAGGCACAGAGAAGGTGCTAGCAGGGAATTCTCTGCCTGCTTTTCCCCAGTGCTCTGCAAGCTCTCCAGGACAACATAAAATCTGGGGCTCTGTGCTTTCTTTCGTTCTGAACAAGTGTTACTGTTTTCTGCACAAAAGCGATTCTGCGAAGCAATGTGAACACTTCTGCTTCCCAGGCACAGAGAAGGTGCTAGCAGGGAATTCTCTGCCTGCCTTTCCCCAGTGCTCTGCAAGCTCTCCAGGACAACATAGATTCTGGGGCTCTGTGCTTTCTTTCGTTCTGAACAAGTGTTATTGTTTTCAGCACAAAAGCGATTCTGCGAAGCAATGTGAACAGGCACAGAGAAGGTGCTAGCAGGGAATTCTCTGCCTGCTTTTCGCCAGTGCTCTGCAAGCTCTCCAGGACAACATAAAATCTGGGGCTCTGTGCTTTCTTTTGTTCTGAAAAAGTGTTAGTGTTTTCTGCACAAAAGCGATTCTGCGAAGCAATGTGAACACTTGTGCTTCCCAGGCACAGAGAAGGTGCTAGCAGGGAATTCTCTGCCTGCCTTTCCCCAGTGCTCTGCAAGCTCTCCAGGACAACATAAAATCTGGGGCTCTGTGCTTTCTTTCGTCTGAACAAGTGTTACTCTTTTCTGCACAAAAGCGATTCTGCGAAGTAATGTGAACAGGCACAGAGAAGGTGCTAGCAGGGAATTCTCTGCCTGCCTTTCCCCAGTGCTCTGCAAGCTCTCCAGGACAACATAGAATCTGGGGCTCTGTGCTTTCTTTTGTTCTGAAAAAGTGTTACTGTTGTCTGCACAAAAGCGATTCTGCCAAGCAATGTGAACACTTCTGCTTCCAGGCACAGAGAAGGTGCTAGCAGGAAATTCTCTGCCTGCCTTTCCCCAGTGCTCTGCAAGCTCTCCAGGACAACATAAAATCTGGGGCTCTGTGCTTTCTTTCGTTCTGAACAAGTGTTACTGTTTTCTGCACAAAAGCGATTCTGCCAAGCAATGTGAACACTTCTGCTTCCCAGGCACAGAGAAGGTGCTAGCAGGGAATTCTCTGCCTGCTTTTCCCCAGTGCTCTGCAAGCTCTCCAGGACAACATAGAATCTGGGGCTCTGTGCTTTCTTTTGTTCTGAAAAAGTGTTAGTGTTGTCTGCACAAAAGCGATTCTGCGAAACAATGTGAAGACTTCTGCTTCCCAGGCACAGAGAAGGTGCTAGCAGGGAATTCTCTGCCTGCCTTTCCCCAGTGCTCTGCAAGCTCTCCAGGACAACATAAAATCTGGGGCTCTGTGCTTTCTTTCGTCTGAACAAGTGTTACTGTTTTCTGCACAAAAGCGATTCTTTGAAGCAATGTGAACAGGCACAGAGAAGGTGCTAGCAGGGAATTCTCTGCCTGCCTTTCCCCAGTGCTCTCTAAGCTCTCCAGGACAACATAAAATCTGGGGCTCTGTGCTTTCTTTCGTTCTGAACAAGTGTTACTGTTTTCTGCACAAAAGCGATTCTGCGAAGCAATGTGAACACTTGTGCTTCCCAGGCACAGAGAAGGTGCTAGCAGGGAATTCTCTGCCTGCCTTTCCCCAGTGCTCTGCAAGCTCTCCAGGACAACATAAAATCTGGGGCTCTGTGCTTTCTTTCGTTCTGAACAAGTGTTACTGTTTTCTGCACAAAAGCGATTCTGCGAAGCAATGTGAACAGGCACAGAGAAGGTGCTAGCAGGGAATTCTCTGCCTGCCTTTCCCCAGTGCTCTGCAAGCTCTCCAGGACAACATAAAATCTGGGGCTCTGTGCTTTCTTTCGTTCTGAACAAGTGTTACTGTTTTCTGCACAAAAGCGATTCTGCGAAGCAATGGGAACACTTCTGTTTCCCAGGCACAGAGAAGGTGCTAGCAGGGAATTCTCTGCCTGCTTTTCCCCAGTGCTCTGCAAGCTCTCCAGGACAACATAGAATCTGGGGCTCTGTGCTTTCTTTCGTTCTGAACAACTGTTACTGTTTTCTGCACAAAAGCGATTCTGCGAAGCAATGTGAACACTTCTGCTTCCCAGGCACAGAGAAGGTGCTAGCAGGGAATTCTCTGCCTGCCTTTCCCCAGTGGTCTGCAAGCTCTCCAGGACAACATAAAATCTGGGGCTCTGTGCTTTCTTTCGTTCTGAACAACTGTTAATGTTTTCTGCACAAAAGCGATTCTGCGAAGCAATGTGAACAGGCACAGAGAAGGTGCTAGCAGGGAATTCTCTGCCTGCCTTTCCCCAGTGCTCTGCAAGCTCTCCAGGACAACATAAAATCTGGGGCTCTGTGCTTTCTTTCGTTCTGAACAAGTGCTACTGTTTTCTGCACAAAAGCGATTCTGCGAAGCAATGTGAACACTTCTGCTTCCCAGGCACAGAGAAGGTGCTAGCAGGGAATTCTCTGCCTGCTTTTCCCCAGTGCTCTGCAAGCTCTCCAGGACAACATAAAATCTGGGGCTCTGTGCTTTCTTTCGTTCTGAACAAGTGTTACTGTTTTCTGCACAAAAGTGATTCTGCGAAGCAATGTGAACACTTCTGCTTCCCAGGCACAGAGAAGGTGCTAGCAGGGAATTCTCTGCCTGCCTTTCCCCAGTGCTCTGCAAGCTCTCCAGGACAACATAAAATCTGGGGCTCTGTGCTTTCTTTCGTCTGAACAAGTGTTACTGTTTTCTGCACAAAAGCGATTCTGCGAAGCAATGTGAACACTTCTGCTTCCCAGGCACAGAGAAGGTGCTAGCAGGGAATTCTCTGCCTGCCTTTCCCCAGTGCTCTGCAAGCTCTCCAGGACAACATAAAATCTGGGGCTCTGTGCTTTCTTTCGTCTGAACAAGTGTTACTGTTTTCTGCACAAAAGCGATTCTGCGAAGCAATGTGAACAGACACAGAGAAGGTGCTAGCAGGGAATTCTCTGCCTGCCTTTCCCCAGTGCTCTGCAAGCTCTCCAGGACAACATAAAATCTGGGGCTCTGTGCTTTCTTTCGTTCTGAACAAGTGTTACTGTTTTCTGCACAAAAGCGATTCTGCGAAGCAATGGGAACACTTCTGTTTCCCAGGCACAGAGAAGGTGCTAGCAGGGAATTCTCTGCCTGCTTTTCCCCAGTGCTCTGCAAGCTCTCCAGGACAACATAAAATCTGGGGCTCTGTGCTTTCTTTCGTTCTGAACAAGTGTTATTGTTTTCTGCACAAAAGCGATTCTGCGAAGCAATGTGAAGACTTCGGCTTCCCAGGCACAGAGAAGGTGCTAGCAGGGAATTCTCTGCCTGCCTTTCCCCAGTGCTCTGCAAGCTCTCCAGGACAACATAAAATCTGGGGCTCTGTGCTTTCTTTCGTCTGAACAAGTGTTACTGTTTTCTGCACAAAAGCGATTCTGCGAAGCAATGTGAACAGGCACAGAGAAGGTGCTAGCAGGGAATTCTCTGCCTGCCTTTCCCCAGTGCTCTGCAAGCTCTCCAGGACAACATAAAATCTGGGGCTCTGTGCTTTCTTTCGTTCTGAACAAGTGTTACTGTTTTCTGCACAAAAGCGATTCTGCGAAGCAATGTGAACACTTCTGTTTCCCAGGCACAGAGAAGGTGCTAGCAGGGAATTCTCTGCCTGCTTTTCCCCAGTGCTCTGCAAGCTCTCCAGGACAACATAGAATCTGGGGCTCTGTGCTTTCTTTCCTTCTGAACAAGTGTTACTGTTTTCTGCACAAAAGCGATTCTGCGAAGCAATGTGAACACTTCTGCTTCCCAGGCACAGAGAAGGTGCTAGCAGGGAATTCTCTGCCTGCCTTTCCCCAGTGCTCTGCAAGCTGTCCAGGACAACATAAAATCTGGGGCTCTGTGCTTTCTTTCGTTCTGAACAAGTGTTACTGTTTTCTGCACAAAAGCGATTCTGCGAAGCAATGTGAACACTTCTGCTTCCCAGGCACAGAGAAGGTGCTAGCAGGGAATTCTCTGCCTGCTTTTCCCCAGTGCTCTGCAAGCTCTCCAGGACAACATAGAATCTGGGGCTCTGTGCTTTCTTTCGTTCTGAACAAGTGTTACTGTTTTCTGCACAAAAGTGATTCTGCGAAGCAATGTGAACACTTCTGCTTCCCAGGCACAGAGAAGGTGCTAGCAGGGAATTCTCTGCCTGCCTGTCCCCAGTGCTCTGCAAGCTCTCCAGGACAACATAAAATCTGGGGCTCTGTGCTTTCTTTCGTTCTGAACAAGTGTTACTGTTTTCTGCACAAAAGCGATTCTGCGAAGCAATGTGAAGACTTCTGCTTCCCAGGCACAGAGAAGGTGCTAGCAGGGAATTCTCTGCCTGCCTTTCCCCAGTGCTCTGCAAGCTCTCCAGGACAACATAAAATCTGGGGCTCTGTGCTTTCTTTCGTCTGAACAAGTGTTACTGTTTTCTGCACAAAAGCGATTCTGCGAAGCAATGTGAACAGGCACAGAGAAGGTGCTAGCAGGGAATTCTCTGCCTGCCTTTCCCCAGTGCTCTGCAAGCTCTCCAGGACAACATAAAATCTGGGGCTCTGTGCTTTCTTTCGTTCTGAACAAGTGTTACTGTTTTCTGCACAAAAGCGATTCTGCCAAGCAATGTGAACACTTCTGCTTCCCAGGCACAGAGAAGGTGCTAGCAGGGAATTCTCTGCCTGCCTTTCCCCAGTGCTCTGCAAGCTCTCCAGGACAACATAAAATCTGGGGCTCTGTGCTTTCTTTCGTCTGAACAAGTGTTACTGTTTTCTGCACAAAAGCGATTCTGCGAAGCAATGTGAACAGGCACAGAGAAGGTGCTAGCAGGGAATTCTCTGCCTGCCTTTCCCCAGTGCTCTGCAAGCTCTCCAGGACAACATAAAATCTGGGGCTCTGTGCTTTCTTTCGTTCTGAACAAGTGTTACTGTTTTCTGCACAAAAGCGATTCTGCGAAGCAATGGGAACACTTCTGTTTCCCAGGCACAGAGAAGGTGCTAGCAGGGAATTCTCTGCCTGCCTTTCCCCAGTGCTCTGCAAGCTCTCCAGGACAACATAAAATCTGGGGCTCTGTGCTTTCTTTCGTTCTGAACAAGTGTTACTGTTTTCTGCACAAAAGCGATTCTGCGAAGCAATGTGAACACTTCTGCTTCCCAGGCACAGAGAAGGTGCTAGCAGGGAATTCTCTGCCTGCCTTTCCCCAGTGCTCTGCAAGCTCTCCAGGACAACATAAAATCTGGGGCTCTGTGCTTTCTTTTGTTCTGAACAAGTGTTAGTGTTTTCTGCACAAAAGCGATTCTGCGAAGCAATGTGAACACTTCTGCTTCCCAGGCACAGAGAAGGTGCTAGCAGGGAATTCTCTGCCTGCCTTTCCCCAGTGCTCTGCAAGCTCTCCAGGACAACATAAAATCTGGGGCTCTGTGCTTTCTTTCGTCTGAACAAGTGTTACTGTTTTCTGCACAAAAGCGATTCTGCGAAGCAATGTGAACAGGCACAGAGAAGGTGCTAGCAGGGAATTCTCTGCCTGCCTTTCCCCAGTGCTCTGCAAGCTCTCCAGGACAACATAAAATCTGGGGCTCTGTGCTTTCTTTCGTTCTGAACAAGTGTTACTGTTTTCTGCACAAAAGCGATTCTGCGAAGCAATGTGAACACTTCTGTTTCCCAGGCACAGAGAAGGTGCTAGCAGGGAATTCTCTGCCTGCTTTTCCCCAGTGCTCTGCAAGCTCTCCAGGACAACATAAAATCTGGGGCTCTGTGCTTTCTTTTGTTCTGAAAAAGTGTTAGTGTTTTCTGCACAAAAGCGATTCTGCGAAGCAATGTGAACACTTCTGCTTCCCAGGCACAGAGAAGGTGCTAGCAGGGAATTCTCTGCCTGCCTTTCCCCAGTGCTCTGCAAGCTCTCCAGGACAACATAAAATCTGGGGCTCTGTGCTTTCTTTCGTCTGAACAAGTGTTACTCTTTTCTGCACAAAAGCGATTCTGCGAAGTAATGTGAACAGGCACAGAGAAGGTGCTAGCAGGGAATTCTCTGCCTGCCTTTCCCCAGTGCTCTGCAAGCTCTCCAGGACAACATAGAATCTGGGGCTCTGTGCTTTCTTTTGTTCTGAAAAAGTGTTACTGTTGTCTGCACAAAAGCGATTCTGCCAAGCAATATGAAGACTTCTGCTTCCAGGCACAGAGAAGGTGCTAGCAGGGAATTCTCTGCCTGCCTTTCCCCAGTGCTCTGCAAGCTCTCCAGGACAACATAAAATCTGGGGCTCTGTGCTTTCTTTCGTTCTGAACAAGTGCTACTGTTTTCTGCACAAAAGCGATTCTGCCAAGCAATGTGAACACTTCTGCTTCCCAGGCACAGAGAAGGTGCTAGCAGGGAATTCTCTGCCTGCTTTTCCCCAGTGCTCTGCAAGCTCTCCAGGACAACATAAAATCTGGGGCTCTGTGCTTTCTTTTGTTCTGAAAAAGTGTTAGTGTTTTCTGCACAAAAGCGATTCTGCGAAACAATGTGAAGACTTCTGCTTCCCAGGCACAGAGAAGGTGCTAGCAGGGAATTCTCTGCCTGCTTTTCCCCAGTGCTCTGCAAGCTCTCCAGGACAACATAAAATCTGGGGCTCTGTGCTTTCTTTCGTCTGAACAAGTGTTACTGTTTTCTGCACAAAAGCGATTCTGCGAAGCAATGTGAACAGGCACAGAGAAGGTGCTAGCAGGGAATTCTCTGCCTGCCTTTCCCAGTGCTCTGCAAGCTCTCCAGGACAACATAAAATCTGGGGCTCTGTGCTTTCTTTCGTTCTGAACAAGTGTTATTGTTTTCTGCACAAAAGCAATTCTGCGAAGCAATGTGAAGACTTCTGCTTCCCAGGCACAGAGAAGGTGCTAGCAGGGAATTCTCTGCCTGCCTTTCCCCAGTGCTCTGCAAGCTCTCCAGGACAACATAAAATCTGGGGCTCTGTGCTTTCTTTCGTTCTGAACAAGTGTTACTGTTTTCTGCACAAAAGCGATTCTGCGAAGCAATGTGAACAGGCACAGAGAAGGTGCTAGCAGGTAATTCTCTGCCTGACTTTCCCCAGTGCTCTGCAAGCTCTCCAGGACAACATAAAATCTGGGGCTCTGTGCTTTCTTTCGTTCTGAACAAGTGTTACTGTTTTCTGCACAAAAGCGATTCTGCGAAGCAATGTGAACACTTCTGTTTCCCAGGCACAGAGAAGGTGCTAGCAGGGAATTCTCTGCCTGCCTTTCCCCAGTGCTCTGCAAGCTCTCCAGGACAACATAAAATCTGGGGCTCTGTGCTTTCTTTCGTCTGAACAAGTGTTACTGTTTTCTGCACAAAAGCGATTCTGCGAAGCAATGTGAACAGGCACAGAGAAGGTGCTAGCAGGTAATTCTCTGCCTGACTTTCCCCAGTGCTCTGCAAGCTCTCCAGGACAACATAAAATCTGGGGCTCTGTGCTTTCTTTCGTTCTGAACAAGTGTTACTGTTTTCTGCACAAAAGCGATTCTGCGAAGCAATGTGAACACTTCTGCTTCCCAGGCACAGAGAAGGTGCTAGCAGGGAATTCTCTGCCTGCCTTTCCCCAGTGCTCTGCAAGCTCTCCAGGACAACATAAAATCTGGGGCTCTGTGCTTTCTTTCGTCTGAACAAGTGTTACTGTTTTCTGCACAAAAGCGATTCTGCGAAGCAATGTGAACACTTCTGCTTCCCAGGCACAGAGGAGGTGCTAGCAGGGAATTCTCTGCCTGCTTTTTCCCAGTGCTCTGCAAGCTCTCCAGGACAACATAGAATCTGGGGCTCTGTGCTTTCTTTCGTTCTGAACAAGTGTTACTGTTTTCTGCACAAAAGCGATTCTGCGAAGCAATGTGAACAGGCACAGAGAAGGTGCTAGCAGGGAATTCTCTGCCTGCTTTTCCCCAGTGCTCTGCAAGCTCTCCAGGACAACATAAAATCTGGGGCTCTGTGCTTTCTTTTGTTCTGAACAAGTGTTAGTGTTTTCTGCACAAAAGCGATTCTGCGAAGCAATGTGAACACTTCTGCTTCCCAGGCACAGAGAAGGTGCTAGCAGGGAATTCTCTGCCTGCCTTTCCCCAGTGCTCTGCAAGCTCTCCAGGAGAACATAAAATCTGGGGCTCTGTGCTTTCTTTCGTCTGAACAAGTGTTACTGTTTTCTGCACAAAAGCGATTCTGCGAAGCAATGTGAACAGGCACAGAGAAGGTGCTAGCAGGGAATTCTCTGCCTGCCTTTCCCCAGTGCTCTGCAAGCTCTCCAGGACAACATAAAATCTGGGGCTCTGTGCTTTCTTTCGTTCTGAACAAGTGTTATTGTTTTCTGCACAAAAGCAATTCTGCGAAGCAATGTGAAGACTTCTGCTTCCCAGGCACAGAGAAGGTGCTAGCAGGGAATTCTCTGCCTGCCTTTCCCCAGTGCTCTGCAAGCTCTCCAGGACAACATAAAATCTGGGGCTCTGTGCTTTCTTTCGTTCTGAACAAGTGTTACTGTTTTCTGCACAAAAGCGA
This sequence comes from Strix uralensis, assembly GCF_047716275.1. NCBI lineage: Eukaryota > Metazoa > Chordata > Aves > Strigiformes > Strigidae > Strix > Strix uralensis. Next base: position 200,823 of record NW_027436729.1, read on the forward strand.
TTCTGCGAAGCAATGTGAACAGGCACAGAGAAGGTGCTAGCAGGTAATTCTCTGCCTGACTTTCCCCAGTGCTCTGCAAGCTCTCCAGGACAACATAAAATCTGGGGCTCTGTGCTTTCTTTCGTTCTGAACAAGTGTTACTGTTTTCTGCACAAAAGCGATTCTGCGAAGCAATGTGAACACTTCTGTTTCCCAGGCACAGAGAAGGTGCTAGCAGGGAATTCTCTGCCTGCCTTTCCCCAGTGCTCTGCAAGCTCTCCAGGACAACATAAAATCTGGGGCTCTGTGCTTTCTTTCGTCTGAACAAGTGTTACTGTTTTCTGCACAAAAGCGATTCTGCGAAGCAATGTGAACAGGCACAGAGAAGGTGCTAGCAGGTAATTCTCTGCCTGACTTTCCCCAGTGCTCTGCAAGCTCTCCAGGACAACATAAAATCTGGGGCTCTGTGCTTTCTTTCGTTCTGAACAAGTGTTACTGTTTTCTGCACAAAAGCGATTCTGCGAAGCAATGTGAACACTTCTGCTTCCCAGGCACAGAGAAGGTGCTAGCAGGGAATTCTCTGCCTGCCTTTCCCCAGTGCTCTGCAAGCTCTCCAGGACAACATAAAATCTGGGGCTCTGTGCTTTCTTTCGTCTGAACAAGTGTTACTGTTTTCTGCACAAAAGCGATTCTGCGAAGCAATGTGAACACTTCTGCTTCCCAGGCACAGAGGAGGTGCTAGCAGGGAATTCTCTGCCTGCTTTTTCCCAGTGCTCTGCAAGCTCTCCAGGACAACATAGAATCTGGGGCTCTGTGCTTTCTTTCGTTCTGAACAAGTGTTACTGTTTTCTGCACAAAAGCGATTCTGCGAAGCAATGTGAACAGGCACAGAGAAGGTGCTAGCAGGGAATTCTCTGCCTGCTTTTCCCCAGTGCTCTGCAAGCTGTCCAGGACAACATAAAATCTGGGGCTCTGTGCTTTCTTTTGTTCTGAACAAGTGTTAGTGTTTTCTGCACAAAAGCGATTCTGCGAAGCAATGTGAACACTTCTGCTTCCCAGGCACAGAGAAGGTGCTAGCAGGGAATTCTCTGCCTGCCTTTCCCCAGTGCTCTGCAAGCTCTCCAGGAGAACATAAAATCTGGGGCTCTGTGCTTTCTTTCGTCTGAACAAGTGTTACTGTTTTCTGCACAAAAGCGATTCTGCGAAGCAATGTGAACAGGCACAGAGAAGGTGCTAGCAGGGAATTCTCTGCCTGCCTTTCCCCAGTGCTCTGCAAGCTCTCCAGGACAACATAAAATCTGGGGCTCTGTGCTTTCTTTCGTTCTGAACAAGTGTTACTGTTTTCTGCACAAAAGCGATTCTGCGAAGCAATGTGAACACTTCTGTTTCCCAGGCACAGAGAAGGTGCTAGCAGGGAATTCTCTGCCTGCTTTTCCCCAGTGCTCTGCAAGCTCTCCAGGACAACATAAAATCTGGGGCTCTGTGCTTTCTTTCGTTCTGAAAAAGTGTTAGTGTTTTCTGCACAAAAGCGATTCTGCGAAGCAATGTGAACACTTCTGCTTCCCAGGCACAGAGAAGGTGCTAGCAGGGAATTCTCTGCCTGCCTTTCCCCAGTGCTCTGCAAGCTCTCCAGGACAACATAAAATCTGGGGCTCTGTGCTTTCTTTCGTCTGAACAAGTGTTACTCTTTTCTGCACAAAAGCGATTCTGCGAAGTAATGTGAACAGGCACAGAGAAGGTGCTAGCAGGGAATTCTCTGCCTGCCTTTCCCCAGTGCTCTGCAAGCTCTCCAGGACAACATAGAATCTGGGGCTCTGTGCTTTCTTTTGTTCTGAAAAAGTGTTACTGTTGTCTGCACAAAAGCGATTCTGCCAAGCAATGTGAAGACTTCTGCTTCCAGGCACAGAGAAGGTGCTAGCAGGAAATTCTCTGCCTGCCTTTCCCCAGTGCTCTGCAAGCTCTCCAGGACAACAGCAAATCTGGGGCTCTGTGCTTTCTTTCGTTCTGAACAAGTGTTACTGTTTTCTGCACAAAAGCGATTCTGCCAAGCAATGTGAACACTTCTGCTTCCCAGGCACAGAGAAGGTGCTAGCAGGGAATTCTCTGCCTGCCTTTCCCAGTGCTCTGCAAGCTCTCCAGGACAACATAAAATCTGGGGCTCTGTGCTTTCTTTCGTTCTGAACAAGTGTTACTGTTTTCTGCACAAAAGTGATTCTGCGAAGCAATGTGAAGACTTCTGCTTCCCAGGCACAGAGAAAGTGCTAGCAGGGAATTCTCTGCCTGCCTTTCCCCAGTGCTCTGCAAGCTCTCCAGGACAACATAAAATCTGGGGCTCTGTGCTTTCTTTCGTTCTGAACAACTGTTACTGTTTTCTGCACAAAAGCGATTCTGCGAAGCAATGTGAACAGGCACAGAGAAGGTGCTAGCAGGTAATTCTCTGCCTGACTTTCCCCAGTGCTCTGCAAGCTCTCCAGGACAACATAAAATCTGGGGCTCTGTGCTTTCTTTCGTTCTGAACAAGTGTTACTGTTTTCTGCACAAAAGCGATTCTGCGAAGCAATGTGAACAGGCACAGAGAAGGTGCTAGCAGGGAATTCTCTGCCTGCCTTTCCCCAGTGCTCTGCAAGCTCTCCAGGACAACATAGAATCTGGGGCTCTGTGCTTTCTTTTGTTCTGAAAAAGTGTTACTGTTGTCTGCACAAAAGCGATTCTGCCAAGCAATGTGAAGACTTCTGCTTCCAGGCACAGAGAAGGTGCTAGCAGGAAATTCTCTGCCTGCCTTTCCCCAGTGCTCTGCAAGCTCTCCAGGACAACAGCAAATCTGGGGCTCTGTGCTTTCTTTCGTCTGAACAAGTGTTACTGTTTTCTGCACAAAAGCGATTCTGCGAAGCAATGTGAACAGGCACAGAGAAGGTGCTAGCAGGGAATTCTCTGCCTGCCTTTCCCAGTGCTCTGCAAGCTCTCCAGGACAACATAAAATCTGGGGCTCTGTGCTTTCTTTCGTTCTGAACAAGTGTTACTGTTTTCTGCACAAAAGTGATTCTGCGAAGCAATGTGAAGACTTCTGCTTCCCAGGCACAGAGAAGGTGCTAGCAGGGAATTCTCTGCCTGCCTTTCCCCAGTGCTCTGCAAGCTCTCCAGGACAACATAAAATCTGGGGCTCTGTGCTTTCTTTCGTTCTGAACAACTGTTACTGTTTTCTGCACAAAAGCGATTCTGCGAAGCAATGTGAACAGGCACAGAGAAGGTGCTAGCAGGTAATTCTCTGCCTGACTTTCCCCAGTGCTCTGCAAGCTCTCCAGGACAACATAAAATCTGGGGCTCTGTGCTTTCTTTCGTTCTGAACAAGTGTTACTGTTTTCTGCACAAAAGCGATTCTGCGAAGCAATGTGAACACTTCTGTTTCCCAGGCACAGAGAAGGTGCTAGCAGGGAATTCTCTGCCTGCCTTTCCCCAGTGCTCTGCAAGCTCTCCAGGACAACATAAAATCTGGGGCTCTGTGCTTTCTTTCGTCTGAACAAGTGTTACTGTTTTCTGCACAAAAGCGATTCTGCGAAGCAATGTGAACAGGCACAGAGAAGGTGCTAGCAGGTAATTCTCTGCCTGACTTTCCCCAGTGCTCTGCAAGCTCTCCAGGACAACATAAAATCTGGGGCTCTGTGCTTTCTTTCGTTCTGAACAAGTGTTACTGTTTTCTGCACAAAAGCGATTCTGCGAAGCAATGTGAACACTTCTGCTTCCCAGGCACAGAGAAGGTGCTAGCAGGGAATTCTCTGCCTGCTTTTTCCCAGTGCTCTGCAAGCTCTCCAGGACAACATAGAATCTGGGGCTCTGTGCTTTCTTTCGTTCTGAACAAGTGTTACTGTTTTCTGCACAAAAGTGATTCTGCGAAGCAATGTGAACACTTCAGCTTCCCAGGCACAGAGACGGTGCTAGCAGGGAATTCTCTGCCTGCCTTTCCCCAGTGCTCTGCAAGCTCTCCAGGACAACATAAAATCTGGGGCTCTGTGCTTTCTTTTGTCTGAACAAGTGTTACTGTTTTCTGCACAAAAGCGATTCTGCGAAGCAATGTGAACAGGCACAGAGAAGGTGCTAGCAGGGAATTCTCTGCCTGCCTTTCCCCAGTGCTCTGCAAGCTCTCCAGGACAACATAAAATCTGGGGCTCTGTGCTTTCTTTCGTTCTGAACAAGTGTTACTGTTTTCTGCACAAAAGCGATTCTGCGAAGCAATGGGAACACTTCTGTTTCCCAGGCACAGAGAAGGTGCTAGCAGGGAATTCTCTGCCTGCTTTTCCCCAGTGCTCTGCAAGCTCTCCAGGACAACATAAAATCTGGGGCTTTGTGCTTTCTTTCGTTCTGAACAAGTGTTATTGTTTTCTGCACAAAAGCGATTCTGCGAAGCAATGTGAAGACTTCTGCTTCCCAGGCACAGAGAAGGTGCTAGCAGGGAATTCTCTGCCTGCCTTTCCCCAGTGCTCTGCAAGCTCTCCAGGACAACATAAAATCTGGGGCTCTGTGCTTTCTTTCGTCTGAACAAGTGTTACAGTTTTCTGCACAAAAGCGATTCTGCGAAGCAATGTGAACAGGCACAGAGAAGGTGCTAGCAGGGAATTCTCTGCCTGCCTTTCCCCAGTGCTCTGCAAGCTCTCCAGGACAACATAAAATCTGGGGCTCTGTGCTTTCTTTCGTTCTGAACAAGTGTTACTGTTTTCTGCACAAAAGCGATTCTGCGAAGCAATGTGAACACTTCTGTTTCCCAGGCACAGAGAAGGTGCTAGCAGGGAATTCTCTGCCTGCTTTTCCCCAGTGCTCTGCAAGCTCTCCAGGACAACATAAAATCTGGGGCTCTGTGCTTTCTTTCGTTCTGAACAAGTGTTAGTGTTTTCTGCACAAAAGCGATTCTGCGAAGCAATGTGAAGACTTCTGCTTCCCAGGCACAGAGAAGGTGGTAGCAGGGAATTCTCTGCCTGCTTTTCCCCAGTGCTCTGCAAGCTGTCCAGGACAACATAAAATCTGGGGCTCTGTGCTTTCTTTCGTTCTGAACAAGTGTTACTGTTTTCTGCACAAAAGCGATTCTGCGAAGCAATGTGAACACTTCTGCTTCCCAGGCACAGAGAAGGTGCTAGCAGGGAATTCTCTGCCTGCCTTTCCCCAGTGCTCTGCAAGCTCTCCAGGACAACATAAAATCTGGGGCTCTGTGCTTTCTTTCGTCTGAACAAGTGTTACTATTTTCTGCACAAAAGCGATTCTGCGAAGTAATGTGAACAGGCACAGAGAAGGTGCTAGCAGGGAATTCTCTGCCTGCCTTTCCCCAGTGCTCTGCAAGCTCTCCAGGACAACATAGAATCTGGGGCTCTGTGCTTTCTTTTGTTCTGAAAAAGTGTTACTGTTGTCTGCACAAAAGCGATTCTGCCAAGCAATGTGAACACTTCTGCTTCCAGGCACAGAGAAGGTGCTAGCAGGAAATTCTCTGCCTGCCTTTCCCCAGTGCTCTGCAAGCTCTCCAGGACAACATAAAATCTGGGGCTCTGTGCTTTCTTTCGTTCTGAACAAGTGTTACTGTTTTCTGCACAAAAGCGATTCTGCGAAGCAATGTGAACACTTCTGCTTCCCAGGCACAGAGAAGGTGCTAGCAGGGAATTCTCTGCCTGCTTTTCCCCAGTGCTCTGCAAGCTCTCCAGGACAACATAAAATCTGGGGCTCTGTGCTTTCTTTCGTTCTGAACAAGTGTTATTGTTTTCTGCACAAAAGCGATTCTGCGAAGTAATGTGAACAGGCACAGAGAAGGTGCTAGCAGGGAATTCTCTGCCTGCCTTTCCCCAGTGCTCTGCAAGCTCTCCAGGACAACATAGAATCTGGGGCTCTGTGCTTTCTTTTGTTCTGAAAAAGTGTTACTGTTGTCTGCACAAAAGCGATTCTGCCAAGCAATGTGAAGACTTCTGCTTCCAGGCACAGAGAAGGTGCTAGCAGGAAATTCTCTGCCTGCCTTTCCCCAGTGCTCTGCAAGCTCTCCAGGACAACATAAAATCTGGGGCTCTGTGCTTTCTTTCGTTCTGAACAAGTGTTACTGTTTTCTGCACAAAAGCGATTCTGCGAAGCAATGTGAACAGGCACAGAGAAGGTGCTAGCAGGTAATTCTCTGCCTGACTTTCCCCAGTGCTCTGCAAGCTCTCCAGGACAACATAAAATCTGGGGCTCTGTGCTTTCTTTCGTTCTGAACAAGTGTTACAGTATTCTGCACAAAAGCGATTCTGCGAAGCAATGTGAACACTTCTGTTTCCCAGGCACAGAGAAGGTGCTAGCAGGGAATTCTCTGCCTGCCTTTCCCCAGTGCTCTGCAAGCTCTCCAGGACAACATAAAATCTGGGGCTCTGTGCTTTCTTTCGTCTGAACAAGTGTTACTGTTTTCTGCACAAAAGCGATTCTGCGAAGCAATGTGAACAGGCACAGAGAAGGTGCTAGCAGGTAATTCTCTGCCTGACTTTCCCCAGTGCTCTGCAAGCTCTCCAGGACAACATAAAATCTGGGGCTCTGTGCTTTCTTTCGTTCTGAACAAGTGTTACTGTTTTCTGCACAAAAGCGATTCTGCGAAGCAATGTGAACACTTCTGTTTCCCAGGCACAGAGAAGGTGCTAGCAGGGAATTCTCTGCCTGCCTTTCCCCAGTGCTCTGCAGGCTCTCCAGGACAACATAAAATCTGGGGCTCTGTGCTTTCTTTCGTCTGAACAAGTGTTACTGTTTTCTGCACAAAAGCGATTCTGCGAAGCAATGTGAACACTTCTGCTTCCCAGGCACAGAGAAGGTGCTAGCAGGGAATTCTCTGCCTGCTTTTTCCCAGTGCTCTGCAAGCTCTCCAGGACAACATAGAATCTGGGGCTCTGTGCTTTCTTTCGTTCTGAACAAGTGTTACTGTTTTCTGCACAAAAGTGATTCTGCGAAGCAATGTGAACACTTCAGCTTCCCAGGCACAGAGACGGTGCTAGCAGGGAATTCTCTGCCTGCCTTTCCCCACTGCTCTGCAAGCTCTCCAGGACAACATAAAATCTGGGGCTCTGTGCTTTCTTTTGTCTGAACAAGTGTTACTGTTTTCTGCACAAAAGCGATTCTGCGAAGCAATGTGAACAGGCACAGAGAAGGTGCTAGCAGGGAATTCTCTGCCTGCCTTTCCCCAGTGCTCTGCAAGCTCTCCAGGACAACATAAAATCTGGGGCTCTGTGCTTTCTTTCGTTCTGAACAAGTGTTACTGTTTTCTGCACAAAAGCGATTCTGCGAAGCAATGGGAACACTTCTGTTTCCCAGGCACAGAGAAGGTGCTAGCAGGGAATTCTCTGCCTGCTTTTCCCCAGTGCTCTGCAAGCTCTCCAGGACAACATAAAATCTGGGGCTTTGTGCTTTCTTTCGTTCTGAACAAGTGTTATTGTTTTCTGCACAAAAGCGATTCTGCGAAGCAATGTGAATACTTCTGCTTCCCAGGCACAGAGAAGGTGCTAGCAGGGAATTCTCTGCCTGCCTTTCCCCAGTGCTCTGCAAGCTCTCCAGGACAACATAAAATCTGGGGCTCTGTGCTTTCTTTCGTCTGAACAAGTGTTACAGTATTCTGCACAAAAGCGATTCTGCGAAGCAATGTGAACAGGCACAGAGAAGGTGCTAGCAGGGAATTCTCTGCCTGCCTTTCCCCAGTGCTCTGCAAGCTCTCCAGGACAACATAAAATCTGGGGCTCTGTGCTTTCTTTCGTTCTGAACAAGTGTTACTGTTTTCTGCACAAAAGCGATTCTGCGAAGCAATGTGAACACTTCTGTTTCCCAGGCACAGAGAAGGTGCTAGCAGGGAATTCTCTGCCTGCTTTTCCCCAGTGCTCTGCAAGCTCTCCAGGACAACATAAAATCTGGGGCTCTGTGCTTTCTTTCGTTCTGAACAATTGTTAGTGTTTTCTGCACAAAAGCGATTCTGCGAAGCAATGTGAAGACTTCTGCTTCCCAGGCACAGAGAAGGTGGTAGCAGGGAATTCTCTGCCTGCTTTTCCCCAGTGCTCTGCAAGCTGTCCAGGACAACATAAAATCTGGGGCTCTGTGCTTTCTTTCGTTCTGAACAAGTGTTACTGTTTTCTGCACAAAAGCGATTCTGCGAAGCAATGTGAACACTTCTGCTTCCCAGGCACAGAGAAGGTGCTAGCAGGGAATTCTCTGCCTCCTTTTCCCCAGTGCTCTGCAAGCTTTTCAGGACAACATAAAATCTGGGGCTCTGTGCTTTCTTTCGTTCTGAACAAGTGTTAGTGTTTTCTGCACAATAGCGATTCTGCGAAGCAATGTGAACACTTCTGCTTCCCAGGCACAGAGAAGGTGCTAGCAGGGAATTCTCTGCCTGCCTTTCCCCAGTGCTCTGCAAGCTCTCCAGGACAACATAAAATCTGGGGCTCTGTGCTTTCTTTCGTCTGAACAAGTGTTACTCTTTTCTGCACAAAAGCGATTCTGCGAAGTAATGTGAACAGGCACAGAGAAGGTGCTAGCAGGGAATTCTCTGCCTGCCTTTCCCCAGTGCTCTGCAAGCTCTCCAGGACAACATAGAATCTGGGGCTCTGTGCTTTCTTTTGTTCTGAAAAAGTGTTACTGTTGTCTGCACAAAAGCGATTCTGCCAAGCAATGTGAACACTTCTGCTTCCAGGCACAGAGAAGGTGCTAGCAGGAAATTCTCTGCCTGCCTTTCCCCAGTGCTCTGCAAGCTCTCCAGGACAACATAAAATCTGGGGCTCTGTGCTTTCTTTCGTTCTGAACAAGTGTTACTGTTTTCTGCACAAAAGCGATTCTGCGAAGCAATGTGAACACTTCTGCTTCCCAGGCACAGAGAAGGTGCTAGCAGGGAATTCTCTGCCTGCTTTTCCCCAGTGCTCTGCAAGCTCTCCAGGACAACATAAAATCTGGGGCTCTGTGCTTTCTTTCGTTCTGAACAAGTGTTATTGTTTTCTGCACAAAAGCGATTCTGCGAAGCAATGTGAAGACTTCGGCTTCCCAGGCACAGAGAAGGTGCTAGCAGGGAATTCTCTGCCTGCCTTTCGCCAGTGCTCTGCAAGCTCTCCAGGACAACATAAAATCTGGGGCTCTGTGCTTTCTTTCGTTCTGAACAAGTGTTACTGTTTTCTGCACAAAAGCGATTCTGCGAAGCAATGTGAACACTTCTGCTTCCCAGGCACAGAGAAGGTGCTAGCAGGGAATTCTCTGCCTGCCTTTCCCCAGTGCTCTGCAAGCTCTCCAGGACAACATAAAATCTGGGGCTCTGTGCTTTCTTTCGTCTGAACAAGTGTTACTCTTTTCTGCACAAAAGCGATTCTGCGAAGTAATGTGAACAGGCACAGAGAAGGTGCTAGCAGGGAATTCTCTGCCTGCCTTTCCCCAGTGCTCTGCAAGCTCTCCAGGACAACATAGAATCTGGGGCTCTGTGCTTTCTTTTGTTCTGAAAAAGTGTTACTGTTGTCTGCACAAAAGCGATTCTGCCAAGCAATGTGAAGACTTCTGCTTCCAGGCACAGAGAAGGTGCTAGCAGGGAATTCTCTGCCTGCCTTTCCCCAGTGCTCTGCAAGCTCTCCAGGACAACATAAAATCTGGGGCTCTGTGCTTTCTTTCGTTCTGAACAACTGTTACTGTTTTCTGCACAAAAGCGATTCTGCGAAGCAATGTGAACAGGCACAGAGAAGGTGCTAGCAGGTAATTCTCTGCCTGACTTTCCCCAGTGCTCTGCAAGCTCTCCAGGACAACATAAAATCTGGGGCTCTGTGCTTTCTTTCGTTCTGAACAAGTGTTACTGTTTTCTGCACAAAAGCGATTCTGCGAAGCAATGTGAACACTTCTGTTTCCCAGGCACAGAGAAGGTGCTAGCAGGGAATTCTCTGCCTGCCTTTCCCCAGTGCTCTGCAAGCTCTCCAGGACAACATAAAATCTGGGGCTCTGTGCTTTCTTTCGTCTGAACAAGTGTTACTGTTTTCTGCACAAAAGCGATTCTGCGAAGCAATGTGAACAGGCACAGAGAAGGTGCTAGCAGGTAATTCTCTGCCTGACTTTCCCCAGTGCTCTGCAAGCTCTCCAGGACAACATAAAATCTGGGGCTCTGTGCTTTCTTTCGTTCTGAACAAGTGTTACTGTTTTCTGCACAAAAGCGATTCTGCGAAGCAATGTGAACACTTCTGCTTCCCAGGCACAGAGAAGGTGCTAGCAGGGAATTCTCTGCCTGCTTTTTCCCAGTGCTCTGCAAGCTCTCCAGGACAACATAGAATCTGGGGCTCTGTGCTTTCTTTCGTTCTGAACAAGTGTTACTGTTTTCTGCACAAAAGTGATTCTGCGAAGCAATGTGAACACTTCAGCTTCCCAGGCACAGAGACGGTGCTAGCAGGGAATTCTCTGCCTGCCTTTCCCCAGTGCTCTGCAAGCTCTCCAGGACAACATAAAATCTGGGGCTCTGTGCTTTCTTTTGTCTGAACAAGTGTTACTGTTTTCTGCACAAAAGCGATTCTGCGAAGCAATGTGAACAGGCACAGAGAAGGTGCTAGCAGGGAATTCTCTGCCTGCCTTTCCCCAGTGCTCTGCAAGCTCTCCAGGACAACATAAAATCTGGGGCTCTGTGCTTTCTTTCGTTCTGAACAAGTGTTACTGTTTTCTGCACAAAAGCGATTCTGCGAAGCAATGGGAACACTTCTGTTTCCCAGGCACAGAGAAGGTGCTAGCAGGGAATTCTCTGCCTGCTTTTCCCCAGTGCTCTGCAAGCTCTCCAGGACAACATAAAATCTGGGGCTTTGTGCTTTCTTTCGTTCTGAACAAGTGTTAATGTTTTCTGCACAAAAGCGATTCTGCCAAGCAATGTGAAGACTTCTGCTTCCCAGGCACAGAGAAGGTGCTAGCAGGGAATTCTCTGCCTGCCTTTCCCCAGTGCTCTGCAAGCTCTCCAGGACAACATAAAATCTGGGGCTCTGTGCTTTCTTTCGTCTGAACAAGTGTTACAGTATTCTGCACAAAAGCGATTCTGCGAAGCAATGTGAACAGGCACAGAGAAGGTGCTAGCAGGGAATTCTCTGCCTGCCTTTCCCCAGTGCTCTGCAAGCTCTCCAGGACAACATAAAATCTGGGGCTCTGTGCTTTCTTTCGTTCTGAACAAGTGTTACTGTTTTCTGCACAAAAGCGATTCTGCGAAGCAATGTGAACACTTCTGTTTCCCAGGCACAGAGAAGGTGCTAGCAGGGAATTCTCTGCCTGCTTTTCCCCAGTGCTCTGCAAGCTCTCCAGGACAACATAAAATCTGGGGCTCTGTGCTTTCTTTCGTTCTGAACAATTGTTAGTGTTTTCTGCACAAAAGCGATTCTGCGAAGCAATGTGAAGACTTCTGCTTCCCAGGCACAGAGAAGGTGCTAGCAGGGAATTCTCTGCCTGCTTTTCCCCAGTGCTCTGCAAGCTGTCCAGGACAACATAAAATCTGGGGCTCTGTGCTTTCTTTCGTTCTGAACAAGTGTTATTGTTTTCTGCACAAAAGCGATTCTGCGAAGCAATGTGAAGACTTCTGCTTCCCAGGCACAGAGAAGGTGCTAGCAGGGAATTCTCTGCCTGCCTTTCCCCAGTGCTCTGCAAGCTCTCCAGGACAACATAAAATCTGGGGCTCTGTGCTTTCTTTTGTCTGAACAAGTGTTACTGTTTTCTGCACAAAAGCGATTCTGCGAAGCAATGTGAACAGGCACAGAGAAGGTGCTAGCAGGGAATTCTCTGCCTGCCTTTCCCCAGTGCTCTGCAAGCTCTCCAGGACAACATAAAATCTGGGGCTCTGTGCTTTCTTTCGTTCTGAACAAGTGTTACTGTTTTCTGCACAAAAGCGATTCTGCGAAGCAATGGGAACACTTCTGTTTCCCAGGCACAGAGAAGGTGCTAGCAGGGAATTCTCTGCCTGCTTTTCCCCAGTGCTCTGCAAGCTCTCCAGGACAACATAAAATCTGGGGCTTTGTGCTTTCTTTCGTTCTGAACAAGTGTTATTGTTTTCTGCACAAAAGCGATTCTGCGAAGCAATGTGAAGACTTCTGCTTCCCAGGCACAGAGAAGGTGCTAGCAGGGAATTCTCTGCCTGCCTTTCCCCAGTGCTCTGCAAGCTCTCCAGGACAACATAAAATCTGGGGCTCTGTGCTTTCTTTCGTCTGAACAAGTGTTACAGTATTCTGCACAAAAGCGATTCTGCGAAGCAATGTGAACAGGCACAGAGAAGGTGCTAGCAGGGAATTCTCTGCCTGCCTTTCCCCAGTGCTCTGCAAGCTCTCCAGGACAACATAAATTCTGGGGCTCTGTGCTTTCTTTCGTTCTGAACAAGTGTTACTGTTTTCTGCACAAAAGCGATTCTGCGAAGCAATGTGAACACTTCTGTTTCCCAGGCACAGAGAAGGTGCTAGCAGGGAATTCTCTGCCTGCTTTTCCCCAGTGCTCTGCAAGCTCTCCAGGACAACATAAAATCTGGGGCTCTGTGCTTTCTTTCGTTCTGAACAATTGTTAGTGTTTTCTGCACAAAAGCGATTCTGCGAAGCAATGTGAAGACTTCTGCTTCCCAGGCACAGAGAAGGTGCTAGCAGGGAATTCTCTGCCTGCTTTTCCCCAGTGCTCTGCAAGCTGTCCAGGACAACATAAAATCTGGGGCTCTGTGCTTTCTTTCGTTCTGAACAAGTGTTACTGTTTTCTGCACAAAAGCGATTCTGCGAAGCAATGTGAAGACTTCTGCTTCCCAGGCACAGAGAAGGTGCTAGCAGGGAATTCTCTGCCTCCTTTTCCCAGTGCTCTGCAAGCTCTCCAGGACAACATAAAATCTGGGGCTCTGTGCTTTCTTTCGTTCTGAACAAGTGTTAGTGTTTTCTGCACAAAAGCGATTCTGCGAAGCAATGTGAACACTTCTGCTTCCCAGGCACAGAGAAGGTGCTAGCAGGGAATTCTCTGCCTGCCTTTCCCCAGTGCTCTGCAAGCTCTCCAGGACAACATAAAATCTGGGGCTCTGTGCTTTCTTTCGTCTGAACAAGTGTTACTCTTTTCTGCACAAAAGCGATTCTGCGAAGTAATGTGAACAGGCACAGAGAAGGTGCTAGCAGGGAATTCTCTGCCTGCCTTTCCCCAGTGCTCTGCAAGCTCTCCAGGACAACATAGAATCTGGGGCTCTGTGCTTTCTTTTGTTCTGAAAAAGTGTTACTGTTGTCTGCACAAAAGCGATTCTGCCAAGCAATGTGAACACTTCTGCTTCCAGGCACAGAGAAGGTGCTAGCAGGAAATTCTCTGCCTGCCTTTCCCCAGTGCTCTGCAAGCTCTCCAGGACAACATAAAATCTGGGGCTCTGTGCTTTCTTTCGTTCTGAACAAGTGTTACTGTTTTCTGCACAAAAGCGATTCTGCGAAGCAATGTGAACACTTCTGCTTCCCAGGCACAGAGAAGGTGCTAGCAGGGAATTCTCTGCCTGCTTTTCCCCAGTGCTCTGCAAGCTCTCCAGGACAACATAAAATCTGGGGCTCTGTGCTTTCTTTCGTTCTGAACAAGTGTTATTGTTTTCTGCACAAAAGCGATTCTGCGAAGCAATGTGAAGACTTCGGCTTCCCAGGCACAGAGAAGGTGCTAGCAGGGAATTCTCTGCCTGCCTTTCCCCAGTGCTCTGCAAGCTCTCCAGGACAACATAAAATCTGGGGCTCTGTGCTTTCTTTCGTTCTGAACAAGTGTTACTGTTTTCTGCACAAAAGCGATTCTGCGAAGCAATGTGAACACTTCTGCTTCCCAGGCACAGAGAAGGTGCTAGCAGGGAATTCTCTGCCTGCCTTTCCCCAGTGCTCTGCAAGCTCTCCAGGACAACATAAAATCTGGGGCTCTGTGCTTTCTTTCGTCTGAACAAGTGTTACTCTTTTCTGCACAAAAGCGATTCTGCGAAGTAATGTGAACAGGCACAGAGAAGGTGCTAGCAGGGAATTCTCTGCCTGCCTTTCCCCAGTGCTCTGCAAGCTCTCCAGGACAACATAGAATCTGGGGCTCTGTGCTTTCTTTTGTTCTGAAAAAGTGTTACTGTTGTCTGCACAAAAGCGATTCTGCCAAGCAATGTGAAGACTTCTGCTTCCAGGCACAGAGAAGGTGCTAGCAGGGAATTCTCTGCCTGCCTTTCCCCAGTGCTCTGCAAGCTCTCCAGGACAACAGCAAATCTGGGGCTCTGTGCTTTCTTTTGTTCTGAAAAAGTGTTACTGTTGTCTGCACAAAAGCGATTCTGCCAAGCAATGTGAAGACTTCTGCTTCCAGGCACAGAGAAGGTGCTAGCAGGGAATTCTCTGCCTGCCTTTCCCCAGTGCTCTGCAAGCTCTCCAGGACAACATAAAATCTGGGGCTCTGTGCTTTCTTTCGTTCTGAACAACTGTTACTGTTTTCTGCACAAAAGCGATTCTGCGAAGCAATGTGAACAGGCACAGAGAAGGTGCTAGCAGGTAATTCTCTGCCTGACTTTCCCCAGTGCTCTGCAAGCTCTCCAGGACAACATAAAATCTGGGGCTCTGTGCTTTCTTTCGTTCTGAACAAGTGTTACTGTTTTCTGCACAAAAGCGATTCTGCGAAGCAATGTGAACACTTCTGTTTCCCAGGCACAGAGAAGGTGCTAGCAGGGAATTCTCTGCCTGCCTTTCCCCAGTGCTCTGCAAGCTCTCCAGGACAACATAAAATCTGGGGCTCTGTGCTTTCTTTCGTCTGAACAAGTGTTACTGTTTTCTGCACAAAAGCGATTCTGCGAAGCAATGTGAACAGGCACAGAGAAGGTGCTAGCAGGTAATTCTCTGCCTGACTTTCCCCAGTGCTCTGCAAGCTCTCCAGGACAACATAAAATCTGGGGCTCTGTGCTTTCTTTCGTTCTGAACAAGTGTTACTGTTTTCTGCACAAAAGCGATTCTGCGAAGCAATGTGAACACTTCTGCTTCCCAGGCACAGAGAAGGTGCTAGCAGGGAATTCTCTGCCTGCTTTTTCCCAGTGCTCTGCAAGCTCTCCAGGACAACATAGAATCTGGGGCTCTGTGCTTTCTTTCGTTCTGAACAAGTGTTACTGTTTTCTGCACAAAAGTGATTCTGCGAAGCAATGTGAACACTTCAGCTTCCCAGGCACAGAGACGGTGCTAGCAGGGAATTCTCTGCCTGCCTTTCCCCAGTGCTCTGCAAGCTCTCCAGGACAACATAAAATCTGGGGCTCTGTGCTTTCTTTTGTCTGAACAAGTGTTACTGTTTTCTGCACAAAAGCGATTCTGCGAAGCAATGTGAACAGGCACAGAGAAGGTGCTAGCAGGGAATTCTCTGCCTGCCTTTCCCCAGTGCTCTGCAAGCTCTCCAGGACAACATAAAATCTGGGGCTCTGTGCTTTCTTTCGTTCTGAACAAGTGTTACTGTTTTCTGCACAAAAGCGATTCTGCGAAGCAATGGGAACACTTCTGTTTCCCAGGCACAGAGAAGGTGCTAGCAGGGAATTCTCTGCCTGCTTTTCCCCAGTGCTCTGCAAGCTCTCCAGGACAACATAAAATCTGGGGCTTTGTGCTTTCTTTCGTTCTGAACAAGTGTTATTGTTTTCTGCACAAAAGCGATTCTGCCAAGCAATGTGAAGACTTCTGCTTCCCAGGCACAGAGAAGGTGCTAGCAGGGAATTCTCTGCCTGCCTTTCCCCAGTGCTCTGCAAGCTCTCCAGGACAACATAAAATCTGGGGCTCTGTGCTTTCTTTCGTCTGAACAAGTGTTACAGTATTCTGCACAAAAGCGATTCTGCGAAGCAATGTGAACAGGCACAGAGAAGGTGCTAGCAGGGAATTCTCTGCCTGCCTTTCCCCAGTGCTCTGCAAGCTCTCCAGGACAACATAAAATCTGGGGCTCTGTGCTTTCTTTCGTTCTGAACAAGTGTTACTGTTTTCTGCACAAAAGCGATTCTGCGAAGCAATGTGAACACTTCTGTTTCCCAGGCACAGAGAAGGTGCTAGCAGGGAATTCTCTGCCTGCTTTTCCCCAGTGCTCTGCAAGCTCTCCAGGACAACATAAAATCTGGGGCTCTGTGCTTTCTTTCGTTCTGAACAATTGTTAGTGTTTTCTGCACAAAAGCGATTCTGCGAAGCAATGTGAAGACTTCTGCTTCCCAGGCACAGAGAAGGTGCTAGCAGGGAATTCTCTGCCTGCTTTTCCCCAGTGCTCTGCAAGCTGTCCAGGACAACATAAAATCTGGGGCTCTGTGCTTTCTTTCGTTCTGAACAAGTGTTATTGTTTTCTGCACAAAAGCGATTCTGCGAAGCAATGTGAAGACTTCTGCTTCCCAGGCACAGAGAAGGTGCTAGCAGGGAATTCTCTGCCTGCCTTTCCCCAGTGCTCTGCAAGCTCTCCAGGACAACATAAAATCTGGGGCTCTGTGCTTTCTTTTGTCTGAACAAGTGTTACTGTTTTCTGCACAAAAGCGATTCTGCGAAGCAATGTGAACAGGCACAGAGAAGGTGCTAGCAGGGAATTCTCTGCCTGCCTTTCCCCAGTGCTCTGCAAGCTCTCCAGGACAACATAAAATCTGGGGCTCTGTGCTTTCTTTCGTTCTGAACAAGTGTTACTGTTTTCTGCACAAAAGCGATTCTGCGAAGCAATGGGAACACTTCTGTTTCCCAGGCACAGAGAAGGTGCTAGCAGGGAATTCTCTGCCTGCTTTTCCCCAGTGCTCTGCAAGCTCTCCAGGACAACATAAAATCTGGGGCTTTGTGCTTTCTTTCGTTCTGAACAAGTGTTATTGTTTTCTGCACAAAAGCGATTCTGCGAAGCAATGTGAAGACTTCTGCTTCCCAGGCACAGAGAAGGTGCTAGCAGGGAATTCTCTGCCTGCCTTTCCCCAGTGCTCTGCAAGCTCTCCAGGACAACATAAAATCTGGGGCTCTGTGCTTTCTTTCGTCTGAACAAGTGTTACAGTATTCTGCACAAAAGCGATTCTGCGAAGCAATGTGAACAGGCACAGAGAAGGTGCTAGCAGGGAATTCTCTGCCTGCCTTTCCCCAGTGCTCTGCAAGCTCTCCAGGACAACATAAATTCTGGGGCTCTGTGCTTTCTTTCGTTCTGAACAAGTGTTACTGTTTTCTGCACAAAAGCGATTCTGCGAAGCAATGTGAACACTTCTGTTTCCCAGGCACAGAGAAGGTGCTAGCAGGGAATTCTCTGCCTGCTTTTCCCCAGTGCTCTGCAAGCTCTCCAGGACAACATAAAATCTGGGGCTCTGTGCTTTCTTTCGTTCTGAACAATTGTTAGTGTTTTCTGCACAAAAGCGATTCTGCGAAGCAATGTGAAGACTTCTGCTTCCCAGGCACAGAGAAGGTGCTAGCAGGGAATTCTCTGCCTGCTTTTCCCCAGTGCTCTGCAAGCTGTCCAGGACAACATAAAATCTGGGGCTCTGTGCTTTCTTTCGTTCTGAACAAGTGTTACTGTTTTCTGCACAAAAGCGATTCTGCGAAGCAATGTGAAGACTTCTGCTTCCCAGGCACAGAGAAGGTGCTAGCAGGGAATTCTCTGCCTCCTTTTCCCAGTGCTCTGCAAGCTCTCCAGGACAACATAAAATCTGGGGCTCTGTGCTTTCTTTCGTTCTGAACAAGTGTTAGTGTTTTCTGCACAAAAGCGATTCTGCGAAGCAATGTGAACACTTCTGCTTCCCAGGCACAGAGAAGGTGCTAGCAGGGAATTCTCTGCCTGCCTTTCCCCAGTGCTCTGCAAGCTCTCCAGGACAACATAAAATCTGGGGCTCTGTGCTTTCTTTCGTCTGAACAAGTGTTACTCTTTTCTGCACAAAAGCGATTCTGCGAAGTAATGTGAACAGGCACAGAGAAGGTGCTAGCAGGGAATTCTCTGCCTGCCTTTCCCCAGTGCTCTGCAAGCTCTCCAGGACAACATAGAATCTGGGGCTCTGTGCTTTCTTTTGTTCTGAAAAAGTGTTACTGTTGTCTGCACAAAAGCGATTCTGCCAAGCAATGTGAACACTTCTGCTTCCAGGCACAGAGAAGGTGCTAGCAGGAAATTCTCTGCCTGCCTTTCCCCAGTGCTCTGCAAGCTCTCCAGGACAACATAAAATCTGGGGCTCTGTGCTTTCTTTCGTTCTGAACAAGTGTTACTGTTTTCTGCACAAAAGCGATTCTGCGAAGCAATGTGAACACTTCTGCTTCCCAGGCACAGAGAAGGTGCTAGCAGGGAATTCTCTGCCTGCTTTTCCCCAGTGCTCTGCAAGCTCTCCAGGACAACATAAAATCTGGGGCTCTGTGCTTTCTTTCGTTCTGAACAAGTGTTATTGTTTTCTGCACAAAAGCGATTCTGCGAAGCAATGTGAAGACTTCGGCTTCCCAGGCACAGAGAAGGTGCTAGCAGGGAATTCTCTGCCTGCCTTTCCCCAGTGCTCTGCAAGCTCTCCAGGACAACATAAAATCTGGGGCTCTGTGCTTTCTTTCGTTCTGAACAAGTGTTACTGTTTTCTGCACAAAAGCGATTCTGCGAAGCAATGTGAACACTTCTGCTTCCCAGGCACAGAGAAGGTGCTAGCAGGGAATTCTCTGCCTGCCTTTCCCCAGTGCTCTGCAAGCTCTCCAGGACAACATAAAATCTGGGGCTCTGTGCTTTCTTTCGTCTGAACAAGTGTTACTCTTTTCTGCACAAAAGCGATTCTGCGAAGTAATGTGAACAGGCACAGAGAAGGTGCTAGCAGGGAATTCTCTGCCTGCCTTTCCCCAGTGCTCTGCAAGCTCTCCAGGACAACATAGAATCTGGGGCTCTGTGCTTTCTTTTGTTCTGAAAAAGTGTTACTGTTGTCTGCACAAAAGCGATTCTGCCAAGCAATGTGAAGACTTCTGCTTCCAGGCACAGAGAAGGTGCTAGCAGGGAATTCTCTGCCTGCCTTTCCCCAGTGCTCTGCAAGCTCTCCAGGACAACAGCAAATCTGGGGCTCTGTGCTTTCTTTTGTTCTGAAAAAGTGTTACTGTTGTCTGCACAAAAGCGATTCTGCGAAACAATGTGAAGACTTCTGCTTCCCAGGCACAGAGAAGGTGCTAGCAGGGAATTCTCTGCCTGCTTTTCCCCAGTGCTCTGCAAGCTCTCCAGGACAACATAAAATCTGGGGCTCTGTGCTTTCTTTCGTCTGAACAAGTGTTACTGTTTTCTGCACAAAAGCGATTCTGCGAAGCAATGGGAACACTTCTGCTTCCCAGGCACAGAGAAGGTGCTAGCAGGGAATTCTCTGCCTGCTTTTTCCCAGTGCTCTGCAAGCTCCCCAGGACAACATAAAATCTGGGGCTCTGTGCTTGCTTTCGTTCTGAACAAGTGTTACTGTTTTCTGCACAAAAGTGATTCTGCGAAGCAATGTGAACACTTCTGCTTCCCAGGCACAGAGAAGGTGCTAGCAGGGAATTCTCTGCCTGCCTTTCCCCAGTGCTCTGCAAGCTCTCCAGGACAACATAAAATCTGGGGCTCTGTGCTTTCTTTCGTTCTGAACAAGTGTTACTGTTTTCTGCACAAAAGCGATTCTGCGAAGCAATGGGAACACTTCTGTTTCCCAGGCACAGAGAAGGTGCTAGCAGGGAATTCTCTGCCTGCTTTTCCCCAGTGCTCTGCAAGCTCTCCAGGACAACATAAAATCTGGGGCTCTGTGCTTTCTTTCGTTCTGAACAAGTGTTATTGTTTTCTGCACAAAAGCGATTCTGCGAAGCAATGTGAAGACTTCGGCTTCCCAGGCACAGAGAAGGTGCTAGCAGGGAATTCTCTGCCTGCCTTTCCCCAGTGCTCTGCAAGCTCTCCAGGACAACATAAAATCTGCGGCTCTGTGCTTTCTTTCGTCTGAACAAGTGTTACTGTTTTCTGCACAAAAGCGATTCTGCGAAGCAATGTGAACAGGCACAGAGAAGGTGCTAGCAGGGAATTCTCTGCCTGCCTTTCCCCAGTGCTCTGCAAGCTCTCCAGGACAACATAAAATCTGGGGCTCTGTGCTTTCTTTCGTTCTGAACAAGTGTTACTGTTTTCTGCACAAAAGCGATTCTGCGAAGCAATGTGAACACTTCTGCTTCCCAGGCACAGAGAAGGTGCTAGCAGGGAATTCTCTGCTTGCCTTTCCCCAGTGCTCTGCAAGCTCTCCAGGACAACATAAAATCTGGGGCTCTGTGCTTTCTTTCGTTCTGAACAAGTGTTACTGTTTTCTGCACAAAAGCGATTCTGCCAAGCAATGTGAACACTTCTGCTTCCCAGGCACAGAGAAGGTGCTAGCAGGGAATTCTCTGCCTGCTTTTCGCCAGTGCTCTGCAAGCTGTCCAGGACAACATAAAATCTGGGGCTCTGTGCTTTCTTTCGTTCTGAACAACTGTTACTGTTTTCTGCACAAAAGCGATTCTGCGAAGCAATGTGAACAGGCACAGAGAAGGTGCTAGCAGGGAATTCTCTGCCTGCCTTTCCCCAGTGCTCTGCAAGCTCTCCAGGACAACATAAAATCTGGGGCTCTGTGCTTTCTTTCGTTCTGAACAAGTGCTACTGTTTTCTGCACAAAAGCGATTCTGCGAAGCAATGTGAACACTTCTGCTTCCCAGGCACAGAGAAGGTGCTAGCAGGGAATTCTCTGCCTGCTTTTTGCCAGTGCTCTGCAAGCTCTCCAGGACAACATAGATTCTGGGGCTCTGTGCTTTCTTTCGTTCTGAACAAGTGTTACTGTTTTCTGCACAAAAGTGATTCTGCGAAGCAATGTGAACACTTCTGCTTCCCAGGCACAGAGACGGTGCTAGCAGGGAATTCTCTGCCTGCCTTTCCCCAGTGCTCTGCAAGCTCTCCAGGACAACATAAAATCTGGGCCTCTGTGCTTTCTTTCGTCTGAACAAGTGTTACTGTTTTCTGCACAAAAGCGATTCTGCGAAGCAATGTGAACAGGCACAGAGAAGGTGCTAGCAGGGAATTCTCTGCCTGCCTTTCCCCAGTGCTCTGCAAGCTCTCCAGGACAACATAAAATCTGGGGCTCTGTGCTTTCTTTCGTTCTGAACAAGTGTTACTGTTTTCTGCACAAAAGCGATTCTGCGAAGCAATGGGAACACTTCTGCTTCCCAGGCACAGAGAAGGTGCTAGCAGGGAATTCTCTGCCTGCTTTTTCCCAGTGCTCTGCAAGCTCCCCAGGACAACATAAAATCTGGGGCTCTGTGCTTGCTTTCGTTCTGAACAAGTGTTACTGTTTTCTGCACAAAAGTGATTCTGCGAAGCAATGTGAACACTTCTGCTTCCCAGGCACAGAGAAGGTGCTAGCAGGGAATTCTCTGCCTGCCTTTCCCCAGTGCTCTGCAAGCTCTCCAGGACAACATAAAATCTGGGGCTCTGTGCTTTCTTTCGTTCTGAACAAGTGTTACTGTTTTCTGCACAAAAGCGATTCTGCGAAGCAATGGGAACACTTCTGTTTCCCAGGCACAGAGAAGGTGCTAGCAGGGAATTCTCTGCCTGCTTTTCCCCAGTGCTCTGCAAGCTCTCCAGGACAACATAAAATCTGG
The DNA here is from genome assembly GCF_047716275.1 of Strix uralensis. Classification (NCBI taxonomy): domain Eukaryota; kingdom Metazoa; phylum Chordata; class Aves; order Strigiformes; family Strigidae; genus Strix; species Strix uralensis. Next base: position 222,311 of record NW_027436729.1, read on the forward strand.
GGCTCTGTGCTTTCTTTTGTTCTGAACAAGTGTTAGTGTTTTCTGCACAAAAGCGATTCTGCGAAGCAATGTGAACACTTCTGCTTCCCAGGCACAGAGAAGGTGCTAGCAGGGAATTCTCTGCCTGCTTTTCCCCAGTGCTCTGCAAGCTCTCCAGGACAACATAGAATCTGGGGCTCTGTGCTTTCTTTCGTTCTGAACAAGTGTTACTGTTTTCTGCACAAAAGCGATTCTGCGAAGCAATGGGAACACTTCTGCTTCCCAGGCACAGAGAAGGTGCTAGCAGGGAATTCTCTGCCTGCTTTTTCCCAGTGCTCTGCAAGCTCCCCAGGACAACATAAAATCTGGGGCTCTGTGCTTGCTTTCGTTCTGAACAAGTGTTACTGTTTTCTGCACAAAAGTGATTCTGCGAAGCAATGTGAACACTTCTGCTTCCCAGGCACAGAGAAGGTGCTAGCAGGGAATTCTCTGCCTGCCTTTCCCCAGTGCTCTGCAAGCTCTCCAGGACAACATAAAATCTGGGGCTCTGTGCTTTCTTTCGTTCTGAACAAGTGTTACTGTTTTCTGCACAAAAGCGATTCTGCGAAGCAATGGGAACACTTCTGTTTCCCAGGCACAGAGAAGGTGCTAGCAGGGAATTCTCTGCCTGCTTTTCCCCAGTGCTCTGCAAGCTCTCCAGGACAACATAAAATCTGGGGCTCTGTGCTTTCTTTCGTTCTGAACAAGTGTTATTGTTTTCTGCACAAAAGCGATTCTGCGAAGCAATGTGAAGACTTCGGCTTCCCAGGCACAGAGAAGGTGCTAGCAGGGAATTCTCTGCCTGCCTTTCCCCAGTGCTCTGCAAGCTCTCCAGGACAACATAAAATCTGCGGCTCTGTGCTTTCTTTCGTCTGAACAAGTGTTACTGTTTTCTGCACAAAAGCGATTCTGCGAAGCAATGTGAACAGGCACAGAGAAGGTGCTAGCAGGGAATTCTCTGCCTGCCTTTCCCCAGTGCTCTGCAAGCTCTCCAGGACAACATAAAATCTGGGGCTCTGTGCTTTCTTTCGTTCTGAACAAGTGTTACTGTTTTCTGCACAAAAGCGATTCTGCGAAGCAATGTGAACACTTCTGCTTCCCAGGCACAGAGAAGGTGCTAGCAGGGAATTCTCTGCTTGCCTTTCCCCAGTGCTCTGCAAGCTCTCCAGGACAACATAAAATCTGGGGCTCTGTGCTTTCTTTCGTTCTGAACAAGTGTTACTGTTTTCTGCACAAAAGCGATTCTGCGAAGCAATGTGAACAGGCACAGAGAAGGTGCTAGCAGGGAATTCTCTGCCTGCCTTTCCCCAGTGCTCTGCAAGCTCTCCAGGACAACATAAAATCTGGGGCTCTGTGCTTTCTTTTGTTCTGAACAAGTGTTACTGTTTTCTGCACAAAAGCGATTCTGCGAAGCAATGGGAACACTTCTGTTTCCCAGGCACAGAGAAGGTGCTAGCAGGGAATTCTCTGCCTGCTTTTCCCCAGTGCTCTGCAAGCTCTCCAGGACAACATAGAATCTGGGGTCTGTGCTTTCTTTCGTTCTGAACAAGTGTTACTGTTTTCTGCACAAAAGCGATTCTGCCAAGCAATGTGAACACTTCTGCTTCCCAGGCACAGAGAAGGTGCTAGCAGGGAATTCTCTGCCTGCTTTTCGCCAGTGCTCTGCAAGCTGTCCAGGACAACATAAAATCTGGGCCTCTGTGCTTTCTTTCGTCTGAACAAGTGTTACTGTTTTCTGCACAAAAGCGATTCTGCGAAGCAATGTGAACAGGCACAGAGAAGGTGCTAGCAGGGAATTCTCTGCCTGCCTTTCCCCAGTGCTCTGCAAGCTCTCCAGGACAACATAAAATCTGGGGCTCTGTGCTTTCTTTCGTTCTGAACAAGTGTTACTGTTTTCTGCACAAAAGCGATTCTGCAAAGCAATGGGAACACTTCTGCTTCCCAGGCACAGAGAAGGTGCTAGCAGGGAATTCTCTGCCTGCTTTTTCCCAGTGCTCTGCAAGCTCCCCAGGACAACATAAAATCTGGGGCTCTGTGCTTGCTTTCGTTCTGAACAAGTGTTACTGTTTTCTGCACAAAAGTGATTCTGCGAAGCAATGTGAACACTTCTGCTTCCCAGGCACAGAGAAGGTGCTAGCAGGGAATTCTCTGCCTGCCTTTCCCCAGTGCTCTGCAAGCTCTCCAGGACAACATAAAATCTGGGGCTCTGTGCTTTCTTTCGTTCTGAACAAGTGTTACTGTTTTCTGCACAAAAGCGATTCTGCGAAGCAATGGGAACACTTCTGTTTCCCAGGCACAGAGAAGGTGCTAGCAGGGAATTCTCTGCCTGCTTTTCCCCAGTGCTCTGCAAGCTCTCCAGGACAACATAAAATCTGGGGCTCTGTGCTTTCTTTTGTTCTGAACAAGTGTTAGTGTTTTCTGCACAAAAGCGATTCTGCGAAGCAATGTGAACACTTCTGCTTCCCAGGCACAGAGAAGGTGCTAGCAGGGAATTCTCTGCCTGCCTTTCCCCAGTGCTCTGCAAGCTCTCCAGGACAACATAAAATCTGGGGCTCTGTGCTTTCTTTCGTCTGAACAAGTGTTACTGTTTTCTGCACAAAAGCGATTCTGCGAAGCAATGTGAACAGGCACAGAGAAGGTGCTAGCAGGGAATTCTCTGCCTGCCTTTCCCCAGTGCTCTGCAAGCTCTCCAGGACAACATAAAATCTGGGGCTCTGTGCTTTCTTTCGTTCTGAACAAGTGTTACTGTTTTCTGCACAAAAGCGATTCTGCGAAGCAATGTGAACACTTCTGCTTCCCAGGCACAGAGAAGGTGCTAGCAGGGAATTCTCTGCCTGCCTTTCCCCAGTGCTCTGCAAGCTCTCCAGGACAACATAAAATCTGGGGCTCTGTGCTTTCTTTCGTTCTGAACAACTGTTACTGTTTTCTGCACAAAAGCGATTCTGCGAAGCAATGTGAACAGGCACAGAGAAGGTGCTAGCAGGGAATTCTCTGCCTGCCTTTCCCCAGTGCTCTGCAAGCTCTCCAGGACAACATAAAATCTGGGGCTCTGTGCTTTCTTTCGTCTGAACAAGTGTTACTGTTTTCTGCACAAAAGCGATTCTGCGAAGCAATGTGAACAGGCACAGAGAAGGTGCTAGCAGGGAATTCTCTGCCTGCCTTTCCCCAGTGCTCTCTAAGCTCTCCAGGACAACATAAAATCTGGGGCTCTGTGCTTTCTTTCGTTCTGAACAAGTGTTACTGTTTTCTGCACAAAAGCGATTCTGCGAAGCAATGTGAACACTGCTGCTTCCCAGGCACAGAGAAGGTGCTAGCAGGGAATTCTCTGCCTGCCTTTCCCCAGTGCTCTGCAAGCTCTCCAGGACAACATAAAATCTGGGGCTCTGTGCTTTCTTTCGTTCTGAACAAGTGTTACTGTTTTCTGCACAAAAGCGATTCTGCGAAGCAATGTGAACAGGCACAGAGAAGGTGCTAGCAGGGAATTCTCTGCCTGCCTTTCCCCAGTGCTCTGCAAGCTCTCCAGGACAACATAAAATCTGGGGCTCTGTGCTTTCTTTCGTTCTGAACAAGTGTTACTGTTTTCTGCACAAAAGCGATTCTGCGAAGCAATGGGAACACTTCTGTTTCCCAGGCACAGAGAAGGTGCTAGCAGGGAATTCTCTGCCTGCTTTTCCCCAGTGCTCTGCAAGCTCTCCAGGACAACATAAAATCTGGGGTCTGTGCTTTCTTTCGTTCTGAACAAGTGTTACTGTTTTCTGCACAAAAGCGATTCTGCCAAGCAATGTGAACACTTCTGCTTCCCAGGCACAGAGAAGGTGCTAGCAGGGAATTCTCTGCCTGCTTTTCGCCAGTGCTCTGCAAGCTGTCCAGGACAACATAAAATCTGGGGCTCTGTGCTTTCTTTCGTTCTGAACAACTGTTACTGTTTTCTGCACAAAAGCGATTCTGCGAAGCAATGTGAACAGGCACAGAGAAGGTGCTAGCAGGGAATTCTCTGCCTGCCTTTCCCCAGTGCTCTGCAAGCTCTCCAGGACAACATAAAATCTGGGGCTCTGTGCTTTCTTTCGTTCTGAACAAGTGCTACTGTTTTCTGCACAAAAGCGATTCTGCGAAGCAATGTGAACACTTCTGCTTCCCAGGCACAGAGAAGGTGCTAGCAGGGAATTCTCTGCCTGCTTTTTCCCAGTGCTCTGCAAGCTCTCCAGGACAACATAGATTCTGGGGCTCTGTGCTTTCTTTCGTTCTGAACAAGTGTTACTGTTTTCTGCACAAAAGTGATTCTGCGAAGCAATGTGAACACTTCTGCTTCCCAGGCACAGAGACGGTGGTAGCAGGGAATTCTCTGCCTGCCTTTCCCCAGTGCTCTGCAAGCTCTCCAGGACAACATAAAATCTGGGCCTCTGTGCTTTCTTTCGTCTGAACAAGTGTTACTGTTTTCTGCACAAAAGCGATTCTGCGAAGCAATGTGAACAGGCACAGAGAAGGTGCTAGCAGGGAATTCTCTGCCTGCCTTTCCCCAGTGCTCTGCAAGCTCTCCAGGACAACATAAAATCTGGGGCTCTGTGCTTTCTTTCGTTCTGAACAAGTGTTACTGTTTTCTGCACAAAAGCGATTCTGCGAAGCAATGTGAACACTTCTGCTTCCCAGGCACAGAGAAGGTGCTAGCAGGGAATTCTCTGCCTGCTTTTTCCCAGTGCTCTGCAAGCTCCCCAGGACAACATAAAATCTGGGGCTCTGTGCTTGCTTTCGTTCTGAACAAGTGTTACTGTTTTCTGCACAAAAGTGATTCTGCGAAGCAATGTGAACACTTCTGCTTCCCAGGCACAGAGAAGGTGCTAGCAGGGAATTCTCTGCCTGCCTTTCCCCAGTGCTCTGCAAGCTCTCCAGGACAACATAAAATCTGGGGCTCTGTGCTTTCTTTCGTCTGAACAAGTGTTACTGTTTTCTGCACAAAAGCGATTCTGCGAAGCAATGTGAACAGACACAGAGAAGGTGCTAGCAGGGAATTCTCTGCCTGCCTTTCCCCAGTGCTCTGCAAGCTCTCCAGGACAACATAAAATCTGGGGCTCTGTGCTTTCTTTCGTTCTGAACAAGTGTTACTGTTTTCTGCACAAAAGCGATTCTGCGAAGCAATGGGAACACTTCTGTTTCCCAGGCACAGAGAAGGTGCTAGCAGGGAATTCTCTGCCTGCTTTTCCCCAGTGCTCTGCAAGCTCTCCAGGACAACATAAAATCTGGGGCTCTGTGCTTTCTTTCGTTCTGAACAAGTGTTATTGTTTTCTGCACAAAAGCGATTCTGCGAAGCAATGTGAAGACTTCGGCTTCCCAGGCACAGAGAAGGTGCTAGCAGGGAATTCTCTGCCTGCCTTTCCCCAGTGCTCTGCAAGCTCTCCAGGACAACATAAAATCTGGGGCTCTGTGCTTTCTTTCGTCTGAACAAGTGTTACTGTTTTCTGCACAAAAGCGATTCTGCGAAGCAATGTGAACAGGCACAGAGAAGGTGCTAGCAGGGAATTCTCTGCCTGCCTTTCCCCAGTGCTCTGCAAGCTCTCCAGGACAACATAAAATCTGGGGCTCTGTGCTTTCTTTCGTTCTGAACAAGTGTTATTGTTTTCTGCACAAAAGCGATTCTGCGAAGCAATGTGAAGACTTCGGCTTCCCAGGCACAGAGAAGGTGCTAGCAGGGAATTCTCTGCCTGCCTTTCCCCAGTGCTCTGCAAGCTCTCCAGGACAACATAAAATCTGGGGCTCTGTGCTTTCTTTCGTCTGAACAAGTGTTACTGTTTTCTGCACAAAAGCGATTCTGCGAAGCAATGTGAACAGGCACAGAGAAGGTGCTAGCAGGGAATTCTCTGCCTGCCTTTCCCCAGTGCTCTGCAAGCTCTCCAGGACAACATAAAATCTGGGGCTCTGTGCTTTCTTTCGTTCTGAACAAGTGTTACTGTTTTCTGCACAAAAGCGATTCTGCGAAGCAATGTGAACACTTCTGCTTCCCAGGCACAGAGAAGGTGCTAGCAGGGAATTCTCTGCCTGCTTTTCCCCAGTGCTCTGCAAGCTCTCCAGGACAACATAGAATCTGGGGCTCTGTGCTTTCTTTCGTTCTGAACAAGTGTTACTGTTTTCTGCACAAAAGTGATTCTGCGAAGCAATGTGAACACTTCTGCTTCCCAGGCACAGAGAAGGTGCTAGCAGGGAATTCTCTGCCTGCCTTTCCCCAGTGCTCTGCAAGCTCTCCAGGACAACATAAAATCTGGGGCTCTGTGCTTTCTTTCGTTCTGAACAAGTGTTACTGTTTTCTGCACAAAAGCGATTCTGCGAAGCAATGTGAACACTTCTGCTTCCCAGGCACAGAGAAGGTGCTAGCAGGGAATTCTCTGCCTGCCTTTCCCCAGTGCTCTGCAAGCTCTCCAGGACAACATAAAATCTGGGGCTCTGTGCTTTCTTTCGTCTGAACAAGTGTTACTGTTTTCTGCACAAAAGCGATTCTGCGAAGCAATGTGAACAGGCACAGAGAAGGTGCTAGCAGGGAATTCTCTGCCTGCCTTTCCCCAGTGCTCTGCAAGCTCTCCAGGACAACATAAAATCTGGGGCTCTGTGCTTTCTTTCGTTCTGAACAAGTGTTACTGTTTTCTGCACAAAAGCGATTCTGCGAAGCAATGTGAAGACTTCTGCTTCCCAGGCACAGAGAAGGTGCTAGCAGGGAATTCTCTGCCTGCCTTTCCCCAGTGGTCTGCAAGCTCTCCAGGACAACATAAAATCTGGGGCTCTGTGCTTTCTTTCGTCTGAACAAGTGTTACTGTTTTCTGCACAAAAGCGATTCTGCGAAGCAATGTGAACAGGCACAGAGAAGGTGCTAGCAGGGAATTCTCTGCCTGCCTTTCCCCAGTGCTCTGCAAGCTGTCCAGGACAACATAAAATCTGGGGCTCTGTGCTTTCTTTCGTTCTGAACAAGTGTTACTGTTTTCTGCACAAAAGCGATTCTGCGAAGCAATGTGAACACTTCTGTTTCCCAGGCACAGAGAAGGTGCTAGCAGGGAATTCTCTGCCTGCCTTTCCCCAGTGCTCTGCAAGCTCTCCAGGACAACATAAAATCTGGGGCTCTGTGCTTTCTTTCGTTCTGAACAAGTGTTACTGTTTTCTGCACAAAAGCGATTCTGCGAAGCAATGTGAACACTTCTGCTTCCCAGGCACAGAGAAGGTGCTAGCAGGGAATTCTCTGCCTGCTTTTCCCCAGTGCTCTGCAAGCTCTCCAGGACAACATAAAATCTGGGGCTCTGTGCTTTCTTTCGTCTGAACAAGTGTTACTGTTTTCTGCACAAAAGCGATTCTGCGAAGCAATGTGAACAGGCACAGAGAAGGTGCTAGCAGGGAATTCTCTGCCTGCTTTTCCCCAGTGCTCTGCAAGCTCTCCAGGACAACATAAAATCTGGGGCTCTGTGCTTTCTTTTGTTCTGAACAAGTGTTAGTGTTTTCTGCACAAAAGCGATTCTGCGAAGCAATGTGAACACTTCTGCTTCCCAGGCACAGAGAAGGTGCTAGCAGGGAATTCTCTGCCTGCCTTTCCCCAGTGCTCTGCAAGCTCTCCAGGACAACATAAAATCTGGGGCTCTGTGCTTTCTTTTGTCTGAACAAGTGTTACTCTTTTCTGCACAAAAGCGATTCTGCGAAGTAATGTGAACAGGCACAGAGAAGGTGCTTACAGGGAATTCTCTGCCTGCCTTTCCCCAGTGCTCTGCAAGCTCTCCAGGACAACATAGAATCTGGGGCTCTGTGCTTTCTTTTGTTCTGAAAAAGTGTTACTGTTGTCTGCACAAAAGCGATTCTGCCAAGCAATGTGAAGACTTCTGCTTCCAGGCACAGAGAAGGTGCTAGCAGGAAATTCTCTGCCTGCCTTTCCCCAGTGCTCTGCAAGCTCTCCAGGACAACATAAAATCTGGGGCTCTGTGCTTTCTTTCGTTCTGAACAAGTGTTACTGTTTTCTGCACAAAAGCGATTCTGCCAAGCAATGTGAACACTTCTGCTTCCCAGGCACAGAGAAGGTGCTAGCAGGGAATTCTCTGCCTGCTTTTCCCCAGTGCTCTGCAAGCTCTCCAGGACAACATAAAATCTGGGGCTCTGTGCTTTCTTTTGTTCTGAAAAAGTGTTAGTGTTGTCTGCACAAAAGCGATTCTGCGAAACAATGTGAAGACTTCTGCTTCCCAGGCACAGAGAAGGTGCTAGCAGGGAATTCTCTGCCTGCTTTTCCCCAGTGCTCTGCAAGCTCTCCAGGACAACATAAAATCTGGGGCTCTGTGCTTTCTTTCGTCTGAACAAGTGTTACTGTTTTCTGCACAAAAGCGATTCTGCGAAGCAATGTGAACAGGCACAGAGAAGGTGCTAGCAGGGAATTCTCTGCCTGCCTTTCCCAGTGCTCTGCAAGCTCTCCAGGACAACATAAAATCTGGGGCTCTGTGCTTTCTTTCGTTCTGAACAAGTGTTACTGTTTTCTGCACAAAAGCGATTCTGCGAAGCAATGTGAACACTTCTGCTTCCCAGGCACAGAGAAGGTGCTAGCAGGGAATTCTCTGCCTGCCTTTCCCCAGTGCTCTGCAAGCTGTCCAGGACAACATAAAATCTGGGGCTCTGTGCTTTCTTTCGTTCTGAACAACTGTTACTGTTTTCTGCACAAAAGCGATTCTGCGAAGCAATGTGAACAGGCACAGAGAAGGTGCTAGCAGGTAATTCTCTGCCTGCCTTTCCCCAGTGCTCTGCAAGCTCTCCAGGACAACATAAAATCTGGGGCTCTGTGCTTTCTTTCGTTCTGAACAAGTGTTAGTGTTTTCTGCACAAAAGCGATTCTGCGAAGCAATGTGAACACTTCTGTTTCCCAGGCACAGAGAAGGTGCTAGCAGGGAATTCTCTGCCTGCCTTTCCCCAGTGCTCTGCAAGCTCTCCAGGACAACATAAAATCTGGGGCTCTGTGCTTTCTTTCGTCTGAACAAGTGTTACTGTTTTCTGCACAAAAGCGATTCTGCGAAGCAATGTGAACAGGCACAGAGAAGGTGCTAGCAGGTAATTCTCTGCCTGCCTTTCCCCAGTGCTCTGCAAGCTCTCCAGGACAACATAAAATCTGGGGCTCTGTGCTTTCTTTCGTCTGAACAAGTGTTACTGTTTTCTGCACAAAAGCGATTCTGCGAAGCAATGGGAACACTTCTGTTTCCCAGGCACAGAGAAGGTGCTAGCAGGGAATTCTCTGCCTGCTTTTCCCCAGTGCTCTGCAAGCTCTCCAGGACAACATAAAATCTGGGGCTTTGTGCTTTCTTTCGTTCTGAACAAGTGTTATTGTTTTCTGCACAAAAGCGATTCTGCGAAGCAATGTGAAGACTTCTGCTTCCCAGGCACAGAGAAGGTGCTAGCAGGGAATTCTCTGCCTGCCTTTCCCCAGTGCTCTGCAAGCTCTCCAGGACAACATAAAATCTGGGGCTCTGTGCTTTCTTTCGTCTGAACAAGTGTTACAGTTTTCTGCACAAAAGCGATTCTGCGAAGCAATGTGAACAGGCACAGAGAAGGTGCTAGCAGGGAATTCTCTGCCTGCCTTTCCCCAGTGCTCTGCAAGCTCTCCAGGACAACATAAAATCTGGGGCTCTGTGCTTTCTTTCGTTCTGAACAAGTGTTACTGTTTTCTGCACAAAAGCGATTCTGCGAAGCAATGTGAACACTTCTGTTTCCCAGGCACAGAGAAGGTGCTAGCAGGGAATTCTCTGCCTGCTTTTCCCCAGTGCTCTGCAAGCTCTCCAGGACAACATAAAATCTGGGGCTCTGTGCTTTCTTTCGTTCTGAACAATTGTTAGTGTTTTCTGCACAAAAGCGATTCTGCGAAGCAATGTGAACACTTCTGCTTCCCAGGCACAGAGAAGGTGCTAGCAGGGAATTCTCTGCCTGCCTTTCCCCAGTGCTCTGCAAGCTCTCCAGGACAACATAAAATCTGGGGCTCTGTGCTTTCTTTCGTTCTGAACAAGTGTTACTGTTTTCTGCACAAAAGCGATTCTGCGAAGCAATGTGAACACTTGTGCTTCCCAGGCACAGAGAAGGTGCTAGCAGGGAATTCTCTGCCTCCTTTTCCCCAGTGCTCTGCAAGCTCTCCAGGACAACATAAAATCTGGGGCTCTGTGCTTTCTTTCGTCTGAACAAGTGTTACTCTTTTCTGCACAAAAGCGATTCTGCGAAGTAATGTGAACAGGCACAGAGAAGGTGCTAGCAGGGAATTCTCTGCCTGCCTTTCCCCAGTGCTCTGCAAGCTCTCCAGGACAACATAGAATCTGGGGCTCTGTGCTTTCTTTTGTTCTGAAAAAGTGTTACTGTTGTCTGCACAAAAGCGATTCTGCCAAGCAATGTGAACACTTCTGCTTCCAGGCACAGAGAAGGTGCTAGCAGGAAATTCTCTGCCTGCCTTTCCCCAGTGCTCTGCAAGCTCTCCAGGACAACATAAAATCTGGGGCTCTGTGCTTTCTTTCGTTCTGAACAAGTGTTACTGTTTTCTGCACAAAAGCGATTCTGCGAAGCAATGTGAACACTTCTGCTTCCCAGGCACAGAGAAGGTGCTAGCAGGGAATTCTCTGCCTGCTTTTCCCCAGTGCTCTGCAAGCTCTCCAGGACAACATAAAATCTGGGGCTCTGTGCTTTCTTTCGTTCTGAACAAGTGTTATTGTTTTCTGCACAAAAGCGATTCTGCGAAGCAATGTGAAGACTTCGGCTTCCCAGGCACAGAGAAGGTGCTAGCAGGGAATTCTCTGCCTGCCTTTCCCCAGTGCTCTGCAAGCTCTCCAGGACAACATAAAATCTGGGGATCTGTGCTTTCTTTCGTCTGAACAAGTGTTACAGTTTTCTGCACAAAAGCGATTCTGCGAAGCAATGTGAACAGGCACAGAGAAGGTGCTAGCAGGGAATTCTCTGCCTGCCTTTCCCCAGTGCTCTGCAAGCTCTCCAGGACAACATAAAATCTGGGGCTCTGTGCTTTCTTTCGTTCTGAACAAGTGTTACTGCTTTCTGCACAATAGCGATTCTGCGAAGCAATGTGAACACTTCTGCTTCCCAGGCACAGAGAAGGTGCTAGCAGGGAATTCTCTGCCTGCTTTTCCCCAGTGCTCTGCAAGCTGTCCAGGACAACATAAAATCTGGGGCTCTGTGCTTTCTTTCGTTCTGAACAAGTGTTACTGTTTTCTGCACAAAAGCGATTCTGCGAAGCAATGTGAAGACTTCTGCTTCCCAGGCACAGAGAAGGTGCTAGCAGGGAATTCTCTGCCTGCCTTTCCCCAGTGCTCTGCAAGCTCTCCAGGACAACATAAAATCTGGGGCTCTGTGCTTTCTTTCGTCTGAACAAGTGTTACTGTTTTCTGCACAAAAGCGATTCTGCGAAGCAATGTGAACAGGCACAGAGAAGGTGCTAGCAGGGAATTCTCTGCCTGCCTTTCCCCAGTGCTCTGCAAGCTCTCCAGGACAACATAAAATCTGGGGCTCTGTGCTTTCTTTCGTTCTGAACAAGTGTTACTGTTTTCTGCACAAAAGCGATTCTGCGAAGCAATGTGAACACTTCTGTTTCCCAGGCACAGAGAAGGTGCTAGCAGGGAATTCTCTGCCTGCTTTTCCCCAGTGCTCTGCAAGCTCTCCAGGACAACATAAAATCTGGGGCTCTGTGCTTTCTTTTGTTCTGAAAAAGTGTTAGTGTTTTCTGCACAAAAGCGATTCTGCGAAGCAATGTGAACACTTCTGCTTCCCAGGCACAGAGAAGGTGCTAGCAGGGAATTCTCTGCCTGCCTTTCCCCAGTGCTCTGCAAGCTGTCCAGGACAACATAAAATCTGGGGCTCTGTGCTTTCTTTCGTTCTGAACAAGTGTTACTGTTTTCTGCACAAAAGCGATTCTGCGAAGCAATGTGAACACTTCTGCTTCCCAGGCACAGAGAAGGTGCTAGCAGGGAATTCTCTGCCTGCTTTTCCCCAGTGCTCTGCAAGCTCTCCAGGACAACATAAAATCTGGGGCTCTGTGCTTTCTTTCGTCTGAACAAGTGTTACTGTTTTCTGCACAAAAGCGATTCTGCGAAGCAATGTGAACAGGCACAGAGAAGGTGCTAGCAGGGAATTCTCTGCCTGCTTTTCCCCAGTGCTCTGCAAACTCTCCAGGACAACATAAAATCTGGGGCTCTGTGCTTTCTTTTGTTCTGAACAAGTGTTAGTGTTTTCTGCACAAAAGCGATTCTGCGAAGCAATGTGAACACTTCTGCTTCCCAGGCACAGAGAAGGTGCTAGCAGGGAATTCTCTGCCTGCCTTTCCCCAGTGCTCTGCAAGCTCTCCAGGACAACATAAAATCTGGGGCTCTGTGCTTTCTTTCGTCTGAACAAGTGTTACTGTTTTCTGCACAAAAGCGATTCTGCGAAGCAATGTGAACAGGCACAGAGAAGGTGCTAGCAGGGAATTCTCTGCCTGCCTTTCCCCAGTGCTCTGCAAGCTCTCCAGGACAACATAAAATCTGGGGCTCTGTGCTTTCTTTCGTTCTGAACAAGTGTTACTGTTTTCTGCACAAAAGCGATTCTGCGAAGTAATGTGAACAGGGACAGAGAAGGTGCTAGCAGGGAATTCTCTGCCTGCCTTTCCCCAGTGCTCTGCAAGCTCTCCAGGACAACATAGAATCTGGGGCTCTGTGCTTTCTTTTGTTCTGAAAAAGTGTTACTGTTGTCTGCACAAAAGCGATTCTGCGAAGCAATGTGAACACTTCTGCTTCCCAGGCACAGAGAAGGTGCTAGCAGGGAATTCTCTGCCTGCTTTTCCCCAGTGCTCTGCAAGCTCTCCAGGACAACATAAAATCTGGGGCTCTGTGCTTTCTTTCGTTCTGAACAAGTGTTATTGTTTTCTGCACAAAAGCGATTCTGCGAAGCAATGTGAAGACTTCAACTTCCCAGGCACAGAGAAGGTGCTAGCAGGGAATTCTCTGCCTGCCTTTCCCCAGTGCTCTGCAAGCTCTCCAGGACAACATAAAATCTGGGGCTCTGTGCTTTCTTTCGTCTGAACAAGTGTTACTGTTTTCTGCACAAAAGCGATTCTGCGAAGCAATGTGAACAGGCACAGAGAAGGTGCTAGCAGGGAATTCTCTGCCTGCCTTTCCCCAGTGCTCTGCAAGCTCTCCAGGACAACATAAAATCTGGGGCTCTGTGCTTTCTTTCATTCTGAACAAGTGTTACTGCTTTCTGCACAATAGCGATTCTGCGAAGCAATGTGAACACTTCTGCTTCCCAGGCACAGAGAAGGTGCTAGCAGGGAATTCTCTGCCTGCTTTTCCCCAGTGCTCTGCAAGCTCTCCAGGACAACATAAAATCTGGGGCTCTGTGCTTTCTTTCGTTCTGAACAAGTGTTACTGTTTTCTGCACAAAAGCGATTCTGCGAAGCAATGTGAACACTTCTGCTTCCCAGGCACAGAGAAGGTGCTAGCAGGGAATTCTCTGCCTGCCTTTCCCCAGTGCTCTGCAAGCTCTCCAGGACAACATAAAATCTGGGGCTCTGTGCTTTCTTTCGTCTGAACAAGTGTTACTGTTTTCTGCACAAAAGCGATTCTGCGAAGCAATGTGAACACGCACAGAGAAGGTGCTAGCAGGGAATTCTCTGCCTGCCTTTCCCCAGTGCTCTGCAAGCTCTCCAGGACAACAGCAAATCTGGGGCTCTGTGCTTTCTTTCGTTCTGAACAAGTGTTACTGTTTTCTGCACAAAAGCGATTCTGCGAAGCAATGTGAACACTTCTGTTTCCCAAGCACAGAGAAGGTGCTAGCAGGGAATTCTCTGCCTGCTTTTCCCCAGTGCTCTGCAAGCTCTCCAGGACAACATAAAATCTGGGGCTCTGTGCTTTCTTTTGTTCTGAAAAAGTGTTAGTGTTTTCTGCACAAAAGCGATTCTGCGAAGCAATGTGAACACTTCTGCTTCCCAGGCACAGAGAAGGTGCTAGCAGGGAATTCTCTGCCTGCTTTTCCCCAGTGCTCTGCAAGCTCTCCAGGACAACATAAAATCTGGGGCTCTGTGCTTTCTTTCGTCTGAACAAGTGTTACTGTTTTCTGCACAAAAGCGATTCTGCGAAGCAATGTGAACAGGCACAGAGAAGGTGCTAGCAGGGAATTCTCTGCCTGCCTTTCCCCAGTGCTCTGCAAGCTCTCCAGGACAACATAAAATCTGGGGCTCTGTGCTTTCTTTCGTTCTGAACAAGTGTTACTGTTTTCTGCACAAAAGCGATTCTGCGAAGCAATGTGAACACTTCTGTTTCCCAGGCACAGAGAAGGTGCTAGCAGGGAATTCTCTGCCTGCTTTTCCCCAGTGCTCTGCAAGCTCTCCAGGACAACATAAAATCTGGGGCTCTGTGCTTTCTTTTGTTCTGAACAAGTGTTACTGTTTTCTGCACAAAAGCGATTCTGCGAAGCAATGTGAACACTTCTGCTTCCCAGGCACAGAGACGGTGCTAGCAGGGAATTCTCTGCCTGCCTTTCCCCAGTGCTCTGCAAGCTCTCCAGGACAACATAAAATCTGCGGCTCTGTGCTTTCTTTCGTCTGAACAAGTGTTACTGTTTTCTGCACAAAAGCGATTCTGCGAAGCAATGTGAACAGGCACAGAGAAGGTGCTAGCAGGGAATTCTCTGCCTGCCTTTCCCCAGTGCTCTGCAAGCTCTCCAGGACAACATAAAATCTGGGGCTCTGTGCTTTCTTTCGTTCTGAACAAGTGTTACTGTTTTCTGCACAAAAGCGATTCTGCGAAGCAATGGGAACACTTCTGCTTCCCAGGCACAGAGAAGGTGCTAGCAGGGAATTCTCTGCCTGCCTTTCCCCAGTGCTCTGCAAGCTCTCCAGGACAACATAAAATCTGGGGCTTTGTGCTTTCTTTCGTTCTGAACAAGTGTTACTGTTTTCTGCACAAAAGCGATTCTGCGAAGCAATGTGAACAGGCACAGAGAAGGAGCTAGCAGGGAATTCTCTGCCTGCCTTTCCCCAGTGCTCTGCAAGCTCTCCAGGACAACATAAAATCTGGGGCTCTGTGCTTTCTTTCGTCTGAACAAGTGTTACTGTTTTCTGCACAAAAGCGATTCTGCGAAGCAATGTGAACAGGCACAGAGAAGGTGCTAGCAGGGAATTCTCTGCATGCCTTTCCCCAGTGCTCTGCAAGCTCTCCAGGACAACATAAAATCTGGGGCTCTGTGCTTTCTTTCGTTCTGAACAAGTGTTACTGTTTTCTGCACAAAAGCGATTCTGCGAAGCAATGGGAACACTTCTGTTTCCCAGGCACAGAGAAGGTGCTAGCAGGGAATTCTCTGCCTGCTTTTCCCCAGTGCTCTGCAAGCTCTCCAGGACAACATAAAATCTGGGGCTTTGTGCTTTCTTTCGTTCTGAACAAGTGTTATTGTTTTCTGCACAAAAGCGATTCTGCGAAGCAATGTGAAGACTTCTGCTTCCCAGGCACAGAGAAGGTGCTAGCAGGGAATTCTCTGCCTGCCTTTCCCCAGTGCTCTGCAAGCTCTCCAGGACAACATAAAATCTGGGGCTCTGTGCTTTCTTTCGTTCTGAACAAGTGTTACTGTTTTCTGCACAAAAGCGATTCTGCGAAGCAATGGGAACACTTCTGCTTCCCAGGCACAGAGAAGGTGCTAGCAGGGAATTCTCTGCCTGCTTTTCCCCAGTGCTCTGCAAGCTCTCCAGGACAACATAAAATCTGGGGCTTTGTGCTTTCTTTCGTTCTGAACAAGTGTTATTGTTTTCTGCACAAAAGCGATTCTGCGAAGCAATGTGAAGACTTCTGCTTCCCAGGCACAGAGAAGGTGCTAGCAGGGAATTCTCTGCCTGCCTTTCCCCAGTGCTCTGCAAGCTCTCCAGGACAACATAAAATCTGGGGCTCTGTGCTTTCTTTCGTCTGAACAAGTGTTACTGTTTTCTGCACAAAAGCGATTCTGCGAAGCAATGTGAACAGGCACAGAGAAGGTGCTAGCAGGGAATTCTCTGCCTGCCTTTCCCCAGTGCTCTGCAAGCTCTCCAGGACAACATAAAATCTGGGGCTCTGTGCTTTCTTTCGTTCTGAACAAGTGTTACTGTTTTCTGCACAAAAGCGATTCTGCGAAGCAATGGGAACACTTCTGTTTCCCAGGCACAGAGAAGGTGCTAGCAGGGAATTCTCTGCCTGCCTTTCCCCAGTGCTCTGCAAGCTCTCCAGGACAACATAAAATCTGGGGCTCTGTGCTTTCTTTCGTCTGAACAAGTGTTACTGTTTTCTGCACAAAAGCGATTCTGCGAAGCAATGTGAAGACTTCTGCTTCCCAGGCACAGAGAAGGTGCTAGCAGGGAATTCTCTGCCTGCCTTTCCCCAGTGCTCTGCAAGCTCTCCAGGACAACATAAAATCTGGGGCTCTGTGCTTTCTTTCGTCTGAACAAGTGTTACTGTTTTCTGCACAAAAGCGATTCTGCGAAGCAATGTGAACAGGCACAGAGAAGGTGCTAGCAGGGAATTCTCTGCCTGCCTTTCCCCAGTGCTCTGCAAGCTCTCCAGGACAACATAAAATCTGGGGCTCTGTGCTTTCTTTCGTTCTGAACAAGTGTTACTGTTTTCTGCACAAAAGCGATTCTGCGAAGCAATGTGAACACTTCTGCTTCCCAGGCACAGAGAAGGTGCTAGCAGGGAATTCTCTGCCTGCTTTCCCCAGTGCTCTGCAAGCTCTCCAGGACAACATAAAATCTGGGGCTCTGTGCTTTCTTTCGTTCTGAACAAGTGTTACTGTTTTCTGCACAAAAGCGATTCTGCGAAGCAATGTGAAGACTTCTGCTTCCCAGGCACAGAGAAGGTGCTAGCAGGGAATTCTCTGCCTGCCTTTCCCCAGTGCTCTGCAAGCTCTCCAGGACAACATAAAATCTGGGGCTCTGTGCTTTCTTTCGTCTGAACAAGTGTTACTGTTTTCTGCACAAAAGCGATTCTGCGAAGCAATGTGAAGACTTCTGCTTCCCAGGCACAGAGAAGGTGCTAGCAGGGAATTCTCTGCCTGCCTTTCCCCAGTGCTCTGCAAGCTCTCCAGGACAACATAAAATCTGGGGCTCTGTGCTTTCTTTCGTCTGAACAAGTGTTACTGTTTTCTGCACAAAAGCGATTCTGCGAAGCAATGTGAACAGGCACAGAGAAGGTGCTAGCAGGGAATTCTCTGCCTGCCTTTCCCCAGTGCTCTGCAAGCTCTCCAGGACAACATAAAATCTGGGGCTTTGTGCTTTCTTTCGTTCTGAACAAGTGTTATTGTTTTCTGCACAAAAGCGATTCTGCGAAGCAATGTGAAGACTTCTGCTTCCCAGGCACAGAGAAGGTGCTAGCAGGGAATTCTCTGCCTGCTTTTCCCCAGTGCTCTGCAAGCTCTCCAGGACAACATAAAATCTGGGGCTCTGTGCTTTCTTTCGTTCTGAAGAAGTGTTATTGTTTTCTGCACAAAAGCGATTCTGCCAAGCAATGTGAACACTTCTGCTTCCCAGGCACAGAGAAGGTGCTAGCAGGGAATTCTCTGCCTGCTTTTCCCCAGTGCTCTGCAAGCTCTCCAGGACAACATAAAATCTGGGGCTCTGTGCTTTCTTTCGTTCTGAACAATTGTTAGTGTTTTCTGCACAAAAGCGATTCTGCGAAGCAATGTGAACACTTCTGCTTCCCAGGCACAGAGAAGGTGCTAGCAGGGAATTCTCTGCCTGCTTTTCCCCAGTGCTCTGCAAGCTGTCCAGGACAACATAAAATCTGGGGCTCTGTGCTTTCTTTCGTTCTGAACAAGTGTTACTGTTTTCTGCACAAAAGCGATTCTGCGAAGCAATGTGAACACTTGTGCTTCCCAGGCACAGAGAAGGTGCTAGCAGGGAATTCTCTGCCTCCTTTTCCCCAGTGCTCTGCAAGCTCTCCAGGACAACATAAAATCTGGGGCTCTGTGCTTTCTTTCGTCTGAACAAGTGTTACTGTTTTCTGCACAAAAGCGATTCTGCGAAGTAATGTGAACAGGCACAGAGAAGGTGCTAGCAGGGAATTCTCTGCCTGCCTTTCCCCAGTGCTCTGCAAGCTCTCCAGGACAACATAGAATCTGGGGCTCTGTGCTTTCTTTTGTTCTGAAAAAGTGTTACTGTTGTCTGCACAAAAGCGATTCTGCCAAGCAATGTGAACACTTCTGCTTCCAGGCACAGAGAAGGTGCTAGCAGGAAATTCTCTGCCTGCCTTTCCCCAGTGCTCTGCAAGCTCTCCAGGACAACATAGAATCTGGGGCTCTGTGCTTTCTTTTGTTCTGAAAAAGTGTTACTGTTGTCTGCACAAAAGCGATTCTGCCAAGCAATGTGAACACTTCTATTTCCCAGGCACAGAGAAGGTGCTAGCAGGGAATTCTCTGCCTGCTTTTCCCCAGTGCTCTGCAAGCTCTCCAGGACAACATAAAATCTGGGGCTCTGTGCTTTCTTTTGTTCTGAAAAAGTGTTAGTGTTTTCTGCACAAAAGCGATTCTGCGAAGCAATGTGAACACTTCTGCTTCCCAGGCACAGAGAAGGTGCTAGCAGGGAATTCTCTGCCTGCCTTTCCCCAGTGCTCTGCAAGCTGTCCAGGACAACATAAAATCTGGGGCTCTGTGCTTTCTTTCGTTCTGAACAAGTGTTACTGTTTTCTGCACAAAAGCGATTCTGCGAAGCAATGTGAACACTTCTGCTTCCCAGGCACAGAGAAGGTGCTAGCAGGGAATTCTCTGCCTGCTTTTCCCCAGTGCTCTGCAAGCTCTCCAGGACAACATAAAATCTGGGGCTCTGTGCTTTCTTTCGTCTGAACAAGTGTTACTGTTTTCTGCACAAAAGCGATTCTGCGAAGCAATGTGAACAGGCACAGAGAAGGTGCTAGCAGGGAATTCTCTGCCTGCTTTTCCCCAGTGCTCTGCAAGCTCTCCAGGACAACATAAAATCTGGGGCTCTGTGCTTTCTTTTGTTCTGAACAAGTGTTAGTGTTTTCTGCACAATAGCGATTCTGCGAAGCAATGTGAACACTTCTGCTTCCCAGGCACAGAGAAGGTGCTAGCAGGGAATTCTCTGCCTGCCTTTCCCCAGTGCTCTGCAAGCTCTCCAGGACAACATAAAATCTGGGGCTCTGTGCTTTCTTTCGTCTGAACAAGTGTTACTGTTTTCTGCACAAAAGCGATTCTGCGAAGCAATGTGAACAGGCACAGAGAAGGTGCTAGCAGGGAATTCTCTGCCTGCCTTTCCCCAGTGCTCTGCAAGCTCTCCAGGACAACATAAAATCTGGGGCTCTGTGCTTTCTTTCGTTCTGAACAAGTGTTACTGTTTTCTGCACAAAAGCGATTCTGCGAAGTAATGTGAACAGGCACAGAGAAGGTGCTAGCAGGGAATTCTCTGCCTGCCTTTCCCCAGTGCTCTGCAAGCTCTCCAGGACAACATAGAATCTGGGGCTCTGTGCTTTCTTTTGTTCTGAAAAAGTGTTACTGTTGTCTGCACAAAAGCGATTCTGCCAAGCAATGTGAAGACTTCTGCTTCCAGGCACAGAGAAGGTGCTAGCAGGAAATTCTCTGCCTGCCTTTCCCCAGTGCTCTGCAAGCTCTCCAGGACAACATAAAATCTGGGGCTCTGTGCTTTCTTTCGTTCTGAACAAGTGTTACTGTTTTCTGCACAAAAGCGATTCTGCGAAGCAATGTGAACACTTCTGCTTCCCAGGCACAGAGAAGGTGCTAGCAGGGAATTCTCTGCCTGCTTTTCCCCAGTGCTCTGCAAGCTCTCCAGGACAACATAAAATCTGGGGCTCTGTGCTTTCTTTCGTTCTGAACAACTGTTACTGTTTTCTGCACAAAAGCGATTCTGCGAAGCAATGTGAAGACTTCAACTTCCCAGGCACAGAGAAGGTGCTAGCAGGGAATTCTCTGCCTGCCTTTCCCCAGTGCTCTGCAAGCTCTCCAGGACAACATAAAATCTGGGGCTCTGTGCTTTCTTTCGTCTGAACAAGTGTTACTGTTTTCTGCACAAAAGCGATTCTGCGAAGCAATGTGAACAGGCACAGAGAAGGTGCTAGCAGGGAATTCTCTGCCTGCCTTTCCCCAGTGCTCTGCAAGCTCTCCAGGACAACATAAAATCTGGGGCTCTGTGCTTTCTTTCGTTCTGAACAAGTGTTACTGCTTTCTGCACAATAGCGATTCTGCGAAGCAATGTGAACACTTCTGCTTCCCAGGCACAGAGAAGGTGCTAGCAGGGAATTCTCTGCCTGCTTTTCCCCAGTGC
Source organism: Strix uralensis (assembly GCF_047716275.1). NCBI lineage: Eukaryota > Metazoa > Chordata > Aves > Strigiformes > Strigidae > Strix > Strix uralensis. Next base: position 242,595 of record NW_027436729.1, read on the forward strand.
TCTGCAAGCTGTCCAGGACAACATAAAATCTGGGGCTCTGTGCTTTCTTTCGTTCTGAACAAGTGTTACTGTTTTCTGCACAAAAGCGATTCTGCGAAGCAATGTGAACACTTCTGCTTCCCAGGCACAGAGAAGGTGCTAGCAGGGAATTCTCTGCCTGCCTTTCCCCAGTGCTCTGCAAGCTCTCCAGGACAACATAAAATCTGGGGCTCTGTGCTTTCTTTTGTTCTGAAAAAGTGTTAGTGTTTTCTGCACAAAAGCGATTCTGCGAAGCAATGTGAACACTTCTGCTTCCCAGGCACAGAGAAGGTGCTAGCAGGGAATTCTCTGCCTGCCTTTCCCCAGTGCTCTGCAAGCTGTCCAGGACAACATAAAATCTGGGGCTCTGTGCTTTCTTTCGTTCTGAACAACTGTTACTGTTTTCTGCACAAAAGCGATTCTGCGAAGCAATGTGAACACTTCTGTTTCCCAGGCACAGAGAAGGTGCTAGCAGGGAATTCTCTGCCTGCCTTTCCCCAGTGCTCTGCAAGCTCTCCAGGACAACATAAAATCTGGGGCTCTGTGCTTTCTTTCGTTCTGAACAAGTGTTACTGTTTTCTGCACAAAAGCGATTCTGCGAAGCAATGTGAACACTTCTGCTTCCCAGGCACAGAGAAGGTGCTAGCAGGGAATTCTCTGCCTGCTTTTCCCCAGTGCTCTGCAAGCTCTCCAGGACAACATAAAATCTGGGGCTCTGTGCTTTCTTTCGTCTGAACAAGTGTTACTGTTTTCTGCACAAAAGCGATTCTGCGAAGCAATGTGAACAGGCACAGAGAAGGTGCTAGCAGGGAATTCTCTGCCTGCTTTTCCCCAGTGCTCTGCAAGCTGTCCAGGACAACATAAAATCTGGGGCTCTGTGCTTTCTTTCGTTCTGAACAAGTGTTACTGTTTTCTGCACAAAAGCGATTCTGCGAAGCAATGTGAAGACTTCTGCTTCCCAGGCACAGAGAAGGTGCTAGCAGGGAATTCTCTGCCTGCCTTTCCCCAGTGCTCTGCAAGCTCTCCAGGACAACATAAAATCTGGGGCTCTGTGCTTTCTTTCGTCTGAACAAGTGTTACTGTTTTCTGCACAAAAGCGATTCTGCGAAGCAATGTGAACAGGCACAGAGAAGGTGCTAGCAGGGAATTCTCTGCCTGCCTTTCCCCAGTGCTCTGCAAGCTCTCCAGGACAACATAAAATCTGGGGCTCTGTGCTTTCTTTCGTTCTGAACAAGTGTTACTGTTTTCTGCACAAAAGCGATTCTGCGAAGCAATGTGAACACTTCTGTTTCCCAGGCACAGAGAAGGTGCTAGCAGGGAATTCTCTGCCTGCTTTTCCCCAGTGCTCTGCAAGCTCTCCAGGACAACATAAAATCTGGGGCTCTGTGCTTTCTTTTGTTCTGAACAAGTGTTACTGTTTTCTGCACAAAAGCGATTCTGCGAAGCAATGTGAACACTTCTGCTTCCCAGGCACAGAGACGGTGCTAGCAGGGAATTCTCTGCCTGCCTTTCCCCAGTGCTCTGCAAGCTCTCCAGGACAACATAAAATCTGCGGCTCTGTGCTTTCTTTCGTCTGAACAAGTGTTACTGTTTTCTGCACAAAAGCGATTCTGCGAAGCAATGTGAACAGGCACAGAGAAGGTGCTAGCAGGGAATTCTCTGCCTGCCTTTCCCCAGTGCTCTGCAAGCTCTCCAGGACAACATAAAATCTGGGGCTCTGTGCTTTCTTTCGTTCTGAACAAGTGTTACTGTTTTCTGCACAAAAGCGATTCTGCGAACCAATGGGAACACTTCTGCTTCCCAGGCACAGAGAAGGTGCTAGCAGGGAATTCTCTGCCTGCCTTTCCCCAGTGCTCTGCAAGCTCTCCAGGACAACATAAAATCTGGGGCTTTGTGCTTTCTTTCGTTCTGAACAACTGTTACTGTTTTCTGCACAAAAGCGATTCTGCGAAGCAATGTGAACAGGCACAGAGAAGGAGCTAGCAGGGAATTCTCTGCCTGCCTTTCCCCAGTGCTCTGCAAGCTCTCCAGGACAACATAAAATCTGGGGCTCTGTGCTTTCTTTCGTCTGAACAAGTGTTACTGTTTTCTGCACAAAAGCGATTCTGCGAAGCAATGTGAACAGGCACAGAGAAGGTGCTAGCAGGGAATTCTCTGCATGCCTTTCCCCAGTGCTCTGCAAGCTCTCCAGGACAACATAAAATCTGGGGCTCTGTGCTTTCTTTCGTTCTGAACAAGTGTTACTGCTTTCTGCACAATAGCGATTCTGCGAAGCAATGTGAACACTTCTGCTTCCCAGGCACAGAGAAGGTGCTAGCAGGGAATTCTCTGCCTGCCTTTCCCCAGTGCTCTGCAAGCTCTCCAGGACAACATAAAATCTGGGGCTTTGTGCTTTCTTTCGTTCTGAACAACTGTTACTGTTTTCTGCACAAAAGCGATTCTGCGAAGCAATGTGAACAGGCACAGAGAAGGAGCTAGCAGGGAATTCTCTGCCTGCCTTTCCCCAGTGCTCTGCAAGCTCTCCAGGACAACATAAAATCTGGGGCTCTGTGCTTTCTTTCGTCTGAACAAGTGTTACTGTTTTCTGCACAAAAGCGATTCTGCGAAGCAATGTGAACAGGCACAGAGAAGGTGCTAGCAGGGAATTCTCTGCATGCCTTTCCCCAGTGCTCTGCAAGCTCTCCAGGACAACATAAAATCTGGGGCTCTGTGCTTTCTTTCGTTCTGAACAAGTGTTACTGCTTTCTGCACAATAGCGATTCTGCGAAGCAATGTGAACACTTCTGCTTCCCAGGCACAGAGAAGGTGCTAGCAGGGAATTCTCTGCCTGCCTGTCCCCAGTGCTCTGCAAGCTCTCCAGGACAACATAAAATCTGGGGCTCTGTGCTTTCTTTCGTTCTGAACAAGTGTTACTGTTTTCTGCACAAAAGCGATTCTGCGAAGCAATGTGAAGACTTCTGCTTCCCAGGCACAGAGAAGGTGCTAGCAGGGAATTCTCTGCCTGCCTTTCCCCAGTGCTCTGCAAGCTCTCCAGGACAACATAAAATCTGGGGCTCTGTGCTTTCTTTCGTCTGAACAAGTGTTACTGTTTTCTGCACAAAAGCGATTCTGCGAAGCAATGTGAACAGGCACAGAGAAGGTGCTAGCAGGGAATTCTCTGCCTGCCTTTCCCCAGTGCTCTGCAAGCTCTCCAGGACAACATAGAATCTGGGGCTCTGTGCTTTCTTTTGTTCTGAAAAAGTGTTACTGTTGTCTGCACAAAAGCGATTCTGCCAAGCAATGTGAACACTTCTATTTCCCAGGCACAGAGAAGGTGCTAGCAGGGAATTCTCTGCCTGCTTTTCCCCAGTGCTCTGCAAGCTCTCCAGGACAACATAAAATCTGGGGCTCTGTGCTTTCTTTTGTTCTGAAAAAGTGTTAGTGTTTTCTGCACAAAAGCGATTCTGCGAAGCAATGTGAACACTTCTGCTTCCCAGGCACAGAGAAGGTGCTAGCAGGGAATTCTCTGCCTGCCTTTCCCCAGTGCTCTGCAAGCTGTCCAGGACAACATAAAATCTGGGGCTCTGTGCTTTCTTTCGTTCTGAACAAGTGTTACTGTTTTCTGCACAAAAGCGATTCTGCGAAGCAATGTGAACACTTCTGCTTCCCAGGCACAGAGAAGGTGCTAGCAGGGAATTCTCTGCCTGCTTTTCCCCAGTGCTCTGCAAGCTCTCCAGGACAACATAAAATCTGGGGCTCTGTGCTTTCTTTCGTCTGAACAAGTGTTACTGTTTTCTGCACAAAAGCGATTCTGCGAAGCAATGTGAACAGGCACAGAGAAGGTGCTAGCAGGGAATTCTCTGCCTGCTTTTCCCCAGTGCTCTGCAAGCTCTCCAGGACAACATAAAATCTGGGGCTCTGTGCTTTCTTTTGTTCTGAACAAGTGTTAGTGTTTTCTGCACAAAAGCGATTCTGCGAAGCAATGTGAACACTTCTGCTTCCCAGGCACAGAGAAGGTGCTAGCAGGGAATTCTCTGCCTGCCTTTCCCCAGTGCTCTGCCAGCTGTCCAGGACAACATAAAATCTGGGGCTCTGTGCTTTCTTTCGTTCTGAACAAGTGTTACTGTTTTCTGCACAAAAGCGATTCTGCGAAGCAATGTGAACACTTCTGCTTCCCAGGCACAGAGAAGGTGCTAGCAGGGAATTCTCTGCCTGCTTTTCCCCAGTGCTCTGCAAGCTCTCCAGGACAACATAAAATCTGGGGCTCTGTGCTTTCTTTCGTCTGAACAAGTGTTACTGTTTTCTGCACAAAAGCGATTCTGCGAAGCAATGTGAACAGGCACAGAGAAGGTGCTAGCAGGGAATTCTCTGCCTGCCTTTCCCCAGTGCTCTGCAAGCTCTCCAGGACAACATAAAATCTGGGGCTCTGTGCTTTCTTTCGTTCTGAACAAGTGTTACTGTTTTCTGCACAAAAGCGATTCTGCGAAGTAATGTGAACAGGCACAGAGAAGGTGCTAGCAGGGAATTCTCTGCCTGCCTTTCCCCAGTGCTCTGCAAGCTCTCCAGGACAACATAGAATCTGGGGCTCTGTGCTTTCTTTTGTTCTGAAAAAGTGTTACTGTTGTCTGCACAAAAGCGATTCTGCCAAGCAATGTGAAGACTTCTGCTTCCAGGCACAGAGAAGGTGCTAGCAGGAAATTCTCTGCCTGCCTTTCCCCAGTGCTCTGCAAGCTCTCCAGGACAACATAAAATCTGGGGCTCTGTGCTTTCTTTCGTTCTGAACAAGTGTTACTGTTTTCTGCACAAAAGCGATTCTGCGAAGCAATGTGAACACTTCTGCTTCCCAGGCACAGAGAAGGTGCTAGCAGGGAATTCTCTGCCTGCTTTTCCCCAGTGCTCTGCAAGCTCTCCAGGACAACATAAAATCTGGGGCTCTGTGCTTTCTTTCGTTCTGAACAAGTGTTATTGTTTTCTGCACAAAAGCGATTCTGCGAAGCAATGTGAAGACTTCAACTTCCCAGGCACAGAGAAGGTGCTAGCAGGGAATTCTCTGCCTGCCTTTCCCCAGTGCTCTGCAAGCTCTCCAGGACAACATAAAATCTGGGGCTCTGTGCTTTCTTTCGTCTGAACAAGTGTTACTGTTTTCTGCACAAAAGCGATTCTGCGAAGCAATGTGAACAGGCACAGAGAAGGTGCTAGCAGGGAATTCTCTGCCTGCCTTTCCCCAGTGCTCTGCAAGCTCTCCAGGACAACATAAAATCTGGGGCTCTGTGCTTTCTTTCGTTCTGAACAAGTGTTACTGCTTTCTGCACAATAGCGATTCTGCGAAGCAATGTGAACACTTCTGCTTCCCAGGCACAGAGAAGGTGCTAGCAGGGAATTCTCTGCCTGCTTTTCCCCAGTGCTCTGCAAGCTGTCCAGGACAACATAAAATCTGGGGCTCTGTGCTTTCTTTCGTTCTGAACAAGTGTTACTGTTTTCTGCACAAAAGCGATTCTGCGAAGCAATGTGAACACTTCTGCTTCCCAGGCACAGAGAAGGTGCTAGCAGGGAATTCTCTGCCTGCCTTTCCCCAGTGCTCTGCAAGCTCTCCAGGACAACATAAAATCTGGGGCTCTGTGCTTTCTTTCGTCTGAACAAGTGTTACTGTTTTCTGCACAAAAGCGATTCTGCGAAGCAATGTGAACACGCACAGAGAAGGTGCTAGCAGGGAATTCTCTGCCTGCCTTTCCCCAGTGCTCTGCAAGCTCTCCAGGACAACAGCAAATCTGGGGCTCTGTGCTTTCTTTTGTTCTGAAAAAGTGTTAGTGTTTTCTGCACAAAAGCGATTCTGCGAAGCAATGTGAACACTTCTGCTTCCCAGGCACAGAGAAGGTGCTAGCAGGGAATTCTCTGCCTGCCTTTCCCCAGTGCTCTGCAAGCTGTCCAGGACAACATAAAATCTGGGGCTCTGTGCTTTCTTTCGTTCTGAACAAGTGTTACTGTTTTCTGCACAAAAGCGATTCTGCGAAGCAATGTGAAGACTTCTGTTTCCCAGGCACAGAGAAGGTGCTAGCAGGGAATTCTCTGCCTGCCTTTCCCCAGTGCTCTGCAAGCTCTCCAGGACAACATAAAATCTGGGGCTCTGTGCTTTCTTTCGTTCTGAACAAGTGTTACTGTTTTCTGCACAAAAGCGATTCTGCGAAGCAATGTGAACACTTCTGCTTCCCAGGCACAGAGAAGGTGCTAGCAGGGAATTCTCTGCCTGCTTTTCCCCAGTGCTCTGCAAGCTCTCCAGGACAACATAAAATCTGGGGCTCTGTGCTTTCTTTCGTCTGAACAAGTGTTACTGTTTTCTGCACAAAAGCGATTCTGCGAAGCAATGTGAACAGGCACAGAGAAGGTGCTAGCAGGGAATTCTCTGCCTGCTTTTCCCCAGTGCTCTGCAAGCTCTCCAGGACAACATAAAATCTGGGGCTCTGTGCTTTCTTTTGTTCTGAACAAGTGTTAGTGTTTTCTGCACAAAAGCGATTCTGCGAAGCAATGTGAACACTTCTGCTTCCCAGGCACAGAGAAGGTGCTAGCAGGGAATTCTCTGCCTGCCTTTCCCCAGTGCTCTGCAAGCTCTCCAGGACAACATAAAATCTGGGGCTCTGTGCTTTCTTTCGTCTGAACAAGTGTTACTGTTTTCTGCACAAAAGCGATTCTGCGAAGCAATGTGAACACTTCTGTTTCCCAGGCACAGAGAAGGTGCTAGCAGGGAATTCTCTGCCTGCTTTTCCCCAGTGCTCTGCAAGCTCTCCAGGACAACATAAAATCTGGGGCTCTGTGCTTTCTTTTGTTCTGAACAAGTGTTACTGTTTTCTGCACAAAAGCGATTCTGCGAAGCAATGTGAACACTTCTGCTTCCCAGGCACAGAGACGGTGCTAGCAGGGAATTCTCTGCCTGCCTTTCCCCAGTGCTCTGCAAGCTCTCCAGGACAACATAAAATCTGCGGCTCTGTGCTTTCTTTCGTCTGAACAAGTGTTACTGTTTTCTGCACAAAAGCGATTCTGCGAAGCAATGTGAACAGGCACAGAGAAGGTGCTAGCAGGGAATTCTCTGCCTGCCTTTCCCCAGTGCTCTGCAAGCTCTCCAGGACAACATAGAATCTGGGGCTCTGTGCTTTCTTTCGTTCTGAACAAGTGTTACTGTTTTCTGCACAAAAGCGATTCTGCGAACCAATGGGAACACTTCTGCTTCCCAGGCACAGAGAAGGTGCTAGCAGGGAATTCTCTGCCTGCCTTTCCCCAGTGCTCTGCAAGCTCTCCAGGACAACATAAAATCTGGGGCTTTGTGCTTTCTTTCGTTCTGAACAACTGTTACTGTTTTCTGCACAAAAGCGATTCTGCGAAGCAATGTGAACAGGCACAGAGAAGGAGCTAGCAGGGAATTCTCTGCCTGCCTTTCCCCAGTGCTCTGCAAGCTCTCCAGGACAACATAAAATCTGGGGCTCTGTGCTTTCTTTCGTCTGAACAAGTGTTACTGTTTTCTGCACAAAAGCGATTCTGCGAAGCAATGTGAACAGGCACAGAGAAGGTGCTAGCAGGGAATTCTCTGCATGCCTTTCCCCAGTGCTCTGCAAGCTCTCCAGGACAACATAAAATCTGGGGCTCTGTGCTTTCTTTCGTTCTGAACAAGTGTTACTGTTTTCTGCACAAAAGCGATTCTGCGAAGCAATGTGAACACTTCTGTTTCCCAGGCACAGAGAAGGTGCTAGCAGGGAATTCTCTGCCTGCTTTTCCCCAGTGCTCTGCAAGCTCTCCAGGACAACATAAAATCTGGGGCTCTGTGCTTTCTTTCGTCTGAACAAGTGTTACTGTTTTCTGCACAAAAGCGATTCTGCGAAGCAATGTGAACAGGCACAGAGAAGGTGCTAGCAGGGAATTCTCTGCCTGCCTTTCCCCAGTGCTCTGCAAGCTCTCCAGGACAACATAAAATCTGGGGCTCTGTGCTTTCTTTCGTTCTGAACAAGTGTTACTGTTTTCTGCACAAAAGCGATTCTGCGAAGCAATGGGAACACTTCTGTTTCCCAGGCACAAAGAAGGTGCTAGCAGGGAATTCTCTGCCTGATTTTCCCCAGTGCTCTGCAAGCTCTCCAGGACAACATAAAATCTGGGGCTTTGTGCTTTCTTTCGTTCTGAACAAGTGTTATTGTTTTCTGCACAAAAGCGATTCTGCGAAGCAATGTGAAGACTTCTGCTTCCCAGGCACAGAGAAGGTGCTAGCAGGGAATTCTCTGCCTGCCTTTCCCCAGTGCTCTGCAAGCTCTCCAGGACAACATAAAATCTGGGGCTCTGTGCTTTCTTTCGTCTGAACAAGTGTTACTGTTTTCTGCACAAAAGCGATTCTGCGAAGCAATGTGAACAGGCACAGAGAAGGTGCTAGCAGGGAATTCTCTGCCTGCCTTTCCCCAGTGCTCTGCAAGCTCTCCAGGACAACATAAAATCTGGGGCTCTGTGCTTTCTTTCGTTCTGAACAAGTGTTACTGTTTTCTGCACAAAAGCGATTCTGCGAAGCAATGGGAACACTTCTGTTTCCCAGGCACAGAGAAGGTGCTAGCAGGGAATTCTCTGCCTGCCTTTCCCCAGTGCTCTGCAAGCTCTCCAGGACAACATAAAATCTGGGGCTCTGTGCTTTCTTTCGTCTGAACAAGTGTTACTGTTTTCTGCACAAAAGCGATTCTGCGAAGCAATGTGAAGACTTCTGCTTCCCAGGCACAGAGAAGGTGCTAGCAGGGAATTCTCTGCCTGCCTTTCCCCAGTGCTCTGCAAGCTCTCCAGGACAACATAAAATCTGGGGCTCTGTGCTTTCTTTCGTCTGAACAAGTGTTACTGTTTTCTGCACAAAAGCGATTCTGCGAAGCAATGTGAACAGGCACAGAGAAGGTGCTAGCAGGGAATTCTCTGCCTGCCTTTCCCCAGTGCTCTGCAAGCTCTCCAGGACAACATAAAATCTGGGGCTCTGTGCTTTCTTTCGTTCTGAACAAGTGTTACTGTTTTCTGCACAAAAGCGATTCTGCGAAGCAATGTGAACACTTCTGTTTCCCAGGCACAGAGAAGGTGCTAGCAGGGAATTCTCTGCCTGCTTTTCCCCAGTGCTCTGCAAGCTCTCCAGGACAACATAAAATCTGGGGCTCTGTGCTTTCTTTCGTTCTGAACAAGTGTTACTGTTTTCTGCACAAAAGCGATTCTGCGAACCAATGGGAACACTTCTGCTTCCCAGGCACAGAGAAGGTGCTAGCAGGGAATTCTCTGCCTGCCTTTCCCCAGTGCTCTGCAAGCTCTCCAGGACAACATAAAATCTGGGGCTTTGTGCTTTCTTTCGTTCTGAACAACTGTTACTGTTTTCTGCACAAAAGCGATTCTGCGAAGCAATGTGAACAGGCACAGAGAAGGAGCTAGCAGGGAATTCTCTGCCTGCCTTTCCCCAGTGCTCTGCAAGCTCTCCAGGACAACATAAAATCTGGGGCTCTGTGCTTTCTTTCGTCTGAACAAGTGTTACTGTTTTCTGCACAAAAGCGATTCTGCGAAGCAATGTGAACAGGCACAGAGAAGGTGCTAGCAGGGAATTCTCTGCATGCCTTTCCCCAGTGCTCTGCAAGCTCTCCAGGACAACATAAAATCTGGGGCTCTGTGCTTTCTTTCGTTCTGAACAAGTGTTACTGTTTTCTGCACAAAAGCGATTCTGCGAAGCAATGTGAACACTTCTGTTTCCCAGGCACAGAGAAGGTGCTAGCAGGGAATTCTCTGCCTGCCTTTCCCCAGTGCTCTGCAAGCTCTCCAGGACAACATAAAATCTGGGGCTCTGTGCTTTCTTTCGTCTGAACAAGTGTTACTGTTTTCTGCACAAAAGCGATTCTGCGAAGCAATGTGAACAGGCACAGAGAAGGTGCTAGCAGGGAATTCTCTGCCTGCCTTTCCCCAGTGCTCTGCAAGCTCTCCAGGACAACATAAAATCTGGGGCTCTGTGCTTTCTTTCGTTCTGAACAAGTGTTACTGTTTTCTGCACAAAAGCGATTCTGCGAAGCAATGGGAACACTTCTGTTTCCCAGGCACAAAGAAGGTGCTAGCAGGGAATTCTCTGCCTGCTTTTCCCCAGTGCTCTGCAAGCTCTCCAGGACAACATAAAATCTGGGGCTTTGTGCTTTCTTTCGTTCTGAACAAGTGTTATTGTTTTCTGCACAAAAGCGATTCTGCGAAGCAATGTGAAGACTTCTGCTTCCCAGGCACAGAGAAGGTGCTAGCAGGGAATTCTCTGCCTGCCTTTCCCCAGTGCTCTGCAAGCTCTCCAGGACAACATAAAATCTGGGGCTCTGTGCTTTCTTTCGTTCTGAACAAGTGTTACTGTTTTCTGCACAAAAGCGATTCTGCGAAGCAATGGGAACACTTCTGTTTCCCAGGCACAGAGAAGGTGCTAGCAGGGAATTCTCTGCCTGCCTTTCCCCAGTGCTCTGCAAGCTCTCCAGGACAACATAAAATCTGGGGCTCTGTGCTTTCTTTCGTCTGAACAAGTGTTACTGTTTTCTGCACAAAAGCGATTCTGCGAAGCAATGTGAAGACTTCTGCTTCCCAGGCACAGAGAAGGTGCTAGCAGGGAATTCTCTGCCTGCCTTTCCCCAGTGCTCTGCAAGCTCTCCAGGACAACATAAAATCTGGGGCTCTGTGCTTTCTTTCGTCTGAACAAGTGTTACTGTTTTCTGCACAAAAGCGATTCTGCGAAGCAATGTGAACAGGCACAGAGAAGGTGCTAGCAGGGAATTCTCTGCCTGCCTTTCCCCAGTGCTCTGCAAGCTCTCCAGGACAACATAAAATCTGGGGCTCTGTGCTTTCTTTCGTTCTGAACAAGTGTTACTGTTTTCTGCACAAAAGCGATTCTGCGAAGCAATGTAAACACTTCTGTTTCCCAGGCACAGAGAAGGTGCTAGCAGGGAATTCTCTGCCTGCTTTTCCCCAGTGCTCTGCAAGCTCTCCAGGACAACATAAAATCTGGGGCTCTGTGCTTTCTTTCGTTCTGAACAAGTGTTACTGTTTTCTGCACAAAAGCGATTCTGCGAACCAATGGGAACTCTTCTGCTTCCCAGGCACAGAGAAGGTGCTAGCAGGGAATTCTCTGCCTGCCTTTCCCCAGTGCTCTGCAAGCTCTCCAGGACAACATAAAATCTGGGGCTTTGTGCTTTCTTTCGTTCTGAACAACTGTTACTGTTTTCTGCACAAAAGCGATTCTGCGAAGCAATGTGAACAGGCACAGAGAAGGAGCTAGCAGGGAATTCTCTGCCTGCCTTTCCCCAGTGCTCTGCAAGCTCTCCAGGACAACATAAAATCTGGGGCTCTGTGCTTTCTTTCGTCTGAACAAGTGTTACTGTTTTCTGCACAAAAGCGATTCTGCGAAGCAATGTGAACAGGCACAGAGAAGGTGCTAGCAGGGAATTCTCTGCCTGCCTTTCCCCAGTGCTCTGCAAGCTCTCCAGGACAACATAAAATCTGGGGCTCTGTGCTTTCTTTCGTTCTGAACAAGTGTTACTGTTTTCTGCACAAAAGCGATTCTGCGAAGCAATGTGAACACTTCTGTTTCCCAGGCACAGAGAAGGTGCTAGCAGGGAATTCTCTGCCTGCTTTTCCCCAGTGCTCTGCAAGCTCTCCAGGACAACATAAAATCTGGGGCTTTGTGCTTTCTTTCGTTCTGAACAAGTGTTACTGTTTTCTGCACAAAAGCGATTCTGCGAAGCAATGTGAAGACTTCTGCTTCCCAGGCACAGAGAAGGTGCTAGCAGGGAATTCTCTGCCTGCTTTTCCCCAGTGCTCTGCAAGCTCTCCAGGACAACATAAAATCTGGGGCTCTGTACTTTCTTTCGTTCTGAAGAAGTGTTATTGTTTTCTGCACAAAAGCGATTCTGCCAAGCAATGTGAACACTTCTGCTTCCCAGGCACAGAGAAGGTGCTAGCAGGGAATTCTCTGCCTGCTTTTCCCCAGTGCTCTGCAAGCTCTCCAGGACAACATAAAATCTGGGGCTTTGTGCTTTCTTTCGTTCTGAACAAGTGTTATTGTTTTCTGCACAAAAGCGATTCTGCGAAGCAATGTGAAGACTTCTGCTTCCCAGGCACAGAGAAGGTGCTAGCAGGGAATTCTCTGCCTGCCTTTCCCCAGTGCTCTGCAAGCTCTCCAGGACAACATAAAATCTGGGGCTCTGTGCTTTCTTTCGTCTGAACAAGTGTTACTGTTTTCTGCACAAAAGCGATTCTGCGAAGCAATGTGAACAGGCACAGAGAAGGTGCTAGCAGGGAATTCTCTGCCTGCCTTTCCCCAGTGCTCTGCAAGCTCTCCAGGACAACATAAAATCTGGGGCTCTGTGCTTTCTTTCGTTCTGAACAAGTGTTACTGTTTTCTGCACAAAAGCGATTCTGCGAAGCAATGGGAACACTTCTGTTTCCCAGGCACAGAGAAGGTGCTAGCAGGGAATTCTCTGCCTGCTTTTCCCCAGTGCTCTGCAAGCTCTCCAGGACAACATAGAATCTGGGGCTCTGTGCTTTCTTTCGTTCTGAACAAGTGTTACTGTTTTCTGCACAAAAGCGATTCTGCCAAGCAATGTGAACACTTCTGCTTCCCAGGCACAGAGAAGGTGCTAGCAGGGAATTCTCTGCCTGCTTTTCCCCAGTGCTCTGCAAGCTGTCCAGGACAACATAAAATCTGGGGCTCTGTGCTTTCTTTCGTTCTGAACAAGTGTTATTGTTTTCTGCACAAAAGCGATTCTGCGAAGCAATGTGAACAGGCACAGAGAAGGTGCTAGCAGGGAATTCTCTGCCTGCCTTTCCCCAGTGCTCTGCAAGCTCTCCAGGACAACATAAAATCTGGGGCTCTGTGCTTTCTTTCGTTCTGAACAACTGTTACTGTTTTCTGCACAAAAGCGATTCTGCGAAGCAATGTGAACACTTCTGTTTCCCAGGCACAGAGAAGGTGCTAGCAGGGAATTCTCTGCCTGCCTTTCCCCAGTGCTCTGCAAGCTCTCCAGGACAACATAAAATCTGGGGCTCTGTGCTTTCTTTCGTTCTGAACAAGTGTTACTGTTTTCTGCACAAAAGCGATTCTGCGAAGCAATGTGAACACTTCTGCTTCCCAGGCACAGAGAAGGTGCTAGCAGGGAATTCTCTGCCTGCTTTTCCCCAGTGCTCTGCAAGCTCTCCAGGACAACATAAAATCTGGGGCTCTGTGCTTTCTTTCGTCTGAACAAGTGTTACTGTTTTCTGCACAAAAGCGATTCTGCGAAGCAATGTGAACAGGCACAGAGAAGGTGCTAGCAGGGAATTCTCTGCCTGCTTTTCCCCAGTGCTCTGCAAGCTCTCCAGGACAACATAAAATCTGGGGCTCTGTGCTTTCTTTCGTTCTGAACAAGTGTTACTGTTTTCTGCACAAAAGCGATTCTGCGAAGCAATGTGAACACTTCTGTTTCCCAGGCACAGAGAAGGTGCTAGCAGGGAATTCTCTGCCTGCTTTTCCCCAGTGCTCTGCAAGCTCTCCAGGACAACATAAAATCTGGGGCTCTGTGCTTTCTTTTGTTCTGAAAAAGTGTTAGTGTTTTCTGCACAAAAGCGATTCTGCGAAGCAATGTGAACACTTCTGCTTCCCAGGCACAGAGATGGTGCTAGCAGGGAATTCTCTGCCTGCCTTTCCCCAGTGCTCTGCAAGCTCTCCAGGACAACATAAAATCTGGGGCTCTGTGCTTTCTTTCGTTCTGAACAAGTGTTACTGTTTTCTGCACAAAAGCGATTCTGCGAACCAATGGGAACACTTCTGCTTCCCAGGCACAGAGAAGGTGCTAGCAGGGAATTCTCTGCCTGCCTTTCCCCAGTGCTCTGCAAGCTCTCCAGGACAACATAAAATCTGGGGCTCTGTGCTTTCTTTCGTCTGAACAAGTGTTACTGTTTTCTGCACAAAAGCGATTCTGCGAAGCAATGTGAACAGGCACAGAGAAGGTGCTAGCAGGGAATTCTCTGCCTGCCTTTCCCCAGTGCTCTGCAAGCTCTCCAGGACAACATAAAATCTGGGGCTCTGTGCTTTCTTTCGTTCTGAACAAGTGTTACTGTTTTCTGCACAAAAGCGATTCTGCGAAGCAATGGGAACACTTCTGTTTCCCAGGCACAGAGAAGGTGCTAGCAGGGAATTCTCTGCCTGCTTTTCCCCAGTGCTCTGCAAGCTCTCCAGGACAACATAAAATCTGGGGCTTTGTGCTTTCTTTCGTTCTGAACAAGTGTTATTGTTTTCTGCACAAAAGCGATTCTGCGAAGCAATGTGAAGACTTCTGCTTCCCAGGCACAGAGAAGGTGCTAGCAGGGAATTCTCTGCCTGCCTTTCCCCAGTGCTCTGCAAGCTCTCCAGGACAACATAAAATCTGGGGCTCTGTGCTTTCTTTCGTCTGAACAAGTGTTACTGTTTTCTGCACAAAAGCGATTCTGCGAAGCAATGTGAACAGGCACAGAGAAGGTGCTAGCAGGGAATTCTCTGCCTGCCTTTCCCCAGTGCTCTGCAAGCTCTCCAGGACAACATAAAATCTGGGGCTCTGTGCTTTCTTTCGTTCTGAACAAGTGTTACTGTTTTCTGCACAAAAGCGATTCTGCGAAGCAATGGGAACACTTCTGTTTCCCAGGCACAGAGAAGGTGCTAGCAGGGAATTCTCTGCCTGCTTTTCCCCAGTGCTCTGCAAGCTCTCCAGGACAACATAGAATCTGGGGCTCTGTGCTTTCTTTCGTTCTGAACAAGTGTTACTGTTTTCTGCACAAAAGCGATTCTGCCAAGCAATGTGAACACTTCTGCTTCCCAGGCACAGAGAAGGTGCTAGCAGGGAATTCTCTGCCTGCTTTTCCCCAGTGCTCTGCAAGCTGTCCAGGACAACATAAAATCTGGGGCTCTGTGCTTTCTTTCGTTCTGAACAAGTGTTATTGTTTTCTGCACAAAAGCGATTCTGCGAAGCAATGTGAACAGGCACAGAGAAGGTGCTAGCAGGGAATTCTCTGCCTGCCTTTCCCCAGTGCTCTGCAAGCTCTCCAGGACAACATAAAATCTGGGGCTCTGTGCTTTCTTTCGTTCTGAACAACTGTTACTGTTTTCTGCACAAAAGCGATTCTGCGAAGCAATGTGAACACTTCTGTTTCCCAGGCACAGAGAAGGTGCTAGCAGGGAATTCTCTGCCTGCCTTTCCCCAGTGCTCTGCAAGCTCTCCAGGACAACATAAAATCTGGGGCTCTGTGCTTTCTTTCGTTCTGAACAAGTGTTACTGTTTTCTGCACAAAAGCGATTCTGCGAAGCAATGTGAACACTTCTGCTTCCCAGGCACAGAGAAGGTGCTAGCAGGGAATTCTCTGCCTGCTTTTCCCCAGTGCTCTGCAAGCTCTCCAGGACAACATAAAATCTGGGGCTCTGTGCTTTCTTTCGTCTGAACAAGTGTTACTGTTTTCTGCACAAAAGCGATTCTGCGAAGCAATGTGAACAGGCACAGAGAAGGTGCTAGCAGGGAATTCTCTGCCTGCTTTTCCCCAGTGCTCTGCAAGCTCTCCAGGACAACATAAAATCTGGGGCTCTGTGCTTTCTTTCGTTCTGAACAAGTGTTACTGTTTTCTGCACAAAAGCGATTCTGCGAAGCAATGTGAACACTTCTGTTTCCCAGGCACAGAGAAGGTGCTAGCAGGGAATTCTCTGCCTGCTTTTCCCCAGTGCTCTGCAAGCTCTCCAGGACAACATAAAATCTGGGGCTCTGTGCTTTCTTTTGTTCTGAAAAAGTGTTAGTGTTTTCTGCACAAAAGCGATTCTGCGAAGCAATGTGAACACTTCTGCTTCCCAGGCACAGAGATGGTGCTAGCAGGGAATTCTCTGCCTGCCTTTCCCCAGTGCTCTGCAAGCTCTCCAGGACAACATAAAATCTGCGGCTCTGTGCTTTCTTTCGTCTGAACAAGTGTTACTGTTTTCTGCACAAAAGCGATTCTGCGAAGCAATGTGAACAGGCACAGAGAAGGTGCTAGCAGGGAATTCTCTGCCTGCCTTTCCCCAGTGCTCTGCAAGCTCTCCAGGACAACATAAAATCTGGGGCTCTGTGCTTTCTTTCGTTCTGAACAAGTGTTACTGTTTTCTGCACAAAAGCGATTCTGCGAACCAATGGGAACACTTCTGCTTCCCAGGCACAGAGAAGGTGCTAGCAGGGAATTCTCTGCCTGCCTTTCCCCAGTGCTCTGCAAGCTCTCCAGGACAACATAAAATCTGGGGCTCTGTGCTTTCTTTCGTCTGAACAAGTGTTACTGTTTTCTGCACAAAAGCGATTCTGCGAAGCAATGTGAACAGGCACAGAGAAGGTGCTAGCAGGGAATTCTCTGCCTGCCTTTCCCCAGTGCTCTGCAAGCTCTCCAGGACAACATAAAATCTGGGGCTCTGTGCTTTCTTTCGTTCTGAACAAGTGTTACTGTTTTCTGCACAAAAGCGATTCTGCGAAGCAATGGGAACACTTCTGTTTCCCAGGCACAGAGAAGGTGCTAGCAGGGAATTCTCTGCCTGCTTTTCCCCAGTGCTCTGCAAGCTCTCCAGGACAACATAAAATCTGGGGCTCTGTGCTTTCTTTCGTTCTGAACAAGTGTTATTGTTTTCTGCACAAAAGCGATTCTGCGAAGCAATGTGAAGACTTCTGCTTCCCAGGCACAGAGAAGGTGCTAGCAGGGAATTCTCTGCCTGCCTTTCCCCAGTGCTCTGCAAGCTCTCCAGGACAACATAAAATCTGGGGCTCTGTGCTTTCTTTCGTCTGAACAAGTGTTACTGTTTTCTGCACAAAAGCGATTCTGCGAAGCAATGTGAACAGGCACAGAGAAGGTGCTAGCAGGGAATTCTCTGCCTGCCTTTCCCCAGTGCTCTGCAAGCTCTCCAGGACAACATAAAATCTGGGGCTCTGTGCTTTCTTTCGTCTGAACAAGTGTTACTGTTTTCTGCACAAAAGCGATTCTGCGAAGCAATGTGAACAGGCACAGAGAAGGTGCTAGCAGGGAATTC
Organism: Strix uralensis; assembly: GCF_047716275.1. Lineage (NCBI taxonomy): Eukaryota > Metazoa > Chordata > Aves > Strigiformes > Strigidae > Strix > Strix uralensis. The sequence goes on from NW_027436729.1 coordinate 259,633, forward strand.
TCTGCCTGCCTTTCCCCAGTGCTCTGCAAGCTCTCCAGGACAACATAAAATCTGGGGCTCTGTGCTTTCTTTCGTTCTGAACAAGTGTTACTGTTTTCTGCACAAAAGCGATTCTGCGAAGCAATGTGAACACTTCTGTTTCCCAGGCACAGAGAAGGTGCTAGCAGGGAATTCTCTGCCTGCTTTTCCCCAGTGCTCTGCAAGCTCTCCAGGACAACATAAAATCTGGGGCTCTGTGCTTTCTTTCGTTCTGAACAAGTGTTACTGTTTTCTGCACAAAAGCGATTCTGCGAAGCAATGTGAAGACTTCTGCTTCCCAGGCACAGAGAAGGTGCTAGCAGGGAATTCTCTGCCTGCTTTTCCCCAGTGCTCTGCAAGCTCTCCAGGACAACATAAAATCTGGGGCTCTGTACTTTCTTTCGTTCTGAAGAAGTGTTATTGTTTTCTGCACAAAAGCGATTCTGCCAAGCAATGTGAACACTTCTGCTTCCCAGGCACAGAGAAGGTGCTAGCAGGGAATTCTCTGCCTGCTTTTCCCCAGTGCTCTGCAAGCTCTCCAGGACAACATAAAATCTGGGGCTTTGTGCTTTCTTTCGTTCTGAACAAGTGTTATTGTTTTCTGCACAAAAGCGATTCTGCGAAGCAATGTGAACACTTCTGCTTCCCAGGCACAGAGAAGGTGCTAGCAGGGAATTCTCTGCCTGCCTTTCCCCAGTGCTCTGCAAGCTCTCCAGGACAACATAAAATCTGGGGCTCTGTGCTTTCTTTCGTCTGAACAAGTGTTACTGTTTTCTGCACAAAAGCGATTCTGCGAAGCAATGTGAACAGGCACAGAGAAGGTGCTAGCAGGGAATTCTCTGCCTGCCTTTCCCCAGTGCTCTGCAAGCTCTCCAGGACAACATAAAATCTGGGGCTCTGTGCTTTCTTTCGTTCTGAACAAGTGTTACTGTTTTCTGCACAAAAGCGATTCTGCGAAGCAATGGGAACACTTCTGTTTCCCAGGCACAGAGAAGGTGCTAGCAGGGAATTCTCTGCCTGCTTTTCCCCAGTGCTCTGCAAGCTCTCCAGGACAACATAGAATCTGGGGCTCTGTGCTTTCTTTCGTTCTGAACAAGTGTTACTGTTTTCTGCACAAAAGCGATTCTGCCAAGCAATGTGAACACTTCTGCTTCCCAGGCACAGAGAAGGTGCTAGCAGGGAATTCTCTGCCTGCTTTTCCCCAGTGCTCTGCAAGCTGTCCAGGACAACATAAAATCTGGGGCTCTGTGCTTTCTTTCGTTCTGAACAAGTGTTATTGTTTTCTGCACAAAAGCGATTCTGCGAAGCAATGTGAACAGGCACAGAGAAGGTGCTAGCAGGGAATTCTCTGCCTGCCTTTCCCCAGTGCTCTGCAAGCTCTCCAGGACAACATAAAATCTGGGGCTCTGTGCTTTCTTTCGTTCTGAACAACTGTTACTGTTTTCTGCACAAAAGCGATTCTGCGAAGCAATGTGAACACTTCTGTTTCCCAGGCACAGAGAAGGTGCTAGCAGGGAATTCTCTGCCTGCCTTTCCCCAGTGCTCTGCAAGCTCTCCAGGACAACATAAAATCTGGGGCTCTGTGCTTTCTTTCGTTCTGAACAAGTGTTACTGTTTTCTGCACAAAAGCGATTCTGCGAAGCAATGTGAACACTTCTGCTTCCCAGGCACAGAGAAGGTGCTAGCAGGGAATTCTCTGCCTGCTTTTCCCCAGTGCTCTGCAAGCTCTCCAGGACAATATAAAATCTGGGGCTCTGTGCTTTCTTTCGTCTGAACAAGTGTTACTGTTTTCTGCACAAAAGCGATTCTGCGAAGCAATGTGAACAGGCACAGAGAAGGTGCTAGCAGGGAATTCTCTGCCTGCTTTTCCCCAGTGCTCTGCAAGCTCTCCAGGACAACATAAAATCTGGGGCTCTGTGCTTTCTTTCGTTCTGAACAAGTGTTACTGTTTTCTGCACAAAAGCGATTCTGCGAAGCAATGTGAACACTTCTGTTTCCCAGGCACAGAGAAGGTGCTAGCAGGGAATTCTCTGCCTGCTTTTCCCCAGTGCTCTGCAAGCTCTCCAGGACAACATAAAATCTGGGGCTCTGTGCTTTCTTTTGTTCTGAAAAAGTGTTAGTGTTTTCTGCACAAAAGCGATTCTGCGAAGCAATGTGAACACTTCTGCTTCCCAGGCACAGAGATGGTGCTAGCAGGGAATTCTCTGCCTGCCTTTCCCCAGTGCTCTGCAAGCTCTCCAGGACAACATAAAATCTGCGGCTCTGTGCTTTCTTTCGTCTGAACAAGTGTTACTGTTTTCTGCACAAAAGCGATTCTGCGAAGCAATGTGAACAGGCACAGAGAAGGTGCTAGCAGGGAATTCTCTGCCTGCCTTTCCCCAGTGCTCTGCAAGCTCTCCAGGACAACATAAAATCTGGGGCTCTGTGCTTTCTTTCGTTCTGAACAAGTGTTACTGTTTTCTGCACAAAAGCGATTCTGCGAACCAATGGGAACACTTCTGCTTCCCAGGCACAGAGAAGGTGCTAGCAGGGAATTCTCTGCCTGCCTTTCCCCAGTGCTCTGCAAGCTCTCCAGGACAACATAAAATCTGGGGCTCTGTGCTTTCTTTCGTCTGAACAAGTGTTACTGTTTTCTGCACAAAAGCGATTCTGCGAAGCAATGTGAACAGGCACAGAGAAGGTGCTAGCAGGGAATTCTCTGCCTGCCTTTCCCCAGTGCTCTGCAAGCTCTCCAGGACAACATAAAATCTGGGGCTCTGTGCTTTCTTTCGTTCTGAACAAGTGTTACTGTTTTCTGCACAAAAGCGATTCTGCGAAGCAATGGGAACACTTCTGTTTCCCAGGCACAGAGAAGGTGCTAGCAGGGAATTCTCTGCCTGCTTTTCCCCAGTGCTCTGCAAGCTCTCCAGGACAACATAAAATCTGGGGCTTTGTGCTTTCTTTCGTTCTGAACAAGTGTTATTGTTTTCTGCACAAAAGCGATTCTGCGAAGCAATGTGAAGACTTCTGCTTCCCAGGCACAGAGAAGGTGCTAGCAGGGAATTCTCTGCCTGCCTTTCCCCAGTGCTCTGCAAGCTCTCCAGGACAACATAAAATCTGGGGCTCTGTGCTTTCTTTCGTCTGAACAAGTGTTACTGTTTTCTGCACAAAAGCGATTCTGCGAAGCAATGTGAACAGGCACAGAGAAGGTGCTAGCAGGGAATTCTCTGCCTGCCTTTCCCCAGTGCTCTGCAAGCTCTCCAGGACAACATAAAATCTGGGGCTCTGTGCTTTCTTTCGTCTGAACAAGTGTTACTGTTTTCTGCACAAAAGCGATTCTGCGAAGCAATGTGAAGACTTCTGCTTCCCAGGCACAGAGAAGGTGCTAGCAGGGAATTCTCTGCCTGCCTTTCCCCAGTGCTCTGCAAGCTCTCCAGGACAACATAAAATCTGGGGCTCTGTGCTTTCTTTCGTCTGAACAAGTGTTACTGTTTTCTGCACAAAAGCGATTCTGCGAAGCAATGTGAACAGGCACAGAGAAGGTGCTAGCAGGGAATTCTCTGCCTGCCTTTCCCCAGTGCTCTGCAAGCTCTCCAGGACAACATAAAATCTGGGGCTCTGTGCTTTCTTTCGTTCTGAACAAGTGTTACTGTTTTCTGCACAAAAGCGATTCTGCGAAGCAATGTGAACACTTCTGTTTCCCAGGCACAGAGAAGGTGCTAGCAGGGAATTCTCTGCCTGCTTTTCCCCAGTGCTCTGCAAGCTCTCCAGGACAACATAAAATCTGGGGCTCTGTGCTTTCTTTCGTTCTGAACAAGTGTTACTGTTTTCTGCACAAAAGCGATTCTGCGAAGCAATGTGAAGACTTCTGCTTCCCAGGCACAGAGAAGGTGCTAGCAGGGAATTCTCTGCCTGCCTTTCCCCAGTGCTCTGCAAGCTCTCCAGGACAACATAAAATCTGGGGCTCTGTGCTTTCTTTCGTCTGAACAAGTGTTACTGTTTTCTGCACAAAAGCGATTCTGCGAAGCAATGTGAAGACTTCTGCTTCCCAGGCACAGAGAAGGTGCTAGCAGGGAATTCTCTGCCTGCCTTTCCCCAGTGCTCTGCAAACTCTCCAGGACAACATAAAATCTGGGGCTCTGTGCTTTCTTTCGTCTGAACAAGTGTTACTGTTTTCTGCACAAAAGCGATTCTGCGAAGCAACGTGAACAGGCACAGAGAAGGTGCTAGCAGGGAATTCTCTGCCTGCCTTTCCCCAGTGCTCTGCAAGCTCTCCAGGACAACATAAAATCTGGGGCTCTGTGCTTTCTTTCGTTCTGAACAAGTGTTACTGTTTTCTGCACAAAAGCGATTCTGCGAAGCAATGTGAACACTTCTGTTTCCCAGGCACAGAGAAGGTGCTAGCAGGGAATTCTCTGCCTGCTTTTCCCCAGTGCTCTGCAAGCTCTCCAGGACAACATAAAATCTGGGGCTCTGTGCTTTCTTTCGTTCTGAAGAAGTGTTATTGTTTTCTGCACAAAAGCAATTCTGCCAAGCAATGTGAACACTTCTGCTTCCCAGGCACAGAGAAGGTGCTAGCAGGGAATTCTCTGCCTGCTTTTCCCCAGTGCTCTGCAAGCTCTCCAGGACAACATAAAATCTGGGGCTCTGTGCTTTCTTTCGTTCTGAACAAGTGTTATTGTTTTCTGCACAAAAGCGATTCTGCGAAGCAATGTGAAGACTTCTGCTTCCCAGGCACAGAGAAGGTGCTAGCAGGGAATTCTCTGCCTGCCTTTCCCCAGTGCTCTGCAAGCTCTCCAGGACAACATAAAATCTGGGGCTCTGTGCTTTCTTTCGTCTGAACAAGTGTTACTGTTTTCTGCACAAAAGCGATTCTGCGAAGCAATGTGAACAGGCACAGAGAAGGTGCTAGCAGGGAATTCTCTGCCTGCCTTTCCCCAGTGCTCTGCAAGCTCTCCAGGACAACATAAAATCTGGGGCTCTGTGCTTTCTTTCGTTCTGAACAAGTGTTACTGTTTTCTGCACAAAAGCGATTCTGCGAAGCAATGGGAACACTTCTGTTTCCCAGGCACAGAGAAGGTGCTAGCAGGGAATTCTCTGCCTGCTTTTCCCCAGTGCTCTGCAAGCTCTCCAGGACAACATAGAATCTGGGGCTCTGTGCTTTCTTTCGTTCTGAACAAGTGTTACTGTTTTCTGCACAAAAGCGATTCTGCCAAGCAATGTGAACACTTCTGCTTCCCAGGCACAGAGAAGGTGCTAGCAGGGAATTCTCTGCCTGCTTTTCCCCAGTGCTCTGCAAGCTCTCCAGGACAACATAAAATCTGGGGCTCTGTGCTTTCTTTCGTTCTGAACAAGTGTTATTGTTTTCTGCACAAAAGCGATTCTGCGAAGCAATGTGAACAGGCACAGAGAAGGTGCTAGCAGGGAATTCTCTGCCTGCCTTTCCCCAGTGCTCTGCAAGCTCTCCAGGACAACATAAAATCTGGGGCTCTGTGCTTTCTTTCGTTCTGAACAAGTGTTACTGTTTTCTGCACAAAAGCGATTCTGCGAAGCAATGTGAACAGGCACAGAGAAGGTGCTAGCAGGGAATTCTCTGCCTGCCTTTCCCCAGTGCTCTGCAAGCTCTCCAGGACAACATAAAATCTGGGGCTCTGTGCTTTCTTTCGTTCTGAACAAGTGTTACTGTTTTCTGCACAAAAGCGATTCTGCGAAGCAATGTGAACACTTCTGCTTCCCAGGCACAGAGAAGGTGCTAGCAGGGAATTCTCTGCCTGCCTTTCCCCAGTGCTCTGCAAGCTCTCCAGGACAACATAAAATCTGGGGCTCTGTGCTTTCTTTCGTTCTGAACAACTGTTACTGTTTTCTGCACAAAAGCGATTCTGTGAAGCAATGAGAACAGGCACAGAGAAGGTGCTAGCAGGGAATTCTCTGCCTGCTTTTCCCCAGTGCTCTGCAAGCTCTCCAGGACAACATAGAATCTGGGGCTCTGTGCTTTCTTTCGTTCTGAACAAGTGTTACTGTTTTCTGCACAAAAGCGATTCTGCCAAGCAATGTGAACACTTCTGCTTCCCAGGCACAGAGAAGGTGCTAGCAGGGAATTCTCTGCCTGCTTTTCCCCAGTTCTCTGCAAGCTGTCCAGGACAACATAAAATCTGGGGCTCTGTGCTTTCTTTCGTTCTGAACAAGTGTTACTGTTTTCTGCACAAAAGCGATTCTGCGAAGCAATGTGAACACTTGTGCTTCCCAGGCACAGAGAAGGTGCTAGCAGGGAATTCTCTGCCTGCCTTTCCCCAGTGCTCTGCAAGCTCTCCAGGACAACATAAAATCTGGGGCTCTGTGCTTTCTTTCGTTCTGAACAAGTGCTACTGTTTTCTGCACAAAAGCGATTCTGCGAAGCAATGTGAACACTTCTGCTTCCCAGGCACAGAGAAGGTGCTAGCAGGGAATTCTCTGCCTGCTTTTCCCCAGTGCTCTGCAAGCTCTCCAGGACAACATAAAATCTGGGGCTTTGTGCTTTCTTTCGTTCTGAACAAGTGTTATTGTTTTCTGCACAAAAGCGATTCTGCGAAGCAATGTGAAGACTTCTGCTTCCCAGGCACAGAGAAGGTGCTAGCAGGGAATTCTCTGCCTGCCTTTCCCCAGTGCTCTGCAAGCTCTCCAGGACAACATAAAATCTGGGGCTCTGTGCTTTCTTTCGTCTGAACAAGTGTTACTGTTTTCTGCACAAAAGCGATTCTGCGAAGCAATGTGAACAGGCACAGAGAAGGTGCTAGCAGGGAATTCTCTGCCTGCCTTTCCCCAGTGCTCTGCAAGCTCTCCAGGACAACATAAAATCTGGGGCTCTGTGCTTTCTTTCGTTCTGAACAACTGTTACTGTTTTCTGCACAAAAGCGATTCTGCGAAGCAATGTGAACACTTCTGTTTCCCAGGCACAGAGAAGGTGCTAGCAGGGAATTCTCTGCCTGCTTTTCCCCAGTGCTCTGCAAGCTCTCCAGGACAACATAAAATCTGGGGCTCTGTGCTTTCTTTCGTTCTGAACAAGTGTTAGTGTTTTCTGCACAAAAGCGATTCTGCCAAGCAATGTGAACACTTCTGCTTCCCAGGCACAGAGAAGGTGCTAGCAGGGAATTCTCTGCCTGCTTTTCCCCAGTGCTCTGCAAGCTCTCCAGGACAACATAAAATCTGGGGCTCTGTGCTTTCTTTCGTTCTGAACAAGTGTTAATGTTTTCTGCACAAAAGCGATTCTGCGAAGCAATGTGAACACTTCTGCTTCCCAGGCACAGAGAAGGTGCTAGCAGGGAATTCTCTGCCTCCTTTTCCCCAGTGCTCTGCAAGCTCTCCAGGACAACATAAAATCTGGGGCTCTGTGCTTTCTTTTGTTCTGAAAAAGTGTTAGTGTTTTCTGCACAAAAGCGATTCTGCGAAGCAATGTGAACACTTCTGCTTCCCAGGCACAGAGAAGGTGATAGCAGGGAATTCTCTGCCTGCCTTTCCCCAGTGCTCTGCAAGCTCTCCAGGACAACATAAAATCTGGGGCTCTGTGCTTTCTTTTGTCTGAACAAGTGTTACTCTTTTCTGCACAAAAGCGATTCTGCGAAGTAATGTGAACAGGCACAGAGAAGGTGCTAGCAGGGAATTCTCTGCCTGCCTTTCCCCAGTGCTCTGCAAGCTCTCCAGGACAACATAGAATCTGGGGCTCTGTGCTTTCTTTTGTTCTGTAAAAGTGTTACTGTTGTCTGCACAAAAGCGATTCTGCCAAGCAATGTGAACACTTCTGCTTCCAGGCACAGAGAAGGTGCTAGCAGGAAATTCTCTGCCTGCCTTTCCCCAGTGCTCTGCAAGCTCTCCAGGACAACATAAAATCTGGGGCTCTGTGCTTTCTTTCGTTCTGAACAAGTGTTAGTGTTTTCTGCACAAAAGCGATTCTGTGAAGCAATGTGAACACTTCTGCTTCCCAGGCACAGAGAAGGTGCTAGCAGGGAATTCTCTGCCTGCTTTTCCCCAGTGCTCTGCAAGCTCTCCAGGACAACATAAAATCTGGGGCTCTGTGCTTTCTTTTGTTCTGAAAAAGTGTTAGTGTTGTCTGCACAAAAGCGATTCTGCGAAACAATGTGAAGACTTCTGCTTCCCAGGCACAGAGAAGGTGCTAGCAGGGAATTCTCTGCCTGCTTTTCCCCAGTGCTCTGCAAGCTCTCCAGGACAACATAAAATCTGGGGCTCTGTGCTTTCTTTCGTCTGAACAAGTGTTACTGTTTTCTGCACAAAAGCGATTCTGCGAAGCAATGTGAACAGGCACAGAGAAGGTGCTAGCAGGGAATTCTCTGCCTGCCTTTCCCAGTGCTCTGCAAGCTCTCCAGGACAACATAAAATCTGGGGCTCTGTGCTTTCTTTCGTTCTGAACAAGTGTTACTGTTTTCTGCACAAAAGCGATTCTGCGAAGCAATGTGAACACTTCTGCTTCCCAGGCACAGAGAAGGTGCTAGCAGGGAATTCTCTGCCTGCTTTTCCCCAGTGCTCTGCAAGCTCTCCAGGACAACATAAAATCTGGGGCTCTGTGCTTTCTTTCGTTCTGAACAAGTGTTACTGTTTTCTGCACAAAAGCGATTCTGCGAAGCAATGTGAACAGGCACAGAGAAGGTGCTAGCAGGGAATTCTCTGCCTGCCTTTCCCCAGTGCTCTGCAAGCTCTCCAGGACAACATAAAATCTGGGGCTCTGTGCTTTCTTTCGTTCTGAACAAGTGTTAGTGTTTTCTGCACAAAAGCGATTCTGCGAAGCAATGTGAACACTTCTGCTTCCCAGGCACAGAGAAGGTGCTAGCAGGGAATTCTCTGCCTGCCTTTCCCCAGTGGTCTGCAAGCTCTCCAGGACAACATAAAATCTGGGGCTCTGTGCTTTCTTTCGTTCTGAACAAGTGTTACTGCTTTCTGCACAAAAGCGATTCTGCGAAGCAATGTGAACAGGCACAGAGAAGGTGCTAGCAGGGCATTCTCTGCCTGCCTTTCCCCAGTGCTCTGCAAGCTCTCCAGGACAACATAAAATCTGGGGCTCTGTGCTTTCTTTCGTTCTGAACAAGTGTTACTGTTTTCTGCACAAAAGCGATTCTGCGAAGCAATGGGAACACTTCTGTTTCCCAGGCACAGAGAAGGTGCTAGCAGGGAATTCTCTGCCTGCTTTTCCCCAGTGCTCTGCAAGCTCTCCAGGACAACATAAAATCTGGGGCTCTGTGCTTTCTTTTGTTCTGAAAAAGTGTTAGTGTTGTCTGCACAAAAGCGATTCTGCGAAACAATGTGAAGACTTCTGCTTCCCAGGCACAGAGAAGGTGCTAGCAGGGAATTCTCTGCCTGCTTTTCCCCAGTGCTCTGCAAGCTCTCCAGGACAACATAAAATCTGGGGCTCTGTGCTTTCTTTCGTCTGAACAAGTGTTACTGTTTTCTGCACAAAAGCGATTCTGCGAAGCAATGTGAACAGGCACAGAGAAGGTGCTAGCAGGGAATTCTCTGCCTGCCTTTCCCAGTGCTCTGCAAGCTCTCCAGGACAACATAAAATCTGGGGATCTGTGCTTTCTTTCGTTCTGAACAAGTGTTAGTGTTTTCTGCACAAAAGCGATTCTGCGAAGCAATGTGAACACTTCTGCTTCCCAGGCACAGAGAAGGTGCTAGCAGGGAATTCTCTGCCTGCCTTTCCCCAGTGGTCTGCAAGCTCTCCAGGACAACATAAAATCTGGGGCTCTGTGCTTTCTTTCGTTCTGAACAAGTGTTACTGCTTTCTGCACAAAAGCGATTCTGCGAAGCAATGTGAACAGGCACAGAGAAGGTGCTAGCAGGGCATTCTCTGCCTGCCTTTCCCCAGTGCTCTGCAAGCTCTCCAGGACAACATAAAATCTGGGGCTCTGTGCTTTCTTTCGTTCTGAACAAGTGTTACTGTTTTCTGCACAAAAGCGATTCTGCGAAGCAATGGGAACACTTCTGTTTCCCAGGCACAGAGAAGGTGCTAGCAGGGAATTCTCTGCCTGCCTTTCCCCAGTGCTCTGCAAGCTCTCCAGGACAACATAAAATCTGGGGCTCTGTGCTTTCTTTCGTTCTGAACAAGTGTTACTGTTTTCTGCACAAAAGCGATTCTGCGAAGCAATGTGAACACTTCTGCTTCCCAGGCACAGAGAAGGTGCTAGCAGGGAATTCTCTGCCTGCTTTTCCCCAGTGCTCTGCAAGCTCTCCAGGACAACATAAAATCTGGGGCTCTGTGCTTTCTTTCGTTCTGAACAAGTGTTAATGTTTTCTGCACAAAAGCGATTCTGCGAAGCAATGGGAACACTTCTGCTTCCCAGGCACAGAGAAGGTGCTAGCAGGGAATTCTCTGCCTCCTTTTCCCCAGTGCTCTGCAAGCTCTCCAGGACAACATAAAATCTGGGGCTCTGTGCTTTCTTTTGTTCTGAAAAAGTGTTAGTGTTTTCTGCACAAAAGCGATTCTGCGAAGCAATGTGAAGACTTCTGCTTCCCAGGCACAGAGAAGGTGCTAGCAGGGAATTCTCTGCCTGCCTTTCCCCAGTGCTCTGCAAGCTCTCCAGGACAACATAAAATCTGGGGCTCTGTGCTTTCTTTCGTCTGAACAAGTGTTACTCTTTTCTGCACAAAAGCGATTCTGCGAAGTAATGTGAACAGGCACAGAGAAGGTGCTAGCAGGGAATTCTCTGCCTGCCTTTCCCCAGTGCTCTGCAAGCTCTCCAGGACAACATAGAATCTGGGGCTCTGTGCTTTCTTTTGTTCTGAAAAAGTGTTACTGTTGTCTGCACAAAAGCGATTCTGCCAAGCAATGTGAACACTTCTGCTTCCAGGCACAGAGAAGGTGCTAGCAGGAAATTCTCTGCCTGCCTTTCCCCAGTGCTCTGCAAGCTCTCCAGGACAACATAAAATCTGGGGCTCTGTGCTTTCTTTCGTTCTGAACAAGTGTTAGTGTTTTCTGCACAAAAGCGATTCTGCGAAGCAATGTGAACACTTCTGCTTCCCAGGCACAGAGAAGGTGCTAGCAGGGAATTCTCTGCCTGCTTTTCCCCAGTGCTCTGCAAGCTCTCCAGGACAACATAAAATTTGGGGCTCTGTGCTTTCTTTTGTTCTGAAAAAGTGTTAGTGTTGTCTGCACAAAAGCGATTCTGCGAAACAATGTGAAGACTTCTGCTTCCCAGGCACAGAGAAGGTGCTAGCAGGGAATTCTCTGCCTGCCTTTCCCCAGTGCTCTGCAAGCTCTCCAGGACAACATAAAATCTGGGGATCTGTGCTTTCTTTCATCTGAACAAGTGTTACTGTTTTCTACACAAAAGCGATTCTGCGAAGCAATGTAAACAGGCACAGAGAAGGTGCTAGCAGGGAATTCTCTGCCTGCCTTTCCCAGTGCTCTGCAAGCTCTCCAGGACAACATAAAATCTGGGGATCTGTGCTTTCTTTCGTTCTGAACAAGTGTTACTGTTTTCTGCACAAAAGCGATTCTGCGAAGCAATGTGAACAGGCACAGAGAAGGTGCTAGCAGGGAATTCTCTGCCTGACTTTCCCCAGTGCTCTGCAAGCTCTCCAGGACAACATAAAATCTGGGGCTCTGTGCTTTCTTTCGTTCTGAACAAGTGTTACTGTTTTCTGCACAAAAGCGATTCTGCGAAGCAATGTGAACACTTCTGCTTCCCAGGCACAGAGAAGGTGCTAGCAGGGAATTCTCTGCCTGCTTTTCCCCAGTGCTCTGCAAGCTCTCCAGGACAACATAAAATCTGGGGCTCTGTGCTTTCTTTCGTTCTGAACAAGTGTTAGTGTTTTCTGCACAAAAGTGATTCTGCGAAGCAATGTGAACACTTCTGCTTCCCAGGCACAGAGAAGGTGCTAGCAGGGAATTCTCTGCCTGCCTTTCCCCAGTGCTCTGCAAGCTCTCCAGGACAACATAAAATCTGGGGCTCTGTGCTTTCTTTCGTTCTGAACAAGTGTTACTGTTTTCTGCACAAAAGCGATTCTGCGAAGCAATGTGAACACTTCTGCTTCCCAGGCACAGAGAAGGTGCTAGCAGGAAATTCTCTGCCTGCCTTTCCCCAGTGCTCTGCAAGCTCTCCAGGACAACATAAAATCTGGGGCTCTGTGCTTTCTTTCGTTCTGAACAAGTGTTAGTGTTTTCTGCACAAAAGCGATTCTGTGAAGCAATGTGAACACTTCTGCTTCCCAGGCACAGAGAAGGTGCTAGCAGGGAATTCTCTGCCTGCTTTTCCCCAGTGCTCTGCAAGCTCTCCAGGACAACATAAAATCTGGGGCTCTGTGCTTTCTTTTGTTCTGAAAAAGTGTTAGTGTTGTCTGCACAAAAGCGATTCTGCGAAACAATGTGAAGACTTCTGCTTCCCAGGCACAGAGAAGGTGCTAGCAGGGAATTCTCTGCCTGCTTTTCCCCAGTGCTCTGCAAGCTCTCCAGGACAACATAAAATCTGGGGCTCTGTGCTTTCTTTCGTCTGAACAAGTGTTACTGTTTTCTGCACAAAAGCGATTCTGCGAAGCAATGTGAACAGGCACAGAGAAGGTGCTAGCAGGGAATTCTCTGCCTGCCTTTCCCAGTGCTCTGCAAGCTCTCCAGGACAACATAAAATCTGGGGATCTGTGCTTTCTTTCGTTCTGAACAAGTGTTACTGTTTTCTGCACAAAAGCGATTCTGCGAAGCAATGTGAACACTTCTGCTTCCCAGGCACAGAGAAGGTGCTAGCAGGGAATTCTCTGCCTGCTTTTCCCCAGTGCTCTGCAAGCTCTCCAGGACAACATAAAATCTGGGGCTCTGTGCTTTCTTTCGTTCTGAACAAGTGTTACTGTTTTCTGCACAAAAGCGATTCTGCGAAGCAATGTGAACAGGCACAGAGAAGGTGCTAGCAGGGAATTCTCTGCCTGCCTTTCCCCAGTGCTCTGCAAGCTCTCCAGGACAACATAAAATCTGGGGCTCTGTGCTTTCTTTCGTTCTGAACAAGTGTTAGTGTTTTCTGCACAAAAGCGATTCTGCGAAGCAATGTGAACACTTCTGCTTCCCAGGCACAGAGAAGGTGCTAGCAGGGAATTCTCTGCCTGCCTTTCCCCAGTGGTCTGCAAGCTCTCCAGGACAACATAAAATCTGGGGCTCTGTGCTTTCTTTCGTTCTGAACAAGTGTTACTGCTTTCTGCACAAAAGCGATTCTGCGAAGCAATGTGAACAGGCACAGAGAAGGTGCTAGCAGGGCATTCTCTGCCTGCCTTTCCCCAGTGCTCTGCAAGCTCTCCAGGACAACATAAAATCTGGGGCTCTGTGCTTTCTTTCGTTCTGAACAAGTGTTACTGTTTTCTGCACAAAAGCGATTCTGCGAAGCAATGGGAACACTTCTGTTTCCCAGGCACAGAGAAGGTGCTAGCAGGGAATTCTCTGCCTGCCTTTCCCCAGTGCTCTGCAAGCTCTCCAGGACAACATAAAATCTGGGGCTCTGTGCTTTCTTTTGTTCTGAAAAAGTGTTAGTGTTGTCTGCACAAAAGCGATTCTGCGAAACAATGTGAAGACTTCTGCTTCCCAGGCACAGAGAAGGTGCTAGCAGGGAATTCTCTGCCTGCTTTTCCCCAGTGCTCTGCAAGCTCTCCAGGACAACATAAAATCTGGGGCTCTGTGCTTTCTTTCGTCTGAACAAGTGTTACTGTTTTCTGCACAAAAGCGATTCTGCGAAGCAATGTGAACAGGCACAGAGAAGGTGCTAGCAGGGAATTCTCTGCCTGCCTTTCCCAGTGCTCTGCAAGCTCTCCAGGACAACATAAAATCTGGGGATCTGTGCTTTCTTTCGTTCTGAACAAGTGTTAGTGTTTTCTGCACAAAAGTGATTCTGCGAAGCAATGTGAACACTTCTGCTTCCCAGGCACAGAGAAGGTGCTAGCAGGGAATTCTCTGCCTGCCTTTCCCCAGTGGTCTGCAAGCTCTCCAGGACAACATAAAATCTGGGGCTCTGTGCTTTCTTTCGTTCTGAACAAGTGTTACTGCTTTCTGCACAAAAGCGATTCTGCGAAGCAATGTGAACAGGCACAGAGAAGGTGCTAGCAGGGCATTCTCTGCCTGCCTTTCCCCAGTGCTCTGCAAGCTCTCCAGGACAACATAAAATCTGGGGCTCTGTGCTTTCTTTCGTTCTGAACAAGTGTTAATGTTTTCTGCACAAAAGCGATTCTGCGAAGCAATGGGAACACTTCTGCTTCCCAGGCACAGAGAAGGTGCTAGCAGGGAATTCTCTGCCTCCTTTTCCCCAGTGCTCTGCAAGCTCTCCAGGACAACATAAAATCTGGGGCTCTGTGCTTTCTTTCGTTCTGAACAAGTGTTACTGTTTTCTGCACAAAAGCGATTCTGCGAAGCAATGTTAACACTTCTGTTTCCCAGGCACAGAGAAGGTGCTAGCAGGGAATTCTCTGCCTGCTTTTCCCCAGTGCTCTGCAAGCTCTCCAGGACAACATAAAATCTGGGGCTCTGTGCTTTCTTTCGTTCTGAACAAGTGTTAATGTTTTCTGCACAAAAGCGATTCTGCGAAGCAATGGGAACACTTCTGCTTCCCAGGCACAGAGAAGGTGCTAGCAGGGAATTCTCTGCCTCCTTTTCCCCAGTGCTCTGCAAGCTCTCCAGGACAACATAAAATCTGGGGCTCTGTGCTTTCTTTTGTTCTGAAAAAGTGTTAGTGTTTTCTGCACAAAAGCGATTCTGCGAAGCAATGTGAAGACTTCTGCTTCCCAGGCACAGAGAAGGTGCTAGCAGGGAATTCTCTGCCTGCCTTTCCCCAGTGCTCTGCAAGCTCTCCAGGACAACATAAAATCTGGGGCTCTGTGCTTTCTTTCGTCTGAACAAGTGTTACTCTTTTCTGCACAAAAGCGATTCTGCGAAGTAATGTGAACAGGCACAGAGAAGGTGCTAGCAGGGAATTCTCTGCCTGCCTTTCCCCAGTGCTCTGCAAGCTCTCCAGGACAACATAGAATCTGGGGCTCTGTGCTTTCTTTTGTTCTGAAAAAGTGTTACTGTTGTCTGCACAAAAGCGATTCTGCCAAGCAATGTGAACACTTCTGCTTCCAGGCACAGAGAAGGTGCTAGCAGGAAATTCTCTGCCTGCCTTTCCCCAGTGCTCTGCAAGCTCTCCAGGACAACATAAAATCTGGGGCTCTGTGCTTTCTTTCGTTCTGAACAAGTGTTAGTGTTTTCTGCACAAAAGCGATTCTGCGAAGCAATGTGAACACTTCTGCTTCCCAGGCACAGAGAAGGTGCTAGCAGGAAATTCTCTGCCTGCTTTTCCCCAGTGCTCTGCAAGCTCTCCAGGACAACATAAAATTTGGGGCTCTGTGCTTTCTTTTGTTCTGAAAAAGTGTTAGTGTTGTCTGCACAAAAGCGATTCTGCGAAACAATGTGAAGACTTCTGCTTCCCAGGCACAGAGAAGGTGCTAGCAGGGAATTCTCTGCCTGCCTTTCCCCAGTGCTCTGCAAGCTCTCCAGGACAACATAAAATCTGGGGATCTGTGCTTTCTTTCATCTGAACAAGTGTTACTGTTTTCTACACAAAAGCGATTCTGCGAAGTAATGTAAACAGGCACAGAGAAGGTGCTAGCAGGGAATTCTCTGCCTGCCTTTCCCAGTGCTCTGCAAGCTCTCCAGGACAACATAAAATCTGGGGATCTGTGCTTTCTTTCGTTCTGAACAAGTGTTACTGTTTTCTGCACAAAAGCGATTCTGCGAAGCAATGTGAACAGGCACAGAGAAGGTGCTAGCAGGGAATTCTCTGCCTGACTTTCCCCAGTGCTCTGCAAGCTCTCCAGGACAACATAAAATCTGGGGCTCTGTGCTTTCTTTCGTTCTGAACAAGTGTTACTGTTTTCTGCACAAAAGCGATTCTGCGAAGCAATGTGAACACTTCTGCTTCCCAGGCACAGAGAAGGTGCTAGCAGGGAATTCTCTGCCTGCTTTTCCCCAGTGCTCTGCAAGCTCTCCAGGACAACATAAAATCTGGGGCTCTGTGCTTTCTTTCGTTCTGAACAAGTGTTAGTGTTTTCTGCACAAAAGTGATTCTGCGAAGCAATGTGAACACTTCTGCTTCCCAGGCACAGAGAAGGTGCTAGCAGGGAATTCTCTGCCTGCCTTTCCCCAGTGCTCTGCAAGCTCTCCAGGACAACATAAAATCTGGGGCTCTGTGCTTTCTTTCGTCTGAACAAGTGTTACTGTTTTCTGCACAAAAGCGATTCTGCGAAGCAATGTGAACAGGCACAGAGAAGGTGCTAGCAGGGAATTCTCTGCCTGCCTTTCCCCAGTGCTCTGCAAGCTCTCCAGGACAACATAGAATCTGGGGCTCTGTGCTTTCTTTCGTTCTGAACAAGTGTTACTGTTTTCTGCACAAAAGCGATTCTGCGAAGCAATGTGAACACTTCTGTTTCCCAGGCACAGAGAAGGTGCTAGCAGGGAATTCTCTGCCTGCTTTTCCCCAGTGCTCTGCAAGCTCTCCAGGACAACATAGAATCTGGGGCTCTGTGCTTTCTTTCGTTCTGAACAAGTGTTAGTGTTTTCTGCACAAAAGTGATTCTGCGAAGCAATGTGAACACTTCTGCTTCCCAGGCACAGAGAAGGTGCTAGCAGGGAATTCTCTGCCTGCCTTTCCCCAGTGCTCTGCAAGCTCTCCAGGACAACATAGAATCTGGGGCTCTGTGCTTTCTTTCGTTCTGAACAAGTGTTACTGTTTTCTGCACAAAAGCGATTCTGCGAAGCAATGTGAACACTTCTGCTTCCCAGGCACAGAGAAGGTGCTAGCAGGGAATTCTCTGCCTCCTTTTCCCCAGTGCTCTGCAAGCTCTCCAGGACAACATAAAATCTGGGGCTCTGTGCTTTCTTTTGTTCTGAAAAAGTGTTAGTGTTGTCTACACAAAAGCGATTCTGCGAAGCAATGTGAACACTTCTGCTTCCCAGGCACAGAGAAGGTGCTAGCAGGAAATTCTCTGCCTGCCTTTCCCCAGTGCTCTGCAAGCTCTCCAGGACAACATAAAATCTGGGGCTCTGTGCTTTCTTTCGTTCTGAACAAGTGTTAGTGTTTTCTGCACAAAAGCGATTCTGTGAAGCAATGTGAACACTTCTGCTTCCCAGGCACAGAGAAGGTGCTAGCAGGGAATTCTCTGCCTGCTTTTCCCCAGTGCTCTGCAAGCTCTCCAGGACAACATAAAATCTGGGGCTCTGTGCTTTCTTTTGTTCTGAAAAAGTGTTAGTGTTGTCTGCACAAAAGCGATTCTGCGAAGCAATGTGAAGACTTCTGCTTCCCAGGCACAGAGAAGGTGCTAGCAGGGAATTCTCTGCCTGCTTTTCCCCAGTGCTCTGCAAGCTCTCCAGGACAACATAAAATCTGGGGCTCTGTGCTTTCTTTCGTCTGAACAAGTGTTACTGTTTTCTGCACAAAAGCGATTCTGCGAAGCAATGTGAACAGGCACAGAGAAGGTGCTAGCAGGGAATTCTCTGCCTGCCTTTCCCAGTGCTCTGCAAGCTCTCCAGGACAACATAAAATCTGGGGATCTGTGCTTTCTTTCGTTCTGAACAAGTGTTACTGTTTTCTGCACAAAAGCGATTCTGCGAAGCAATGTGAACACTTCTGCTTCCCAGGCACAGAGAAGGTGCTAGCAGGGAATTCTCTGCCTGCTTTTCCCCAGTGCTCTGCAAGCTCTCCAGGACAACATAAAATCTGGGGCTCTGTGCTTTCTTTCGTTCTGAACAAGTGTTACTGTTTTCTGCACAAAAGCGATTCTGCGAAGCAATGTGAACAGGCACAGAGAAGGTGCTAGCAGGGAATTCTCTGCCTGCCTTTCCCCAGTGCTCTGCAAGCTCTCCAGGACAACATAGAATCTGGGGCTCTGTGCTTTCTTTCGTTCTGAACAAGTGTTACTGTTTTCTGCACAAAAGCGATTCTGCGAAGCAATGTGAACACTTCTGCTTCCCAGGCACAGAGAAGGTGCTAGCAGGGAATTCTCTGCCTGCCTTTCCCCAGTGGTCTGCAAGCTCTCCAGGACAACATAAAATCTGGGGCTCTGTGCTTTCTTTCGTTCTGAACAAGTGTTACTGCTTTCTGCACAAAAGCGATTCTGCGAAGCAATGGGAACACTTCTGTTTCCCAGGCACAGAGAAGGTGCTAGCAGGGAATTCTCTGCCTGCCTTTCCCCAGTGCTCTGCAAGCTCTCCAGGACAACATAGAATCTGGGGCTCTGTGCTTTCTTTTGTTCTGAAAAAGTGTTACTGTTGTCTGCACAAAAGCGATTCTGCCAAGCAATGTGAACACTTCTGCTTCCAGGCACAGAGAAGGTGCTAGCAGGAAATTCTCTGCCTGCCTTTCCCCAGTGCTCTGCAAGCTGTCCAGGACAACATAAAATCTGGGGCTCTGTGCTTTCTTTCGTTCTGAACAAGTGTTAGTGTTTTCTGCACAAAAGCGATTCTGCGAAGCAATGTGAACACTTCTGCTTCCCAGGCACAGAGAAGGTGCTAGCAGGGAATTCTCTGCCTGCTTTTCCCCAGTGCTCTGCAAGCTCTCCAGGACAACATAAAATTTGGGGCTCTGTGCTTTCTTTTGTTCTGAAAAAGTGTTAGTGTTGTCTGCACAAAAGCGATTCTGCGAAACAATGTGAAGACTTCTCCTTCCCAGGCACAGAGAAGGTGCTAGCAGGGAATTCTCTGCCTGCCTTTCCCCAGTGCTCTGCAAGCTCTCCAGGACAACATAAAATCTGGGGATCTGTGCTTTCTTTCGTCTGAACAAGTGTTACTGTTTTCTACACAAAAGCGATTCTGCGAAGCAATGTAAACAGGCACAGAGAAGGTGCTAGCAGGGAATTCTCTGCCTGCCTTTCCCAGTGCTCTGCAAGCTCTCCAGGACAACATAAAATCTGGGGATCTGTGCTTTCTTTCGTTCTGAACAAGTGTTACTGTTTTCTGCACAAAAGCGATTCTGCGAAGCAATGTGAACAGGCACAGAGAAGGTGCTAGCAGGGAATTCTCTGCCTGCCTTTCCCCAGTGCTCTGCAAGCTGTCCAGGACAACATAAAATCTGGGGCTCTGTGCTTTCTTTCGTTCTGAACAAGTGTTAGTGTTTTCTGCACAAAAGCGATTCTGCGAAGCAATGTGAACACTTCTGCTTCCCAGGCACAGAGAAGGTGCTAGCAGGGAATTCTCTGCCTGCTTTTCCCCAGTGCTCTGCAAGCTCTCCAGGACAACATAAAATTTGGGGCTCTGTGCTTTCTTTTGTTCTGAAAAAGTGTTAGTGTTGTCTGCACAAAAGCGATTCTGCGAAACAATGTGAAGACTTCTCCTTCCCAGGCACAGAGAAGGTGCTAGCAGGGAATTCTCTGCCTGCCTTTCCCCAGTGCTCTGCAAGCTCTCCAGGACAACATAAAATCTGGGGCTCTGTGCTTTCTTTCGTCTGAACAAGTGTTACTGTTTTCTGCACAAAAGCGATTCTGCGAAGCAATGTGAACAGGCACAGAGAAGGTGCTAGCAGGGAATTCTCTGCCTGCCTTTCCCCAGTGCTCTGCAAGCTCTCCAGGACAACATAAAATCTGGGGCTCTGTGCTTTCTTTCGTTCTGAACAAGTGTTAGTGTTTTCTGCACAAAAGCGATTCTGCGAAGCAATGTGAACACTTCTGCTTCCCAGGCACAGAGAAGGTGCTAGCAGGGAATTCTCTGCCTGCCTTTCCCCAGTGGTCTGCAAGCTCTCCAGGACAACATAAAATCTGGGGCTCTGTGCTTTCTTTCGTTCTGAACAAGTGTTACTGTTTTCTGCACAAAAGCGATTCTGCGAAGCAATGTGAACAGGCACAGAGAAGGTGCTAGCAGGGAATTCTCTGCCTGCCTTTCCCCAGTGCTCTGCAAGCTCTCCAGGACAACATAAAATCTGGGGCTCTGTGCTTTCTTTCGTTCTGAACAAGTGTTACTGTTTTCTGCACAAAAGCGATTCTGCGAAGCAATGTGAACACTTCTGTTTCCCAGGCACAGAGAAGGTGCTAGCAGGGAATTCTCTGCCTGCTTTTCCCCAGTGCTCTGCAAGCTCTCCAGGACAACATAGAATCTGGGGCTCTGTGCTTTCTTTCGTTCTGAACAAGTGTTACTGTTTTCTGCACAAAAGTGATTCTGCGAAGCAATGTGAACACTTCTGCTTCCCAGGCACAGAGAAGGTGCTAGCAGGGAATTCTCTGCCTGCCTTTCCCCAGTGCTCTGCAAGCTCTCCAGGACAACATAGAATCTGGGGCTCTGTGCTTTCTTTCGTTCTGAACAAGTGTTACTGTTTTCTGCACAAAAGCGATTCTGCGAAGCAATGTGAACACTTCTGCTTCCCAGGCACAGAGAAGGTGCTAGCAGGGAATTCTCTGCCTCCTTTTCCCCAGTGCTCTGCAAGCTCTCCAGGACAACATAAAATCTGGGGCTCTGTGCTTTCTTTTGTTCTGAAAAAGTGTTAGTGTTGTCTACACAAAAGCGATTCTGCGAAGCAATGTGAACACTTCTGCTTCCCAGGCACAGAGAAGGTGATAGCAGGGAATTCTCTGCCTGCCTTTCCCCAGTGCTCTGCAAGCTCTCCAGGACAACATAAAATCTGGGGCTCTGTGCTTTCTTTCGTCTGAACAAGTGTTACTGTTTTCTGCACAAAAGCGATTCTGCGAAGTAATGTGAACAGGCACAGAGAAGGTGCTAGCAGGGAATTCTCTGCCTGCCTTTCCCCAGTGCTCTGCAAGCTCTCCAGGACAACATAGAATCTGGAGCTCTGTGCTTTCTTTCGTTCTGAACAAGTGTTAGTGTTTTCTGCACAAAAGCGATTCTGCGAAGCAATGTGAACACTTCTGTTTCCCAGGCACAGAGAAGGTGCTAGCAGGGAATTCTCTGCCTGCTTTTCCCCAGTGCTCTGCAAGCTCTCCAGGACAACATAAAATCTGGGGCTCTGTGCTTTCTTTCGTCTGAACAAGTGTTACTGTTTTCTGCACAAAAGCGATTCTGCGAAACAATGTGAACAGGCACAGAGAAGGTGCTAGCAGGGAATTCTCTGCCTGCCTTTCCCCAGTGCTCTGCAAGCTCTCCAGGACAACATAAAATCTGGGGCTCTGTGCTTTCTTTTGTTCTGAAAAAGTGCTACTGTTTTCTGCACAAAAGCGATTCTGCGAAGCAATGGGAACACTTCTGCTTCCCAGGCACAGAGAAGGTGCTAGCAGGGAATTCTCTGCCTGCCTTTCCCCAGTGCTCTGCAAGCTCTCCAGGACAACATAAAATCTGGGGCTCTGTGCTTTCTTTCGTCTGAACAAGTGTTACTGTTTTCTGCACAAAAGCGATTCTGCGAAGCAATGTGAACAGGCACAGAGAAGGTGCTAGCAGGGAATTCTCTGCCTGCCTTTCCCCAGTGCTCTGCAAGCTCTCCAGGACAACATAAAATCTGGGGCTCTGTGCTTTCTTTCGTTCTGAACAAGTGTTACTGTTTTCTGCACAAAAGCGATTCTGCGAAGCAATGGGAACACTTCTGTTTCCCAGGCACAGAGAAGGTGCTAGCAGGGAATTCTCTGCCTGCCTTTCCCCAGTGCTCTGCAAGCTCTCCAGGACAACATAAAATCTGGGGCTCTATGCTTTCTTTCGTTCTGAACAAGTGTTATTGTTTTCTGCACAAAAGCGATTCTGCGAAGCAATGTGAAGATTTCTGCTTCCCAGGCACAGAGAAGGTGCTAGCAGGGAATTCTCTGCCTGCCTTTCCCCAGTGCTCTGCAAGCTCTCCAGGACAACATAAAATCTGGGGCTCTGTGCTTTCTTTCGTCTGAACAAGTGTTACTGTTTTCTGCACAAAAGCGATTCTGCGAAGCAATGTGAACAGGCACAGAGAAGGTGCTAGCAGGGAATTCTCTGCCTGCCTTTCCCCAGTGCTCTGCAAGCTCTCCAGGACAACATAAAATCTGGGGCTCTGTGCTTTCTTTCGTTCTGAACAAGTGTTAGTGTTTTCTGCACAAAAGCGATTCTGCGAAGCAATGTGAACACTTCTGCTTCCCAGGCACAGAGAAGGTGCTAGCAGGGAATTCTCTGCCTGCTTTTCCCCAGTGCTCTGCAAGCTCTCCAGGACAACATAAAATTTGGGGCTCTGTGCTTTCTTTTGTTCTGAAAAAGTGTTAGTGTTGTCTGCACAAAAGCGATTCTGCGAAACAATGTGAAGACTTCTCCTTCCCAGGCACAGAGAAGGTGCTAGCAGGAAATTCTCTGCCTGCCTTTCCCCAGTGCTCTGCAAGCTGTCCAGGACAACATAAAATCTGGGGCTCTGTGCTTTCTTTCGTTCTGAACAAGTGTTAGTGTTTTCTGCACAAAAGCGATTCTGCGAAGCAATGTGAACACTTCTGCTTCCCAGGCACAGAGAAGGTGCTAGCAGGGAATTCTCTGCCTGCTTTTCCCCAGTGCTCTGCAAGCTCTCCAGGACAACATAAAATTTGGGGCTCTGTGCTTTCTTTTGTTCTGAAAAAGTGTTAGTGTTGTCTGCACAAAAGCGATTCTGCGAAACAATGTGAAGACTTCTCCTTCCCAGGCACAGAGAAGGTGCTAGCAGGGAATTCTCTGCCTGCCTTTCCCCAGTGCTCTGCAAGCTCTCCAGGACAACATAAAATCTGGGGATCTGTGCTTTCTTTCGTCTGAACAAGTGTTACTGTTTTCTACACAAAAGCGATTCTGCGAAGCAATGTGAACAGGCACAGAGAAGGTGCTAGCAGGGAATTCTCTGCCTGCCTTTCCCCAGTGCTCTGCAAGCTGTCCAGGACAACATAAAATCTGGGGCTCTGTGCTTTCTTTCGTTCTGAACAAGTGTTACTGTTTTCTGCACAAAAGCGATTCTGCGAAGCAATGTGAACACTTCTGCTTCCCAGGCACAGAGAAGGTGCTAGCAGGGAATTCTCTGCCTGCTTTTCCCCAGTGCTCTGCAAGCTCTCCAGGACAACATAAAATTTGGGGCTCTGTGCTTTCTTTTGTTCTGAAAAAGTGTTAGTGTTGTCTGCACAAAAGCGATTCTGCGAAACAATGTGAAGACTTCTCCTTCCCAGGCACAGAGAAGGTGCTAGCAGGGAATTCTCTGCCTGCCTTTCCCCAGTGCTCTGCAAGCTCTCCAGGACAACATAAAATCTGGGGATCTGTGCTTTCTTTCGTCTGAACAAGTGTTACTGTTTTCTACACAAAAGCGATTCTGCGAAGCAATGTAAACAGGCACAGAGAAGGTGCTAGCAGGGAATTCTCTGCCTGCCTTTCCCAGTGCTCTGCAAGCTCTCCAGGACAACATAAAATCTGGGGATCTGTGCTTTCTTTCGTTCTGAACAAGTGTTACTGTTTTCTGCACAAAAGCGATTCTGCGAAGCAATGTGAACAGGCACAGAGAAGGTGCTAGCAGGGAATTCTCTGCCTGACTTTCCCCAGTGCTCTGCAAGCTCTCCAGGACAACATAAAATCTGGGGCTCTGTGCTTTCTTTCGTTCTGAACAAGTGTTAGTGTTTTCTGCACAAAAGCGATTCTGCGAAGCAATGTGAACACTTCTGCTTCCCAGGCACAGAGAAGGTGCTAGCAGGGAATTCTCTGCCTGCTTTTCCCCAGTGCTCTGCAAGCTCTCCAGGACAACATAAAATCTGGGGCTCTGTGCTTTCTTTCGTTCTGAACAAGTGTTAGTGTTTTCTGCACAAAAGTGATTCTGCGAAGCAATGTGAACACTTCTGCTTCCCAGGCACAGAGAAGGTGCTAGCAGGGAATTCTCTGCCTGCCTTTCCCCAGTGCTCTGCAAGCTCTCCAGGACAACATAAAATCTGGGGCTCTGTGCTTTCTTTCGTTCTGAACAAGTGTTAGTGTTTTCTGCACAAAAGCGATTCTGCGAAGCAATGTGAACACTTCTGCTTCCCAGGCACAGAGAAGGTGCTAGCAGGGAATTCTCTGCCTGCCTTTCCCCAGTGGTCTGCAAGCTCTCCAGGACAACATAAAATCTGGGGCTCTGTGCTTTCTTTCGTTCTGAACAAGTGTTACTGTTTTCTGCACAAAAGCGATTCTGCGAAGCAATGTGAACAGGCACAGAGAAGGTGCTAGCAGGGAATTCTCTGCCTGCCTTTCCCCAGTGCTCTGCAAGCTCTCCAGGACAACATAAAATCTGGGGCTCTGTGCTTTCTTTCGTTCTGAACAAGTGTTACTGTTTTCTGCACAAAAGCGATTCTGCGAAGCAATGTGAACACTTCTGTTTCCCAGGCACAGAGAAGGTGCTAGCAGGGAATTCTCTGCCTGCTTTTCCCCAGTGCTCTGCAAGCTCTCCAGGACAACATAGAATCTGGGGCTCTGTGCTTTCTTTCGTTCTGAACAAGTGTTACTGTTTTCTGCACAAAAGTGATTCTGCGAAGCAATGTGAACACTTCTGCTTCCCAGGCACAGAGAAGGTGCTAGCAGGGAATTCTCTGCCTGCCTTTCCCCAGTGCTCTGCAAGCTCTCCAGGACAACATAGAATCTGGGGCTCTGTGCTTTCTTTCGTTCTGAACAAGTGTTACTGTTTTCTGCACAAAAGCGATTCTGCGAAGCAATGTGAACACTTCTGCTTCCCAGGCACAGAGAAGGTGCTAGCAGGGAATTCTCTGCCTCCTTTTCCCCAGTGCTCTGCAAGCTCTCCAGGACAACATAAAATCTGGGGCTCTGTGCTTTCTTTTGTTCTGAAAAAGTGTTAGTGTTGTCTACACAAAAGCGATTCTGCGAAGCAATGTGAACACTTCTGCTTCCCAGGCACAGAGAAGGTGATAGCAGGGAATTCTCTGCCTGCCTTTCCCCAGTGCTCTGCAAGCTCTCCAGGACAACATAAAATCTGGGGCTCTGTGCTTTCTTTCGTCTGAACAAGTGTTACTGTTTTCTGCACAAAAGCGATTCTGCGAAGTAATGTGAACAGGCACAGAGAAGGTGCTAGCAGGGAATTCTCTGCCTGCCTTTCCCCAGTGCTCTGCAAGCTCTCCAGGACAACATAGAATCTGGAGCTCTGTGCTTTCTTTCGTTCTGAACAAGTGTTACTGTTTTCTGCACAAAAGCGATTCTGCGAAGCAATGTGAACACTTCTGTTTCCCAGGCACAGAGAAGGTGCTAGCAGGGAATTCTCTGCCTGCTTTTCCCCAGTGCTCTGCAAGCTCTCCAGGACAACATAAAATCTGGGGCTCTGTGCTTTCTTTCGTCTGAACAAGTGTTACTGTTTTCTGCACAAAAGCGATTCTGCGAAACAATGTGAACAGGCACAGAGAAGGTGCTAGCAGGGAATTCTCTGCCTGCCTTTCCCCAGTGCTCTGCAAGCTCTCCAGGACAACATAAAATCTGGGGCTCTATGCTTTCTTTCGTTCTAAACAAGTGTTATTGTTTTCTGCACAAAAGCGATTCTGCGAAGCAATGTGAAGATTTCTGCTTCCCAGGCACAGAGAAGGTGCTAGCAGGGAATTCTCTGCCTGCCTTTCCCCAGTGCTCTGCAAGCTCTCCAGGACAACATAAAATCTGGGGCTCTGTGCTTTCTTTCGTCTGAACAAGTGTTACTGTTTTCTGCACAAAAGCGATTCTGCGAAGCAATGTGAACAGGCACAGAGAAGGTGCTAGCAGGGAATTCTCTGCCTGCCTTTCCCCAGTGCTCTGCAAACTCTCCAGGACAACATAAAATCTGGGGCTCTGTGCTTTCTTTCGTTCTGAACAAGTGTTAGTGTTTTCTGCACAAAAGCGATTCTGCGAAGCAATGTGAACACTTCTGCTTCCCAGGCACAGAGAAGGTGCTAGCAGGGAATTCTCTGCCTGCCTTTCCCCAGTGGTCTGCAAGCTCTCCAGGACAACATAAAATCTGGGGCTCTGTGCTTTCTTTCGTTCTG
Source organism: Strix uralensis (assembly GCF_047716275.1). Lineage (NCBI taxonomy): Eukaryota > Metazoa > Chordata > Aves > Strigiformes > Strigidae > Strix > Strix uralensis. The sequence goes on from NW_027436729.1 coordinate 285,490, forward strand.
AACAAGTGTTACTGTTTTCTGCACAAAAGCGATTCTGCGAAGCAATGTGAACACTTCTGCTTCCCAGGCACAGAGAAGGTGCTAGCAGGGAATTCTCTGCCTGCTTTTTCCCAGTGCTCTGCAAGCTCTCCAGGACAACATAGAATCTGGGGCTCTGTGCTTTCTTTCCTTCTGAACAAGTGTTAGTGTTTTCTGCACAAAAGTGATTCTGCGAAGCAATGTGAACACTTCTGCTTCCCAGGCACAGAGAAGGTGCTAGCAGGGAATTCTCTGCCTGCCTTTCCCCAGTGCTCTGCAAGCTCTCCAGGACAACATAAAATCTGGGGCTCTGTGCTTTCTTTCGTCTGAACAAGTGTTACTGTTTTCTGCACAAAAGCGATTCTGCGAAACAATGTGAACAGGCACAGAGAAGGTGCTAGCAGGGAATTCTCTGCCTGCCTTTCCCCAGTGCTCTGCAAGCTCTCCAGGACAACATAAAATCTGGGGCTCTGTGCTTTCTTTCGTTCTGAACAAGTGTTAGTGTTTTCTGCACAAAAGCGATTCTGCGAAGCAATGTGAACACTTCTGCTTCCCAGGCACAGAGAAGGTGCTAGCAGGGAATTCTCTGCCTGCTTTTCCCCAGTGCTCTGCAAGCTCTCCAGGACAACATAAAATCTGGGGCTCTGTGCTTTCTTTCGTTCTGAACAAGTGTTACTGTTTTCTGCACAAAAGCGATTCTGCCAAGCAATGTGAACACTTCTGCTTCCCAGGCACAGAGAAGGTGCTAGCAGGGAATTCTCTGCCTGCCTTTCCCCAGTGCTCTGCAAGCTCTCCAGGACAACATAAAATCTGGGGCTCTGTGCTTTCTTTCGTTCTGAACAAGTGTTACTGTTTTCTGCACAAAAGCGATTCTGCGAAGCAATGTGAACAGGCACAGAGAAGGTGCTAGCAGGGAATTCTCTGCCTGCCTTTCCCCAGTGCTCTGCAAGCTCTCCAGGACAACATAAAATCTGGGGCTCTGTGCTTTCTTTCGTTCTGAACAAGTGTTACTGTTTTCTGCACAAAAGCGATTCTGCGAAGCAATGTGAACAGGCACAGAGAAGGTGCTAGCAGGGAATTCTCTGCCTGCCTTTCCCCAGTGCTCTGCAAGCTCTCCAGGACAACAGCAAATCTGGGGCTCTGTGCTTTCTTTCGTTCTGAACAAGTGTTACTGTTTTCTGCACAAAAGCGATTCTGCGAAGCAATGTGAACACTTGTGCTTCCCAGGCACAGAGAAGGTGCTAGCAGGGAATTCTCTGCCTGCTTTTCCCCAGTGCTCTGCAAGCTCTCCAGGACAACATAAAATCTGGGGCTCTGTGCTTTCTTTCGTCTGAACAAGTGTTACTGTTTTCTGCACAAAAGCGATTCTGCGAAGTAATGTGAACAGGCACAGAGAAGGTGCTAGCAGGGAATTCTCTGCCTGCCTTTCCCCAGTGCTCTGCAAGCTCTCCAGGACAACATAGAATCTTGAGCTCTGTGCTTTCATTCGTTCTGAACAAGTGTTAGTGTTTTCTGCACAAAAGCGATTCTGCGAAGCAATGTGAACACTTCTGTTTCCCAGGCACAGAGAAGGTGCTAGCAGGGAATTCTCTGCCTGCTTTTCCCCAGTGCTCTGCAAGCTCTCCAGGACAACATAAAATCTGGGGCTCTGTGCTTTCTTTCGTCTGAACAAGTGTTACTTTTTTCTGCACAAAAGCGATTCTGCGAAACAATGTGAACAGGCACAGAGAAGGTGCTAGCAGGGAATTCTCTGCCTGCCTTTCCCCAGTGCTCTGCAAGCTCTCCAGGACAACATAAAATCTGGGGCTCTGTGCTTTCTTTTGTTCTGAAAAAGTGCTACTGTTTTCTGCACAAAAGCGATTCTGCGAAGCAATGTGAACACTTCTGCTTCCCAGGCACAGAGAAGGTGCTAGCAGGGAATTCTCTGCCTGCCTTTCCCCAGTGCTCTGCAAGCTCTCCAGGACAACATAAAATCTGGGGCTCTGTGCTTTCTTTCGTCTGAACAAGTGTTACTGTTTTCTGCACAAAAGCGATTCTGCGAAGCAATGTGAACAGGCACAGAGAAGGTGCTAGCAGGGAATTCTCTGCCTGCCTTTCCCCAGTGCTCTGCAAGCTCTCCAGGACAACATAAAATCTGGGGCTCTGTGCTTTCTTTCGTTCTGAACAAGTGTTACTGTTTTCTGCACAAAAGCGATTCTGCGAAGCAATGGGAACACTTCTGTTTCCCAGGCACAGAGAAGGTGCTAGCAGGGAATTCTCTGCCTGCCTTTCCCCAGTGCTCTGCAAGCTCTCCAGGACAACATAAAATCTGGGGCTCTGTGCTTTCTTTCGTTCTGAACAAGTGTTATTGTTTTCTGCACAAAAGCGATTCTGCGAAGCAAAGTGAAGATTTCTGCTTCCCAGGCACAGAGAAGGTGCTAGCAGGGAATTCTCTGCCTGCCTTTCCCCAGTGCTCTGCAAGCTCTCCAGGACAACATAAAATCTGGGGCTCTGTGCTTTCTTTCGTCTGAACAAGTGTTACTGTTTTCTGCACAAAAGCGATTCTGCGAAGCAATGTGAACAGGCACAGAGAAGGTGCTAGCAGGGAATTCTCTGCCTGCCTTTCACCAGTGCTCTGCAAGCTCTCCAGGACAACATAAAATCTGGGGCTCTGTGCTTTCTTTCGTTCTGAACAAGTGTTAGTGTTTTCTGCACAAAAGCGATTCTGCGAAGCAATGTGAACACTTCTGCTTCCCAGGCACAGAGAAGGTGCTAGCAGGGAATTCTCTGCCTGCCTTTCCCCAGTGCTCTGCAAGCTCTCCAGGACAACATAAAATCTGGGGCTCTGTGCTTTCTTTCGTTCTGAACAAGTGTTACTGTTTTCTGCACAAAAGCGATTCTGCGAAGCAATGTGAACACTTCTGCTTCCCAGGCACAGAGAAGGTGCTAGCAGGGAATTCTCTGCCTGCTTTTCCCCAGTGCTCTGCAAGCTGTCCAGGACAACATAAAATCTTGGGCTCTGTGCTTTCTTTCGTTCTGAACAAGTGCTACTGTTTTCTGCACAAAAGCGATTCTGCGAAGCAATGTGAACACTTCTGCTTCCCAGGCACAGAGAAGGTGCTAGCAGGGAATTCTCTGCCTGCTTTTTCCCAGTGCTCTGCAAGCTCTCCAGGACAACATAGAATCTGGGGCTCTGTGCTTTCTTTCCTTCTGAACAAGTGTTAGTGTTTTCTGCACAAAAGTGATTCTGCGAAGCAATGTGAACACTTCTGCTTCCCAGGCACAGAGAAGGTGCTAGCAGGGAATTCTCTGCCTGCCTTTCCCCAGTGCTCTGCAAGCTCTCCAGGACAACATAAAATCTGGGGCTCTGTGCTTTCTTTCGTCTGAACAAGTGTTACTGTTTTCTGCACAAAAGCGATTCTGCGAAACAATGTGAACAGGCACAGAGAAGGTGCTAGCAGGGAATTCTCTGCCTGCCTTTCCCCAGTGCTCTGCAAGCTCTCCAGGACAACATAAAATCTGGGGCTCTGTGCTTTCTTTCGTTCTGAACAAGTGTTAGTGTTTTCTGCACAAAAGCGATTCTGCGAAGCAATGTGAACACTTCTGCTTCCCAGGCACAGAGAAGGTGCTAGCAGGGAATTCTCTGCCTGCCTTTCCCCAGTGCTCTGCAAGCTCTCCAGGACAACATAAAATCTGGGGCTCTGTGCTTTCTTTCGTTCTGAACAAGTGTTACTGTTTTCTGCACAAAAGCGATTCTGCGAAGCAATGTGAACAGGCACAGAGAAGGTGCTAGCAGGGAATTCTCTGCCTGCCTTTCCCCAGTGCTCTGCAAGCTCTCCAGGACAACATAAAATCTGGGGCTCTGTGCTTTCTTTCGTTCTGAACAAGTGTTACTGTTTTCTGCACAAAAGCGATTCTGCGAAGCAATGTGAACACTTCTGTTTCCCAGGCACAGAGAAGGTGCTAGCAGGGAATTCTCTGCCTGCTTTTCCCCAGTGCTCTGCAAGCTCTCCAGGACAACATAGAATCTGGGGCTCTGTGCTTTCTTTCGTTCTGAACAAGTGTTACTGTTTTCTGCACAAAAGCGATTCTGCCAAGCAATGTGAACACTTCTGCTTCCCAGGCACAGAGAAGGTGCTAGCAGGGAATTCTCTGCCTGCCTTTCCCCAGTGCTCTGCAAGCTCTCCAGGACAACATAAAATCTGGGGCTCTGTGCTTTCTTTCGTTCTGAACAACTGTTACTGTTTTCTGCACAAAAGCGATTCTGCGAAGCAATGAGAACAGGCACAGAGAAGGTGCTAGCAGGGAATTCTCTGCCTGCTTTTCCCCAGTGCTCTGGAAGCTCTCCAGGACAACATAAAATCTGGGGCTCTGTGCTTTCTTTCGTTCTGAACAAGTGCTACTGTTTTCTGCACAAAAGCGATTCTGCGAAGCAATGTGAACACTTCTGCTTCCCAGGCACAGAGAAGGTGCTAGCAGGGAATTCTCTGCCTGCTTTTCCCCAGTGCTCTGCAAGCTCTCCAGGACAACATAAAATCTGGGGCTCTGTGCTTTCTTTCGTTCTGAACAAGTGTTACTGTTTTCTGCACAAAAGCGATTCTGCGAAGCAATGTGAACAGGCACAGAGAAGGTGCTAGCAGGGAATTCTCTGCCTGCCTTTCCCCAGTGCTCTGCAAGCTCTCCAGGACAACATAAAATCTGGGGCTCTGTGCTTTCTTTCGTTCTGAACAAGTGTTACTGTTTTCTGCACAAAAGCGATTCTGCGAAGCAATGTGAACAGGCACAGAGAAGGTGCTAGCAGGGAATTCTCTGCCTGCCTTTCCCCAGTGCTCTGCAAGCTCTCCAGGACAACATAAAATCTGGGGCTCTGTGCTATCTTTCGTTCTGAACAAGTGTTACTGTTTTCTGCACAAAAGCGATTCTGCGAAGCAATGGGAACATTTCTGTTTCCCAGGCACAGAGAAGGTGCTAGCAGGGAATTCTCTGCCTGCTTTTCCCCAGTGCTCTGCAAGCTCTCCAGGACAACATAAAATCTGGGGCTTTGTGCTTTCTTTCGTTCTGAACAAGTGTTATTGTTTTCTGCACAAAAGCGATTCTGCGAAGCAATGTGAAGACTTCTGCTTCCCAGGCACAGAGAAGGTGCTAGCAGGGAATTCTCTGCCTGCCTTTCCCCAGTGCTCTGGAAGCTCTCCAGGACAACATAAAATCTGGGGCTCTGTGCTTTCTTTCGTCTGAACAAGTGTTACTGTTTTCTGCACAAAAGCGATTCTGCGAAGCAATGTGAACAGGCACAGAGAAGGTGCTAGCAGGGAATTCTCTGCCTGCCTTTCCCCAGTGCTCTGCAAGCTCTCCAGGACAACATAAAATCTGGGGCTCTGTGCTTTCTTTCGTTCTGAACAACTGTTACTGTTTTCTGCACAAAAGCGATTCTGCGAAGCAATGTGAACACTTCTGCTTCCCAGGCACAGAGAAGGTGCTAGCAGGGAATTCTCTGCCTGCCTTTCCCCAGTGCTCTGCAAGCTCTCCAGGACAACATAAAATCTGGGGCTCTGTGCTTTCTTTCGTTCTGAACAAGTGTTACTGTTTTCTGCACAAAAGCGATTCTGCGAAGCAATGTGAACAGGCACAGAGAAGGTGCTAGCAGGGAATTCTCTGCCTGCCTTTCCCCAGTGCTCTGCAAGCTCTCCAGGACAACATAAAATCTGGGGCTCTGTGCTTTCTTTCGTTCTGAACAAGTGTTACTGTTTTCTGCACAAAAGCGATTCTGCGAAGCAATGTGAACAGGCACAGAGAAGGTGCTAGCAGGGAATTCTCTGCCTGCCTTTCCCCAGTGCTCTGCAAGCTCTCCAGGACAACATAAAATCTGGGGCTCTGTGCTATCTTTCGTTCTGAACAAGTGTTACTGTTTTCTGCACAAAAGCGATTCTGCGAAGCAATGGGAACACTTCTGTTTCCCAGGCACAGAGAAGGTGCTAGCAGGGAATTCTCTGCCTGCTTTTCCCCAGTGCTCTGCAAGCTCTCCAGGACAACATAAAATCTGGGGCTTTGTGCTTTCTTTCGTTCTGAACAAGTGTTATTGTTTTCTGCACAAAAGCGATTCTGCGAAGCAATGTGAAGACTTCTGCTTCCCAGGCACAGAGAAGGTGCTAGCAGGGAATTCTCTGCCTGCCTTTCCCCAGTGCTCTGGAAGCTCTCCAGGACAACATAAAATCTGGGGCTCTGTGCTTTCTTTCGTCTGAACAAGTGTTACTGTTTTCTGCACAAAAGCGATTCTGCGAAGCAATGTGAACAGGCACAGAGAAGGTGCTAGCAGGGAATTCTCTGCCTGCCTTTCCCCAGTGCTCTGCAAGCTCTCCAGGACAACATAAAATCTGGGGCTCTGTGCTTTCTTTCGTTCTGAACAACTGTTACTGTTTTCTGCACAAAAGCGATTCTGCGAAGCAATGTGAACACTTCTGTTTCCCAGGCACAGAGAAGGTGCTAGCAGGGAATTCTCTGCCTGCTTTTCCCCAGTGCTCTGCAAGCTCTCCAGGACAACATAAAATCTGGGGCTCTGTGCTTTCTTTCGTTCTGAACAAGTGTTAGTGTTTTCTGCACAAAAGCGATTCTGCGAAGCAATGTGAAGACTTCTGCTTCCCAGGCACAGAGAAGGTGCTAGCAGGGAATTCTCTGCCTGCCTTTCCCCAGTGCTCTGCAAGCTCTCCAGGACAACATAAAATCTGGGGCTCTGTGCTTTCTTTCGTCTGAACAAGTGTTACTGTTTTCTGCACAAAAGCGATTCTGCGAAGCAATGTGAACAGGCACAGAGAAGGTGCTAGCAGGGAATTCTCTGCCTGCCTTTCCCCAGTGCTCTGCAAGCTCTCCAGGACAACATAAAATCTGGGGCTCTGTGCTTTCTTTCGTTCTGAACAACTGTTACTGTTTTCTGCACAAAAGCAATTCTGCGAAGCAATGTGAACACTTCTGCTTCCCAGGCACAGAGAAGGTGCTAGCAGGGAATTCTCTGCCTGCCTTTCCCCAGTGCTCTGCAAGCTCTCCAGGACAACATAAAATCTGGGGCTCTGTGCTTTCTTTCGTTCTGAACAAGTGTTACTGTTTTCTGCACAAAAGCGATTCTGCGAAGCAATGTGAACAGGCACAGAGAAGGTGCTAGCAGGGAATTCTCTGCCTGCCTTTCCCCAGTGCTCTGCAAGCTCTCCAGGACAACATAGAATCTGGGGCTCTGTGCTTTCTTTCGTTCTGAACAAGTGTTAGTGTTTTCTGCACAAAAGCGATTCTGCGAAGCAATGTGAACACTTCTGCTTCCCAGGCACAGAGAAGGTGCTAGCAGGGAATTCTCTGCCTGCCTTTCCCCAGTGGTCTGCAAGCTCTCCAGGACAACATAAAATCTGGGGCTCTGTGCTTTCTTTCGTTCTGAACAAGTGTTACTGTTTTCTGCACAAAAGCGATTCTGCGAAGCAATGTGAACAGGCACAGAGAAGGTGCTAGCAGGGCATTCTCTGCCTGCCTTTCCCCAGTGCTCTGCAAGCTCTCCAGGACAACATAAAATCTGGGGCTCTGTGCTTTCTTTCGTTCTGAACAAGTGTTACTGTTTTCTGCACAAAAGCGATTCTGCGAAGCAATGGGAACACTTCTGTTTCCCAGGCACAGAGAAGGTGCTAGCAGGGAATTCTCTGCCTGCTTTTCCCCAGTGCTCTGCAAGCTCTCCAGGACAACATAAAATCTGGGGCTTTGTGCTTTCTTTCGTTCTGAACAAGTGTTATTGTTTTCTGCACAAAAGCGATTCTGCGAAGCAATGTGAAGACTTCTGCTTCCCAGGCACAGAGAAGGTGCTAGCAGGGAATTCTCTGCCTGCCTTTCCCCAGTGCTCTGCAAGCTCTCCAGGACAACATAAAATCTGGGGCTCTGTGCTTTCTTTCGTCTGAACAAGTGTTACTGTTTTCTGCACAAAAGCGATTCTGCGTAGCAATGTGAACAGGCACAGAGAAGTTGCTAGCAGGGAATTCTCTGCCTGCCTTTCCCCAGTGCTCTGCAAGCTCTCCAGGACAACATAAAATCTGGGGCTCTGTGCTTTCTTTCGTTCTGAACAAGTGTTACTGTTTTCTGCACAAAAGCGATTCTGCGAAGCAATGTGAACACTTCTGTTTCCCAGGCACAGAGAAGGTGCTAGCAGGGAATTCTCTGCCTGCTTTTCCCCAGTGCTCTGCAAGCTCTCCAGGACAACATAGAATCTGGGGCTCTGTGCTTTCTTTCGTTCTGAACAAGTGTTACTGTTTTCTGCACAAAAGCGATTCTGCCAAGCAATGTGAACACTTCTGCTTCCCAGGCACAGAGAAGGTGCTAGCAGGGAATTCTCTGCCTGCCTTTCCCCAGTGCTCTGCAAGCTCTCCAGGACAACATAAAATCTGGGGCTCTGTGCTTTCTTTCGTTCTGAACAACTGTTACTGTTTTCTGCACAAAAGCGATTCTGCGAAGCAATGAGAACAGGCACAGAGAAGGTGCTAGCAGGGAATTCTCTGCCTGCTTTTCCCCAGTGCTCTGGAAGCTCTCCAGGACAACATAAAATCTGGGGCTCTGTGCTTTCTTTCGTTCTGAACAAGTGCTACTGTTTTCTGCACAAAAGCGATTCTGCGAAGCAATGTGAACACTTCTGCTTCCCAGGCACAGAGAAGGTGCTAGCAGGGAATTCTCTGCCTGCTTTTCCCCAGTGCTCTGCAAGCTCTCCAGGACAACATAAAATCTGGGGCTCTGTGCTTTCTTTCGTTCTGAACAAGTGTTACTGTTTTCTGCACAAAAGCGATTCTGCGAAGCAATGTGAACAGGCACAGAGAAGGTGCTAGCAGGGAATTCTCTGCCTGCCTTTCCCCAGTGCTCTGCAAGCTCTCCAGGACAACATAAAATCTGGGGCTCTGTGCTTTCTTTCGTTCTGAACAAGTGTTACTGTTTTCTGCACAAAAGCGATTCTGCGAAGCAATGTGAACAGGCACAGAGAAGGTGCTAGCAGGGAATTCTCTGCCTGCCTTTCCCCAGTGCTCTGCAAGCTCTCCAGGACAACATAAAATCTGGGGCTCTGTGCTATCTTTCGTTCTGAACAAGTGTTACTGTTTTCTGCACAAAAGCGATTCTGCGAAGCAATGGGAACATTTCTGTTTCCCAGGCACAGAGAAGGTGCTAGCAGGGAATTCTCTGCCTGCTTTTCCCCAGTGCTCTGCAAGCTCTCCAGGACAACATAAAATCTGGGGCTTTGTGCTTTCTTTCGTTCTGAACAAGTGTTATTGTTTTCTGCACAAAAGCGATTCTGCGAAGCAATGTGAAGACTTCTGCTTCCCAGGCACAGAGAAGGTGCTAGCAGGGAATTCTCTGCCTGCCTTTCCCCAGTGCTCTGGAAGCTCTCCAGGACAACATAAAATCTGGGGCTCTGTGCTTTCTTTCGTCTGAACAAGTGTTACTGTTTTCTGCACAAAAGCGATTCTGCGAAGCAATGTGAACAGGCACAGAGAAGGTGCTAGCAGGGAATTCTCTGCCTGCCTTTCCCCAGTGCTCTGCAAGCTCTCCAGGACAACATAAAATCTGGGGCTCTGTGCTTTCTTTCGTTCTGAACAACTGTTACTGTTTTCTGCACAAAAGCGATTCTGCGAAGCAATGTGAACACTTCTGCTTCCCAGGCACAGAGAAGGTGCTAGCAGGGAATTCTCTGCCTGCCTTTCCCCAGTGCTCTGCAAGCTCTCCAGGACAACATAAAATCTGGGGCTCTGTGCTTTCTTTCGTTCTGAACAAGTGTTACTGTTTTCTGCACAAAAGCGATTCTGCGAAGCAATGTGAACAGGCACAGAGAAGGTGCTAGCAGGGAATTCTCTGCCTGCCTTTCCCCAGTGCTCTGCAAGCTCTCCAGGACAACATAAAATCTGGGGCTCTGTGCTTTCTTTCGTTCTGAACAAGTGTTACTGTTTTCTGCACAAAAGCGATTCTGCGAAGCAATGTGAACAGGCACAGAGAAGGTGCTAGCAGGGAATTCTCTGCCTGCCTTTCCCCAGTGCTCTGCAAGCTCTCCAGGACAACATAAAATCTGGGGCTCTGTGCTATCTTTCGTTCTGAACAAGTGTTACTGTTTTCTGCACAAAAGCGATTCTGCGAAGCAATGGGAACACTTCTGTTTCCCAGGCACAGAGAAGGTGCTAGCAGGGAATTCTCTGCCTGCTTTTCCCCAGTGCTCTGCAAGCTCTCCAGGACAACATAAAATCTGGGGCTTTGTGCTTTCTTTCGTTCTGAACAAGTGTTATTGTTTTCTGCACAAAAGCGATTCTGCGAAGCAATGTGAAGACTTCTGCTTCCCAGGCACAGAGAAGGTGCTAGCAGGGAATTCTCTGCCTGCCTTTCCCCAGTGCTCTGGAAGCTCTCCAGGACAACATAAAATCTGGGGCTCTGTGCTTTCTTTCGTCTGAACAAGTGTTACTGTTTTCTGCACAAAAGCGATTCTGCGAAGCAATGTGAACAGGCACAGAGAAGGTGCTAGCAGGGAATTCTCTGCCTGCCTTTCCCCAGTGCTCTGCAAGCTCTCCAGGACAACATAAAATCTGGGGCTCTGTGCTTTCTTTCGTTCTGAACAACTGTTACTGTTTTCTGCACAAAAGCGATTCTGCGAAGCAATGTGAACACTTCTGTTTCCCAGGCACAGAGAAGGTGCTAGCAGGGAATTCTCTGCCTGCTTTTCCCCAGTGCTCTGCAAGCTCTCCAGGACAACATAAAATCTGGGGCTCTGTGCTTTCTTTCGTTCTGAACAAGTGTTAGTGTTTTCTGCACAAAAGCGATTCTGCGAAGCAATGTGAAGACTTCTGCTTCCCAGGCACAGAGAAGGTGCTAGCAGGGAATTCTCTGCCTGCCTTTCCCCAGTGCTCTGCAAGCTCTCCAGGACAACATAAAATCTGGGGCTCTGTGCTTTCTTTCGTCTGAACAAGTGTTACTGTTTTCTGCACAAAAGCGATTCTGCGAAGCAATGTGAACAGGCACAGAGAAGGTGCTAGCAGGGAATTCTCTGCCTGCCTTTCCCCAGTGCTCTGCAAGCTCTCCAGGACAACATAAAATCTGGGGCTCTGTGCTTTCTTTCGTTCTGAACAACTGTTACTGTTTTCTGCACAAAAGCAATTCTGCGAAGCAATGTGAACACTTCTGCTTCCCAGGCACAGAGAAGGTGCTAGCAGGGAATTCTCTGCCTGCCTTTCCCCAGTGCTCTGCAAGCTCTCCAGGACAACATAAAATCTGGGGCTCTGTGCTTTCTTTCGTTCTGAACAAGTGTTACTGTTTTCTGCACAAAAGCGATTCTGCGAAGCAATGTGAACAGGCACAGAGAAGGTGCTAGCAGGGAATTCTCTGCCTGCCTTTCCCCAGTGCTCTGCAAGCTCTCCAGGACAACATAGAATCTGGGGCTCTGTGCTTTCTTTCGTTCTGAACAAGTGTTAGTGTTTTCTGCACAAAAGCGATTCTGCGAAGCAATGTGAACACTTCTGCTTCCCAGGCACAGAGAAGGTGCTAGCAGGGAATTCTCTGCCTGCCTTTCCCCAGTGGTCTGCAAGCTCTCCAGGACAACATAAAATCTGGGGCTCTGTGCTTTCTTTCGTTCTGAACAAGTGTTACTGTTTTCTGCACAAAAGCGATTCTGCGAAGCAATGTGAACAGGCACAGAGAAGGTGCTAGCAGGGCATTCTCTGCCTGCCTTTCCCCAGTGCTCTGCAAGCTCTCCAGGACAACATAAAATCTGGGGCTCTGTGCTTTCTTTCGTTCTGAACAAGTGTTACTGTTTTCTGCACAAAAGCGATTCTGCGAAGCAATGGGAACACTTCTGTTTCCCAGGCACAGAGAAGGTGCTAGCAGGGAATTCTCTGCCTGCTTTTCCCCAGTGCTCTGCAAGCTCTCCAGGACAACATAAAATCTGGGGCTTTGTGCTTTCTTTCGTTCTGAACAAGTGTTATTGTTTTCTGCACAAAAGCGATTCTGCGAAGCAATGTGAAGACTTCTGCTTCCCAGGCACAGAGAAGGTGCTAGCAGGGAATTCTCTGCCTGCCTTTCCCCAGTGCTCTGCAAGCTCTCCAGGACAACATAAAATCTGGGGCTCTGTGCTTTCTTTCGTCTGAACAAGTGTTACTGTTTTCTGCACAAAAGCGATTCTGCGTAGCAATGTGAACAGGCACAGAGAAGTTGCTAGCAGGGAATTCTCTGCCTGCCTTTCCCCAGTGCTCTGCAAGCTCTCCAGGACAACATAAAATCTGGGGCTCTGTGCTTTCTTTCGTTCTGAACAAGTGTTACTGTTTTCTGCACAAAAGCGATTCTGCGAAGCAATGTGAACACTTCTGTTTCCCAGGCACAGAGAAGGTGCTAGCAGGGAATTCTCTGCCTGCTTTTCCCCAGTGCTCTGCAAGCTCTCCAGGACAACATAAAATCTGGGGCTCTGTGCTTTCTTTCGTTCTGAACAAGTGTTAGTGTTTTCTGCACAAAAGCGATTCTGCCAAGCAATGTGAACACTTCTGCTTCCCAGGCACAGAGAAGGTGCTAGCAGGGAATTCTCTGCCTGCTTTTCCCCAGTGCTCTGCAAGCTCTCCAGGACAACATAAAATCTGGGGCTCTGTGCTTTCTTTCGTTCTGAACAAGTGTTACTGTTTTCTGCACAAAAGCGATTCTGCGAAGCAATGTGAACACTTGTGCTTCCCAGGCACAGAGAAGGTGCTAGCAGGGAATTCTCTGCCTGCCTTTCCCCAGTGCTCTGCAAGCTCTCCAGGACAACATAAAATCTGGGGCTCTGTGCTTTATTTCGTCTGAACAAGTGTTACTCTTTTCTGCACAAAAGCGATTCTGCGAAGTAATGTGAACAGGCACAGAGAAGGTGCTACCAGGGAATTCTCTGCCTGCCTTTCCCCAGTGCTCTGCAAGCTCTCCAGGACAACATAGAATCTGGGGCTCTGTGCTTTCTTTTGTTCTGAACAAGTGTTACTGTTGTCTGCACAAAAGCGATTCTGCCAAGCAATGTGAACACTTCTGCTTCCAGGCACAGAGAAGGTGCTAGCAGGGAATTCTCTGCCTGCCTTTCCCCAGTGCTCTGCAAGCTCTCCAGGACAACATAAAATCTGGGGATCTGTGCTTTCTTTCGTTCTGAACAAGTGTTACTGTTTTCTGCACAAAAGCGATTCTGCGAAGCAATGTGAACACTTCTGCTTCCCAGGCACAGAGAAGGTGCTAGCAGGGAATTCTCTGCCTGCCTTTCCCCAGTGCTCTGCAAGCTCTCCAGGACAACATAAAATCTGGGGCTCTGTGCTTTCTTTCGTTCTGAACAAGTGTTACTGTTTTCTGCACAAAAGCGATTCTGCGAAGCAATGTGAACAGGCACAGAGAAGGTGCTAGCAGGGAATTCTCTGCCTGCCTTTCCCCAGTGCTCTGCAAGCTCTCCAGGACAACATAAAATCTGGGGCTCTGTGCTTTCTTTCGTCTGAACAAGTGTTACTGTTTTCTGCACAAAAGCGATTCTGCGAAGCAATGTGAACAGGCACAGAGAAGGTGCTAGCAGGGAATTCTCTGCCTGCCTTTCCCCAGTGCTCTGCAAGCTCTCCAGGACAACATAAAATCTGGGGCTCTGTGCTTTCTTTCGTTCTGAACAAGTGTTACTGTTTTCTGCACAAAAGCGATTCTGCGAAGCAATGTGAACACTTCTGCTTCCCAGGCACAGAGAAGGTGCTAGCAGGGAATTCTCTGCCTGCTTTTCCCCAGTGCTCTGCAAGCTCTCCAGGACAACATAAAATCTGGGGCTCTGTGCTTTCTTTCGTTCTGAACAAGTGCTACTGTTTTCTGCACAAAAGCGATTCTGCGAAGCAATGTGAACACTTCTGCTTCCCAGGCACAGAGAAGGTGCTAGCAGGGAATTCTCTGCCTGCCTTTCCCCAGTGCTCTGCAAGCTCTCCAGGACAACAACAAATCTGGGGCTCTGTGCTTTCTTTCGTCTGAACAAGTGTTACTGTTTTCTGCACAAAAGCGATTCTGCGAAGCAATGTGAACAGGCACAGAGAAGGTGCTAGCAGGGAATTCTCTGCCTGCTTTTCCCCAGTGCTCTGCAAGCTCTCCAGGACAACATAAAATCTGGGGCTCTGTGCTTTCTTTCGTTCTGAACAAGTGTTAGTGTTTTCTGCACAAAAGCGATTCTGCGAAGCAATGTGAACACTTCTGCTTCCCAGGCACAGAGAAGGTGCTAGCAGGGAATTCTCTGCCTGCTTTTCCCCAGTGCTCTGCAAGCTCTCCAGGACAACATAAAATCTGGGGCTCTGTGCTTTCTTTTGTTCTGAAAAAGTGTTAGTGTTGTCTGCACAAAAGCGATTCTGCGAAACAATGTGAAGACTTCTGCTTCCCAGGCACAGAGAAGGTGCTAGCAGGGAATTCTCTGCCTGCTTTTCCCCAGTGCTCTGCAAGCTCTCCAGGACAACATAAAATCTGGGGCTCTGTGCTTTCTTTCGTCTGAACAAGTGTTACTGTTTTCTGCACAAAAGCGATTCTGCGAAGCAATGTGAACAGGCACAGAGAAGGTGCTAGCAGGGAATTCTCTGCCTGCCTTTCCCAGTGCTCTGCAAGCTCTCCAGGACAACATAAAATCTGGGGATCTGTGCTTTCTTTCGTTCTGAACAAGTGTTACTGTTTTCTGCACAAAAGCAATTCTGCGAAGCAATGTGAACACTTCTGCTTCCCAGGCACAGAGAAGGTGCTAGCAGGGAATTCTCTGCCTGCCTTTCCCCAGTGCTCTGCAAGTTCTCCAGGACAACATAAAATCTGGGGCTCTGTGCTTTCTTTCGTTCTGAACAAGTGTTACTGTTTTCTGCACAAAAGCGATTCTGCGAAGCAATGTGAACAGGCACAGAGAAGGTGCTAGCAGGGAATTCTCTGCCTGCCTTTCCCCAGTGCTCTGCAAGCTCTCCAGGACAACATAGAATCTGGGGCTCTGTGCTTTCTTTCGTTCTGAACAAGTGTTAGTGTTTTCTGCACAAAAGCGATTCTGCGAAGCAATGTGAACACTTCTGCTTCCCAGGCACAGAGAAGGTGCTAGCAGGGAATTCTCTGCCTGCCTTTCCCCAGTGGTCTGCAAGCTCTCCAGGACAACATAAAATCTGGGGCTCTGTGCTTTCTTTCGTTCTGAACAAGTGTTACTGTTTTCTGCACAAAAGCGATTCTGCGAAGCAATGTGAACAGGCACAGAGAAGGTGCTAGCAGGGCATTCTCTGCCTGCCTTTCCCCAGTGCTCTGCAAGCTCTCCAGGACAACATAAAATCTGGGGCTCTGTGCTTTCTTTCGTTCTGAACAAGTGTTACTGTTTTCTGCACAAAAGCGATTCTGCGAAGCAATGGGAACACTTCTGTTTCCCAGGCACAGAGAAGGTGCTAGCAGGGAATTCTCTGCCTGCTTTTCCCCAGTGCTCTGCAAGCTCTCCAGGACAACATAAAATCTGGGGCTTTGTGCTTTCTTTCGTTCTGAACAAGTGTTATTGTTTTCTGCACAAAAGCGATTCTGCGAAGCAATGTGAAGACTTCTGCTTCCCAGGCACAGAGAAGGTGCTAGCAGGGAATTCTCTGCCTGCCTTTCCCCAGTGCTCTGCAAGCTCTCCAGGACAACATAAAATCTGGGGCTCTGTGCTTTCTTTCGTCTGAACAAGTGTTACTGTTTTCTGCACAAAAGCGATTCTGCGTAGCAATGTGAACAGGCACAGAGAAGTTGCTAGCAGGGAATTCTCTGCCTGCCTTTCCCCAGTGCTCTGCAAGCTCTCCAGGACAACATAAAATCTGGGGCTCTGTGCTTTCTTTCGTTCTGAACAAGTGTTACTGTTTTCTGCACAAAAGCGATTCTGCGAAGCAATGTGAACACTTCTGTTTCCCAGGCACAGAGAAGGTGCTAGCAGGGAATTCTCTGCCTGCTTTTCCCCAGTGCTCTGCAAGCTCTCCAGGACAACATAAAATCTGGGGCTCTGTGCTTTCTTTCGTTCTGAACAAGTGTTAGTGTTTTCTGCACAAAAGCGATTCTGCGAAGCAATGTGAACACTTGTGCTTCCCAGGCACAGAGAAGGTGCTAGCAGGGAATTCTCTGCCTGCTTTTCCCCAGTGCTCTGCAAGCTCTCCAGGACAACATAAAATCTGGGGCTCTGTGCTTTCTTTCGTTCTGAACAAGTGTTACACTTTTCTGCACAAAAGCGATTCTGCGAAGTAATGTGAACAGGCACAGAGAAGGTGCTACCAGGGAATTCTCTGCCTGCCTTTCCCCAGTGCTCTGCAAGCTCTCCAGGACAACATAGAATCTGGGGCTCTGTGCTTTCTTTTGTTCTGAACAAGTGTTACTGTTGTCTGCACAAAAGCGATTCTGCCAAGCAATGTGAACACTTCTGCTTCCAGGCACAGAGAAGGTGCTAGCAGGGAATTCTCTGCCTGCCTTTCCCCAGTGCTCTGCAAGCTCTCCAGGACAACATAAAATCTGGGGATCTGTGCTTTCTTTCGTTCTGAACAAGTGTTACTGTTTTCTGCACAAAAGCGATTCTGCGAAGCAATGTGAACACTTCTGCTTCCCAGGCACAGAGAAGGTGCTAGCAGGGAATTCTCTGCCTGCCTTTCCCCAGTGCTCTGCAAGCTCTCCAGGACAACATAAAATCTGGGGCTCTGTGCTTTCTTTCGTTCTGAACAAGTGTTACTGTTTTCTGCACAAAAGCGATTCTGCGAAGCAATGTGAACAGGCACAGAGAAGGTGCTAGCAGGGAATTCTCTGCCTGCCTTTCCCCAGTGCTCTGCAAGCTCTCCAGGACAACATAAAATCTGGGGCTCTGTGCTTTCTTTCGTCTGAACAAGTGTTACTGTTTTCTGCACAAAAGCGATTCTGCGAAGCAATGTGAACAGGCACAGAGAAGGTGCTAGCAGGGAATTCTCTGCCTGCCTTTCCCCAGTGCTCTGCAAGCTCTCCAGGACAACATAAAATCTGGGGCTCTGTGCTTTCTTTCGTTCTGAACAAGTGTTACTGTTTTCTGCACAAAAGCGATTCTGCGAAGCAATGTGAACACTTCTGCTTCCCAGGCACAGAGAAGGTGCTAGCAGGGAATTCTCTGCCTGCCTTTCCCCAGTGCTCTGCAAGCTCTCCAGGACAACATAAAATCTGGGGCTCTGTGCTTTCTTTCGTCTGAACAAGTGTTACTGTTTTCTGCACAAAAGCGATTCTGCGAAGCAATGTGAACAGGCACAGAGAAGGTGCTAGCAGGGAATTCTCTGCCTGCTTTTCCCCAGTGCTCTGCAAGCTCTCCAGGACAACATAAAATCTGGGGCTCTGTGCTTTCTTTCGTTCTGAACAAGTGCTACTGTTTTCTGCACAAAAGCGATTCTGCGAAGCAATGTGAACACTTCTGCTTCCCAGGCACAGAGAAGGTGCTAGCAGGGAATTCTCTGCCTGCCTTTCCCCAGTGCTCTGCAAGCTCTCCAGGACAACAACAAATCTGGGGCTCTGTGCTTTCTTTCGTCTGAACAAGTGTTACTGTTTTCTGCACAAAAGCGATTCTGCGAAGCAATGTGAACAGGCACAGAGAAGGTGCTAGCAGGGAATTCTCTGCCTGCCTTTCCCCAGTGCTCTGCAAGCTCTCCAGGACAACATAGAATCTGGGGCTCTGTGCTTTCTTTCGTTCTGAACAAGTGTTAGTGTTTTCTGCACAAAAGCGATTCTGCGAAGCAATGTGAACACTTCTGCTTCCCAGGCACAGAGAAGGTGCTAGCAGGGAATTCTCTGCCTGCCTTTCCCCAGTGGTCTGCAAGCTCTCCAGGACAACATAAAATCTGGGGCTCTGTGCTTTCTTTCGTTCTGAACAAGTGTTACTGTTTTCTGCACAAAAGCGATTCTGCGAAGCAATGTGAACAGGCACAGAGAAGGTGCTAGCAGGGCATTCTCTGCCTGCCTTTCCCCAGTGCTCTGCAAGCTCTCCAGGACAACATAAAATCTGGGGCTCTGTGCTTTCTTTCGTTCTGAACAAGTGTTACTGTTTTCTGCACAAAAGCGATTCTGCGAAGCAATGTGAACACTTCTGTTTCCCAGGCACAGACAAGGTGCTAGCAGGGAATTCTCTGCCTGCTTTTCCCCAGTGCTCTGCAAGCTCTCCAGGACAACATAGAATCTGGGGCTCTGTGCTTTCTTTCGTTCTGAACAAGTGTTACTGTTTTCTGCACAAAAGTGATTCTGCGAAGCAATGTGAACACTTCTGCTTCCCAGGCACAGAGAAGGTGCTAGCAGGGAATTCTCTGCCTGCCTTTCCCCAGTGCTCTGCAAGCTCTCCAGGACAACATAGAATCTGGGGCTCTGTGCTTTCTTTCGTTCTGAACAAGTGTTACTGTTTTCTGCACAAAAGCGATTCTGCGAAGCAATGTGAACACTTCTGCTTCCCAGGCACAGAGAAGGTGCTAGCAGGGAATTCTCTGCCTCCTTTTCCCCAGTGCTCTGCAAGCTCTCCAGGACAACATAAAATCTGGGGCTCTGTGCTTTCTTTTGTTCTGAAAAAGTGTTAGTGTTGTCTACACAAAAGCGATTCTGCGAAGTAATGTGAACAGGCACAGAGAAGGTGCTAGCAGGGAATTCTCTGCCTGCCTTTCCCCAGTGCTCTGCAAGCTCTCCAGGACAACATAGAATCTGGGGATCTGTGCTTTCTTTCGTTCTGAACAAGTGCTACTGTTTTCTGCACAAAAGCGATTCTGCGAAGCAATGTGAACACTTCTGCTTCCCAGGCACAGAGAAGGTGCTAGCAGGGAATTCTCTGCCTGCTTTTCCCCAGTGCTCTGCAAGCTCTCCAGGACAACATAGAATCTGGGGCTCTGTGCTTTCTTTCGTTCTGAACAAGTGTTACTGTTTTCTGCACAAAAGTGATTCTGCGAAGCAATGTGAACACTTCTGCTTCCCAGGCACAGAGAAGGTGCTAGCAGGGAATTCTCTGCCTGCCTTTCCCCAGTGCTCTGCAAGCTCTCCAGGACAACATAAAATCTGGGGCTCTGTGCTTTCTTTCGTTCTGAACAAGTGTTAGTGTTTTCTGCACAAAAGCGATTCTGCGAAGCAATGTGAACACTTCTGCTTCCCAGGCACAGAGAAGGTGCTAGCAGGGAATTCTCTGCCTGCTTTTCCCCAGTGCTCTGCAAGCTCTCCAGGACAACATAAAATCTGGGGCTCTGTGCTTTCTTTCGTTCTGAACAAGCGTTACTGTTTTCTGCACAAAAGCGATTCTGCGAAGCAATGTGAACACTTCTGCTTCCCAGGCACAGAGAAGGTGCTAGCAGGGAATTCTCTGCCTGCTTTTCCCCAGTGCTCTGCAAGCTGTCCAGGACAACATAAAATCTGGGGCTCTGTGCTTTCTTTCGTTCTGAACAAGTGCTACTGTTTTCTGCACAAAAGCGATTCTGCGAAGCAATGTGAACACTTCTGCTTCCCAGGCACAGAGAAGGTGCTAGCAGGGAATTCTCTGCCTGCTTTTTCCCAGTGCTCTGCAAGCTCTCCAGGACAACATAGAATCTGGGGCTCTGTGCTTTCTTTCCTTCTGAACAAGTGTTAGTGTTTTCTGCACAAAAGTGATTCTGCGAAGCAATGTGAACACTTCTGCTTCCCAGGCACAGAGAAGGTGCTAGCAGGGAATTCTCTGCCTGCCTTTCCCCAGTGCTCTGCAAGCTCTCCAGGACAACATAAAATCTGGGGCTCTGTGCTTTCTTTCGTCTGAACAAGTGTTACTGTTTTCTGCACAAAAGCGATTCTGCGAAACAATGTGAACAGGCACAGAGAAGGTGCTAGCAGGGAATTCTCTGCCTGCCTTTCCCCAGTGCTCTGCAAGCTCTCCAGGACAACATAAAATCTGGGGCTCTGTGCTTTCTTTCGTTCTGAACAAGTGTTACTGTTTTCTGCACAAAAGCGATTCTGCGAAGCAATGTGAACAGGCACAGAGAAGGTGCTAGCAGGGAATTCTCTGCCTGCCTTTCCCCAGTGCTCTGCAAGCTCTCCAGGACAACATAAAATCTGGGGCTCTGTGCTTTCTTTCGTTCTGAACAAGTGTTAGTGTTTTCTGCACAAAAGCGATTCTGCGAAGCAATGTGAACACTTCTGCTTCCCAGGCACAGAGAAGGTGCTAGCAGGGAATTCTCTGCCTGCTTTTCCCCAGTGCTCTGCAAGCTCTCCAGGACAACATAAAATCTGGGGCTCTGTGCTTTCTTTCGTTCTGAACAAGTGTTACTGTTTTCTGCACAAAAGCGATTCTGCGAAGCAATGTGAACACTTCTGCTTCCCAGGCACAGAGAAGGTGCTAGCAGGGAATTCTCTGCCTGCTTTTCCCCAGTGCTCTGCAAGCTCTCCAGGACAACATAAAATCTGGGGCTCTGTGCTTTCTTTTGTTCTGAAAAAGTGTTAGTGTTGTCTGCACAAAAGCGATTCTGCGAAGCAATGTGAAAACTTCTGCTTCCCAGACAAAGAGAAGGTGCTAGCAGGGAATTCTCTGCCTGCCTTTCCCCAGTGCTCTGCAAGCTCTCCAGGACAACATAAAATCTGGGGCTCTGTGCTTTCTTTCGTCTGAACAAGTGTTACTGTTTTCTGCACAAAAGCGATTCTGCGAAGCAATGTGAACAGGCACAGAGAAGGTGCTAGCAGGGAATTCTCTGCCTGCCTTTCCCCAGTGCTCTGCAAGCTCTCCAGGACAACATAAAATCTGGGGCTCTGTGCTTTCTTTTGTTCTGAACAAGTGTTACTGTTTTCTGCACAAAAGTGATTCTGCGAAACAATGTGAACAGGCACAGAGAAGGTGCTAGCAGGGAATTCTCTGCCTGCCTTTCCCCAGTGCTCTGCAAGCTCTCCAGGACAACATAGAATCTGGGGCTCTGTGCTTTCTTTCGTTCTGAACAAGTGTTACTGTTTTCTGCACAAAAGCGATTCTGCCAAGCAATGTGAACACTTCTGCTTCCCAGGCACAGAGAAGGTGCTAGCAGGGAATTCTCTGCCTGCTTTTCCCCAGTGCTCTGCAAGCTGTCCAGGACAACATAAAATCTGGGGCTCTGTGCTTTCTTTCGTTCCGAACAAGTGTTACTGTTTTCTGCACAAAAGCGATTCTGCGAAGCAATGTGAACACTTCTGCTTCCCAGGCACAGAGAAGGTGCTAGCAGGGAATTCTCTGCCTGCCTTTCCCCAGTGCTCTGCAAGCTCTCCAGGACAACATAAAATCTGGGGCTCTGTGCTTTCTTTCGTTCTGAACAAGTGTTAGTGTTTTCTGCACAAAAGCGATTCTGCCAAGCAATGTGAACACTTCTGCTTCCCAGGCACAGAGAAGGTGCTAGCAGGGAATTCTCTGCCTGCTTTTCCCCAGTGCTCTGCAAGCTCTCCAGGACAACATAAAATCTGGGGCTCTGTGCTTTCTTTCGTTCTGAACAAGTGTTAATGTTTTCTGCACAAAAGCGATTCTGCGAAGCAATGTGAACACTTCTGCTTCCCAGGCACAGAGAAGGTGCTAGCAGGGAATTCTCTGCCTCCTTTTCCCCAGTGCTCTGCAAGCTCTCCAGGACAACATAAAATCTGGGGCTCTGTGCTTTCTTTTGTTCTGAAAAAGTGTTAGTGTTTTCTGCACAAAAGCGATTCTGCGAAGCAATGTGAACACTTCTGCTTCCCAGGCACAGAGAAGGTGATAGCAGGGAATTCTCTGCCTGCCTTTCCCCAGTGCTCTGCAAGCTCTCCAGGACAACATAGAATCTGGGGCTCTGTGCTTTCTTTTGTTCTGAAAAAGTGTTACTGTTGTCTGCACAAAAGCGATTCTGCCAAGCAATGTGAACACTTCTGCTTCCAGGCACAGAGAAGGTGCTAGCAGGGAATTCTCTGCCTGCTTTTCCCCAGTGCTCTGCAAGCTCTCCAGGACAACATAAAATCTGGGGCTCTGTGCTTTCTTTTGTTCTGAAAAAGTGTTAGTGTTGTCTGCACAAAAGCGATTCTGCGAAACAATGTGAAGACTTCTGCTTCCCAGGCACAGAGAAGGTGCTAGCAGGGAATTCTCTGCCTGCCTTTCCCCAGTGCTCTGCAAGCTCTCCAGGACAACATAAAATCTGGGGCTCTGTGCTTTCTTTCGTCTGAACAAGTGTTACTGTTTTCTGCACAAAAGCGATTCTGCGAAGCAATGTGAACAGGCACAGAGAAGGTGCTAGCAGGGAATTCTCTGCCTGCCTTTCCCAGTGCTCTGCAAGCTCTCCAGGACAACATAAAATCTGGGGATCTGTGCTTTCTTTCGTTCTGAACAAGTGTTACTGTTTTCTGCACAAAAGCGATTCTGCGAAGCAATGTGAACACTTCTGCTTCCCAGGCACAGAGAAGGTGCTAGCAGGGAATTCTCTGCCTGCTTTTCCCCAGTGCTCTGCAAGCTCTCCAGGACAACATAAAATCTGGGGCTCTGTGCTTTCTTTCGTTCTGAACAAGTGTTACTGTTTTCTGCACAAAAGTGATTCTGCGAAGCAATGTGAACACTTCTGCTTCCCAGGCACAGAGAAGGTGCTAGCAGGGAATTCTCTGCCTGCCTTTCCCCAGTGCTCTGCAAGCTCTCCAGGACAACATAAAATCTGGGGCTCTGTGCTTTCTTTCGTCTGAAAAAGTGTTACTGTTTTCTGCACAAAAGCGATTCTGCGAAGCAATGTGAACACTTCTGCTTCCCAGGCACAGAGAAGGTGCTAGCAGGGAATTCTCTGCCTGCCTTTCCCCAGTGCTCTGCAAGCTCTCCAGGACAACATAGAATCTGGGGCTCTGTGCTTTCTTTTGTTCTGAACAAGTGTTAGTGTTTTCTGCACAAAAGCGATTCTGCGAAGCAATGTGAACAGGCACAGAGAAGGTGCTAGCAGGGCATTCTCTGCCTGCCTTTCCCCAGTGCTCTGCAAGCTCTCCAGGACAACATAAAATCTGGGGCTCTGTGCTTTCTTTCGTTCTGAACAAGTGTTACTGTTTTCTGCACAAAAGCGATTCTGCGAAGCAATGTGAACACTTCTGTTTCCCAGGCACAGAGAAGGTGCTAGCAGGGAATTCTCTGCCTGCTTTTCCCCAGTGCTCTGCAAGCTCTCCAGGACAACATAAAATCTGGGGCTCTGTGCTTTCTTTCGTTCTGAACAAGTGTTACTGTTTTCTGCACAAAAGCGATTCTGCGAAGCAATGTGAACACTTCTGCTTCCCAGGCACAGAGAAGGTGCTAGCAGGGAATTCTCTGCCTGCTTTTCCCCAGTGCTCTGCAAGCTCTCCAGGACAACATAAAATCTGGGGCTCTGTGCTTTCTTTCGTTCTGAACAAGTGTTACTGTTTTCTGCACAAAAGCGATTCTGCGAAGCAATGTGAAGACTTCTGCTTCCCAGGCACAGAGAAGGTGCTAGCAGGGAATTCTCTGCCTCCTTTTCCCCAGTGCTCTGCAAGTTCTCCAGGACAACATAAAATCTGGGGCTCTGTGCTTTCTTTTGTTCTGAAAAAGTGTTAGTGTTGTCTACACAAAAGCGATTCTGCGAAGCAATGTGAACACTTCTGCTTCCCAGGCACAGAGAAGGTGCTAGCAGGGAATTCTCTGCCTGCCTTTCCCCAGTGCTCTGCAAGCTCTCCAGGACAACATAAAATCTGGGGCTCTGTGCTTTCTTTCGTCTGAACAAGTGTTACTGTTTTCTGCACAAAAGCGATTCTGCGAAGTAATGTGAACAGGCACAGAGAAGTTGCTAGCAGGGAATTCTCTGCCTGCCTTTCCCCAGTGCTCTGCAAACTCTCCAGGACAACATAGAATCTGGAGCTCTGTGCTTTCTTTCGTTCTGAACAAGTGTTAGTGTTTTCTGCACAAAAGTGATTCTGCGAAGCAATGTGAACACTTCTGTTTCCCAGGCACAGAGAAGGTGCTAGCAGGGAATTCTCTGCCTGCTTTTCCCCAGTGCTCTGCAAGCTCTCCAGGACAACATAAAATCTGGGGCTCTGTGCTTTCTTTCGTCTGAACAAGTGTTACTGTTTTCTGCACAAAAGCGATTCTGCGAAACAATGTGAACAGGCACAGAGAAGGTGCTAGCAGGGAATTCTCTGCCTGCCTTTCCCCAGTGCTCTGCAAGCTCTCCAGGACAACATAAAATCTGGGGCTCTGTGCTTTCTTTCGTTCTGAACAAGTGCTACTGTTTTCTGCACAAAAGCGATTCTGCGAAGCAATGTGAACACTTCTGCTTCCCAGGCACAGAGAAGGTGCTAGCAGGGAATTCTCTGCCTGCTTTTCCCCAGTGCTCTGCAAGCTCTCCAGGACAACATAGAATCTGGGGCTCTGTGCTTTCTTTCGTTCTGAACAAGTGTTACTGTTTTCTGCACAAAAGTGATTCTGCGAAGCAATGTGAACACTTCTGCTTCCCAGGCACAGAGAAGGTGCTAGCAGGGAATTCTCTGCCTGCCTTTCCCCAGTGCTCTGCAAGCTCTCCAGGACAACATAAAATCTGCGGCTCTGTGCTTTCTTTCGTCTGAACAAGTGTTACTGTTTTCTGCACAAAAGCGATTCTGCGAAGCAATGTGAACAGGCACAGAGAAGGTGCTAGCAGGGAATTCTC
Organism: Strix uralensis; assembly: GCF_047716275.1. Lineage (NCBI taxonomy): Eukaryota > Metazoa > Chordata > Aves > Strigiformes > Strigidae > Strix > Strix uralensis. The sequence goes on from NW_027436729.1 coordinate 310,068, forward strand.
TGCCTGCCTTTCCCCAGTGCTCTGCAAGCTCTCCAGGACAACATAAAATCTGGGGCTCTGTGCTTTCTTTCGTTCTGAACAAGTGTTACTGTTTTCTGCACAAAAGCGATTCTGCGAAGCAATGGGAACACTTCTGTTTCCCAGGCACAGAGAAGGTGCTAGCAGGGAATTCTCTGCCTGCTTTTCCCCAGTGCTCTGCAAGCTCTCCAGGACAACATAAAATCTGGGGCTCTGTGCTTTCTTTCGTTCTGAACAAGTGTTATTGTTTTCTGCACAAAAGCGATTCTGCGAAGCAATGTGAACACTTCTGCTTCCCAGGCACAGAGAAGGTGCTAGCAGGGAATTCTCTGCCTGCCTTTCCCCAGTGCTCTGCAAGCTCTCCAGGACAACATAGAATCTGGGGCTCTGTGCTTTCTTTTGTTCTGAACAAGTGTTAGTGTTTTCTGCACAAAAGCGATTCTGCGAAGCAATGTGAAGACTTCTGCTTCCCAGGCACAGAGAAGGTGCTAGCAGGGAATTCTCTGCCTCCTTTTCCCCAGTGCTCTGCAAGTTCTCCAGGACAACATAAAATCTGGGGCTCTGTGCTTTCTTTTGTTCTGAAAAAGTGTTACTGTTTTCTGCACAAAAGCGATTCTGCGAAGCAATGTGAACACTTCTGCTTCCCAGGCACAGAGAAGGTGCTAGCAGGGAATTCTCTGCCTGCCTTTCCCCAGTGCTCTGCAAGCTCTCCAGGACAACATAAAATCTGGGGCTCTGTGCTTTCTTTCGTCTGAACAAGTGTTACTGTTTTCTGCACAAAAGCGATTCTGCGAAGTAATGTGAACAGGCACAGAGAAGTTGCTAGCAGGGAATTCTCTGCCTGCCTTTCCCCAGTGCTCTGCAAACTCTCCAGGACAACATAGAATCTGGAGCTCTGTGCTTTCTTTCGTTCTGAACAAGTGTTAGTGTTTTCTGCACAAAAGTGATTCTGCGAAGCAATGTGAACACTTCTGTTTCCCAGGCACAGAGAAGGTGCTAGCAGGGAATTCTCTGCCTGCTTTTCCCCAGTGCTCTGCAAGCTCTCCAGGACAACATAAAATCTGGGGCTCTGTGCTTTCTTTCGTCTGAACAAGTGTTACTGTTTTCTGCACAAAAGCGATTCTGCGAAACAATGTGAACAGGCACAGAGAAGGTGCTAGCAGGGAATTCTCTGCCTGCCTTTCCCCAGTGCTCTGCAAGCTCTCCAGGACAACATAAAATCTGGGGCTCTGTGCTTTCTTTCGTTCTGAACAAGTGCTACTGTTTTCTGCACAAAAGCGATTCTGCGAAGCAATGTGAACACTTCTGCTTCCCAGGCACAGAGAAGGTGCTAGCAGGGAATTCTCTGCCTGCTTTTCCCCAGTGCTCTGCAAGCTCTCCAGGACAACATAAAATCTGGGGCTCTGTGCTTTCTTTCGTTCTGAACAAGTGTTACTGTTTTCTGCACAAAAGCGATTCTGCGAAGCAATGTGAAGACTTCTGCTTCCCAGGCACAGAGAAGGTGCTAGCAGGGAATTCTCTGCCTCCTTTTCCCCAGTGCTCTGCAAGTTCTCCAGGACAACATAAAATCTGGGGCTCTGTGCTTTCTTTTGTTCTGAAAAAGTGTTAGTGTTGTCTACACAAAAGCGATTCTGCGAAGCAATGTGAACACTTCTGCTTCCCAGGCACAGAGAAGGTGCTAGCAGGGAATTCTCTGCCTGCCTTTCCCCAGTGCTCTGCAAGCTCTCCAGGACAACATAAAATCTGGGGCTCTGTGCTTTCTTTCGTCTGAACAAGTGTTACTGTTTTCTGCACAAAAGCGATTCTGCGAAGTAATGTGAACAGGCACAGAGAAGTTGCTAGCAGGGAATTCTCTGCCTGCCTTTCCCCAGTGCTCTGCAAACTCTCCAGGACAACATAGAATCTGGAGCTCTGTGCTTTCTTTCGTTCTGAACAAGTGTTAGTGTTTTCTGCACAAAAGTGATTCTGCGAAGCAATGTGAACACTTCTGTTTCCCAGGCACAGAGAAGGTGCTAGCAGGGAATTCTCTGCCTGCTTTTCCCCAGTGCTCTGCAAGCTCTCCAGGACAACATAAAATCTGGGGCTCTGTGCTTTCTTTCGTCTGAACAAGTGTTACTGTTTTCTGCACAAAAGCGATTCTGCGAAACAATGTGAACAGGCACAGAGAAGGTGCTAGCAGGGAATTCTCTGCCTGCCTTTCCCCAGTGCTCTGCAAGCTCTCCAGGACAACATAAAATCTGGGGCTCTGTGCTTTCTTTCGTTCTGAACAAGTGCTACTGTTTTCTGCACAAAAGCGATTCTGCGAAGCAATGTGAACACTTCTGCTTCCCAGGCACAGAGAAGGTGCTAGCAGGGAATTCTCTGCCTGCTTTTCCCCAGTGCTCTGCAAGCTCTCCAGGACAACATAGAATCTGGGGCTCTGTGCTTTCTTTCGTTCTGAACAAGTGTTACTGTTTTCTGCACAAAAGTGATTCTGCGAAGCAATGTGAACACTTCTGCTTCCCAGGCACAGAGAAGGTGCTAGCAGGGAATTCTCTGCCTGCCTTTCCCCAGTGCTCTGCAAGCTCTCCAGGACAACATAAAATCTGCGGCTCTGTGCTTTCTTTCGTCTGAACAAGTGTTACTGTTTTCTGCACAAAAGCGATTCTGCGAAGCAATGTGAACAGGCACAGAGAAGGTGCTAGCAGGGAATTCTCTGCCTGCCTTTCCCCAGTGCTCTGCAAGCTCTCCAGGACAACATAAAATCTGGGGCTCTGTGCTTTCTTTCGTTCTGAACAAGTGTTACTGTTTTCTGCACAAAAGCGATTCTGCGAAGCAATGGGAACACTTCTGTTTCCCAGGCACAGAGAAGGTGCTAGCAGGGAATTCTCTGCCTGCTTTTCCCCAGTGCTCTGCAAGCTCTCCAGGACAACATAAAATCTGGGGCTCTGTGCTTTCTTTCGTTCTGAACAAGTGTTATTGTTTTCTGCACAAAAGCGATTCTGCGAAGCAATGTGAACACTTCTGCTTCCCAGGCACAGAGAAGGTGCTAGCAGGGAATTCTCTGCCTGCCTTTCCCCAGTGCTCTGCAAGCTCTCCAGGACAACATAGAATCTGGGGCTCTGTGCTTTCTTTTGTTCTGAACAAGTGTTAGTGTTTTCTGCACAAAAGCGATTCTGCGAAGCAATGTGAAGACTTCTGCTTCCCAGGCACAGAGAAGGTGCTAGCAGGGAATTCTCTGCCTCCTTTTCCCCAGTGCTCTGCAAGTTCTCCAGGACAACATAAAATCTGGGGCTCTGTGCTTTCTTTTGTTCTGAAAAAGTGTTACTGTTTTCTGCACAAAAGCGATTCTGCGAAGCAATGTGAACACTTCTGCTTCCCAGGCACAGAGAAGGTGCTAGCAGGGAATTCTCTGCCTGCCTTTCCCCAGTGCTCTGCAAGCTCTCCAGGACAACATAAAATCTGGGGCTCTGTGCTTTCTTTCGTCTGAACAAGTGTTACTGTTTTCTGCACAAAAGCGATTCTGCGAAGTAATGTGAACAGGCACAGAGAAGTTGCTAGCAGGGAATTCTCTGCCTGCCTTTCCCCAGTGCTCTGCAAACTCTCCAGGACAACATAGAATCTGGAGCTCTGTGCTTTCTTTCGTTCTGAACAAGTGTTAGTGTTTTCTGCACAAAAGTGATTCTGCGAAGCAATGTGAACACTTCTGTTTCCCAGGCACAGAGAAGGTGCTAGCAGGGAATTCTCTGCCTGCTTTTCCCCAGTGCTCTGCAAGCTCTCCAGGACAACATAAAATCTGGGGCTCTGTGCTTTCTTTCGTCTGAACAAGTGTTACTGTTTTCTGCACAAAAGCGATTCTGCGAAACAATGTGAACAGGCACAGAGAAGGTGCTAGCAGGGAATTCTCTGCCTGCCTTTCCCCAGTGCTCTGCAAGCTCTCCAGGACAACATAAAATCTGGGGCTCTGTGCTTTCTTTCGTTCTGAACAAGTGCTACTGTTTTCTGCACAAAAGCGATTCTGCGAAGCAATGTGAACACTTCTGCTTCCCAGGCACAGAGAAGGTGCTAGCAGGGAATTCTCTGCCTGCTTTTCCCCAGTGCTCTGCAAGCTCTCCAGGACAACATAGAATCTGGGGCTCTGTGCTTTCTTTCGTTCTGAACAAGTGTTACTGTTTTCTGCACAAAAGTGATTCTGCGAAGCAATGTGAACACTTCTGCTTCCCAGGCACAGAGAAGGTGCTAGCAGGGAATTCTCTGCCTGCCTTTCCCCAGTGCTCTGCAAGCTCTCCAGGACAACATAAAATCTGCGGCTCTGTGCTTTCTTTCGTCTGAACAAGTGTTACTGTTTTCTGCACAAAAGCGATTCTGCGAAGCAATGTGAACAGGCACAGAGAAGGTGCTAGCAGGGAATTCTCTGCCTGCCTTTCCCCAGTGCTCTGCAAGCTCTCCAGGACAACATAAAATCTGGGGCTCTGTGCTTTCTTTCGTTCTGAACAAGTGTTACTGTTTTCTGCACAAAAGCGATTCTGCGAAGCAATGGGAACACTTCTGTTTCCCAGGCACAGAGAAGGTGCTAGCAGGGAATTCTCTGCCTGCTTTTCCCCAGTGCTCTGCAAGCTCTCCAGGACAACATAAAATCTGGGGCTCTGTGCTTTCTTTCGTTCTGAACAAGTGTTATTGTTTTCTGCACAAAAGCGATTCTGCGAAGCAATGTGAACACTTCTGCTTCCCAGGCACAGAGAAGGTGCTAGCAGGGAATTCTCTGCCTGCCTTTCCCCAGTGCTCTGCAAGCTCTCCAGGACAACATAGAATCTGGGGCTCTGTGCTTTCTTTTGTTCTGAACAAGTGTTAGTGTTTTCTGCACAAAAGCGATTCTGCGAAGCAATGTGAACACTTCTGCTTCCCAGGCACAGAGAAGGTGCTAGCAGGGAATTCTCTGCCTGCCTTTCCCCAGTGGTCTGCAAGCTCTCCAGGACAACATAAAATCTGGGGCTCTGTGCTTTCTTTCGTTCTGAACAAGTGTTACTGTTTTCTGCACAAAAGCGATTCTGCGAAGCAATGTGAACAGGCACAGAGAAGGTGCTAGCAGGGCATTCTCTGCCTGCCTTTCCCCAGTGCTCTGCAAGCTCTCCAGGACAACATAGAATCTGGGGCTCTGTGCTTTCTTTCGTTCTGAACAAGTGTTACTGTTTTCTGCACAAAAGTGATTCTGCGAAGCAATGTGAACACTTCTGCTTCCCAGGCACAGAGAAGGTGCTAGCAGGGAATTCTCTGCCTGCTTTTCCCCAGTGCTCTGCAAGCTCTCCAGGACAACATAAAATCTGGGGCTCTGTGCTTTCTTTCGTTCTGAACAAGTGTTACTGTTTTCTGCACAAAAGCGATTCTGCGAAGCAATGTGAAGACTTCTGCTTCCCAGGCACAGAGAAGGTGCTAGCAGGGAATTCTCTGCCTCCTTTTCCCCAGTGCTCTGCAAGTTCTCCAGGACAACATAAAATCTGGGGCTCTGTGCTTTCTTTTGTTCTGAAAAAGTGTTAGTGTTGTCTACACAAAAGCGATTCTGCGAAGCAATGTGAACACTTCTGCTTCCCAGGCACAGAGAAGGTGCTAGCAGGGAATTCTCTGCCTGCCTTTCCCCAGTGCTCTGCAAGCTCTCCAGGACAACATAAAATCTGGGGCTCTGTGCTTTCTTTCGTCTGAACAAGTGTTACTGTTTTCTGCACAAAAGCGATTCTGCGAAGTAATGTGAACAGGCACAGAGAAGTTGCTAGCAGGGAATTCTCTGCCTGCCTTTCCCCAGTGCTCTGCAAACTCTCCAGGACAACATAGAATCTGGAGCTCTGTGCTTTCTTTCGTTCTGAACAAGTGTTAGTGTTTTCTGCACAAAAGTGATTCTGCGAAGCAATGTGAACACTTCTGTTTCCCAGGCACAGAGAAGGTGCTAGCAGGGAATTCTCTGCCTGCTTTTCCCCAGTGCTCTGCAAGCTCTCCAGGACAACATAAAATCTGGGGCTCTGTGCTTTCTTTCGTCTGAACAAGTGTTACTGTTTTCTGCACAAAAGCGATTCTGCGAAACAATGTGAACAGGCACAGAGAAGGTGCTAGCAGGGAATTCTCTGCCTCCCTTTCCCCAGTGCTCTGCAAGCTCTCCAGGACAACATAAAATCTGGGGCTCTGTGCTTTCTTTCGTCTGAACAAGTGTTACTGTTTTCTGCACAAAAGCGATTCTGCGAAGTAATGTGAACAGGCACAGAGAAGTTGCTAGCAGGGAATTCTCTGCCTGCCTTTCCCCAGTGCTCTGCAAACTCTCCAGGACAACAGAGAATCTGGAGCTCTGTGCTTTCTTTCGTTCTGAACAAGTGTTAGTGTTTTCTGCACAAAAGTGATTCTGCGAAGCAATGTGAACACTTCTGTTTCCCAGGCACAGAGAAGGTGCTAGCAGGGAATTCTCTGCCTGCTTTTCCCCAGTGCTCTGCAAGCTCTCCAGGACAACATAAAATCTGGGGCTCTGTGCTTTCTTTCGTCTGAACAAGTGTTACTGTTTTCTGCACAAAAGCGATTCTGCGAAACAATGTGAACAGGCACAGAGAAGGTGCTAGCAGGGAATTCTCTGCCTGCCTTTCCCCAGTGCTCTGCAAGCTCTCCAGGACAACATAAAATCTGGGGCTCTGTGCTTTCTTTCGTTCTGAACAAGTGCTACTGTTTTCTGCACAAAAGCGATTCTGCGAAGCAATGTGAACACTTCTGCTTCCCAGGCACAGAGAAGGTGCTAGCAGGGAATTCTCTGCCTGCTTTTCCCCAGTGCTCTGCAAGCTCTCCAGGACAACATAGAATCTGGGGCTCTGTGCTTTCTTTCGTTCTGAACAAGTGTTACTGTTTTCTGCACAAAAGTGATTCTGCGAAGCAATGTGAACACTTCTGCTTCCCAGGCACAGAGAAGGTGCTAGCAGGGAATTCTCTGCCTGCCTTTCCCCAGTGCTCTGCAAGCTCTCCAGGACAACATAAAATCTGCGGCTCTGTGCTTTCTTTCGTCTGAACAAGTGTTACTGTTTTCTGCACAAAAGCGATTCTGCGAAGCAATGTGAACAGGCACAGAGAAGGTGCTAGCAGGGAATTCTCTGCCTGCCTTTCCCCAGTGCTCTGCAAGCTCTCCAGGACAACATAAAATCTGGGGCTCTGTGCTTTCTTTCGTTCTGAACAAGTGTTACTGTTTTCTGCACAAAAGCGATTCTGCGAAGCAATGGGAACACTTCTGTTTCCCAGGCACAGAGAAGGTGCTAGCAGGGAATTCTCTGCCTGCTTTTCCCCAGTGCTCTGCAAGCTCTCCAGGACAACATAAAATCTGGGGCTCTGTGCTTTCTTTCGTTCTGAACAAGTGTTATTGTTTTCTGCACAAAAGCGATTCTGCGAAGCAATGTGAACACTTCTGCTTCCCAGGCACAGAGAAGGTGCTAGCAGGGAATTCTCTGCCTGCCTTTCCCCAGTGCTCTGCAAGCTCTCCAGGACAACATAGAATCTGGGGCTCTGTGCTTTCTTTTGTTCTGAACAAGTGTTAGTGTTTTCTGCACAAAAGCGATTCTGCGAAGCAATGTGAACACTTCTGCTTCCCAGGCACAGAGAAGGTGCTAGCAGGGAATTCTCTGCCTGCCTTTCCCCAGTGGTCTGCAAGCTCTCCAGGACAACATAAAATCTGGGGCTCTGTGCTTTCTTTCGTTCTGAACAAGTGTTACTGTTTTCTGCACAAAAGCGATTCTGCGAAGCAATGTGAACAGGCACAGAGAAGGTGCTAGCAGGGCATTCTCTGCCTGCCTTTCCCCAGTGCTCTGCAAGCTCTCCAGGACAACATAGAATCTGGGGCTCTGTGCTTTCTTTCGTTCTGAACAAGTGTTACTGTTTTCTGCACAAAAGTGATTCTGCGAAGCAATGTGAACACTTCTGCTTCCCAGGCACAGAGAAGGTGCTAGCAGGGAATTCTCTGCCTGCTTTTCCCCAGTGCTCTGCAAGCTCTCCAGGACAACATAAAATCTGGGGCTCTGTGCTTTCTTTCGTTCTGAACAAGTGTTACTGTTTTCTGCACAAAAGCGATTCTGCGAAGCAATGTGAAGACTTCTGCTTCCCAGGCACAGAGAAGGTGCTAGCAGGGAATTCTCTGCCTCCTTTTCCCCAGTGCTCTGCAAGTTCTCCAGGACAACATAAAATCTGGGGCTCTGTGCTTTCTTTTGTTCTGAAAAAGTGTTAGTGTTGTCTACACAAAAGCGATTCTGCGAAGCAATGTGAACACTTCTGCTTCCCAGGCACAGAGAAGGTGCTAGCAGGGAATTCTCTGCCTGCCTTTCCCCAGTGCTCTGCAAGCTCTCCAGGACAACATAAAATCTGGGGCTCTGTGCTTTCTTTCGTCTGAACAAGTGTTACTGTTTTCTGCACAAAAGCGATTCTGCGAAGTAATGTGAACAGGCACAGAGAAGTTGCTAGCAGGGAATTCTCTGCCTGCCTTTCCCCAGTGCTCTGCAAACTCTCCAGGACAACATAGAATCTGGAGCTCTGTGCTTTCTTTCGTTCTGAACAAGTGTTAGTGTTTTCTGCACAAAAGTGATTCTGCGAAGCAATGTGAACACTTCTGTTTCCCAGGCACAGAGAAGGTGCTAGCAGGGAATTCTCTGCCTGCTTTTCCCCAGTGCTCTGCAAGCTCTCCAGGACAACATAAAATCTGGGGCTCTGTGCTTTCTTTCGTCTGAACAAGTGTTACTGTTTTCTGCACAAAAGCGATTCTGCGAAACAATGTGAACAGGCACAGAGAAGGTGCTAGCAGGGAATTCTCTGCCTCCCTTTCCCCAGTGCTCTGCAAGCTCTCCAGGACAACATAAAATCTGGGGCTCTGTGCTTTCTTTCGTTCTGAACAAGTGTTACTGTTTTCTGCACAAAAGTGATTCTGCGAAGCAATGTGAACACTTCTGCTTCCCAGGCACAGAGAAGGTGCTAGCAGGGAATTCTCTGCCTGCTTTTCCCCAGTGCTCTGCAAGCTCTCCAGGACAACATAAAATCTGGGGCTCTGTGCTTTCTTTCGTTCTGAACAAGTGTTACTGTTTTCTGCACAAAAGCGATTCTGCGAAGCAATGTGAAGACTTCTGCTTCCCAGGCACAGAGAAGGTGCTAGCAGGGAATTCTCTGCCTCCTTTTCCCCAGTGCTCTGCAAGTTCTCCAGGACAACATAAAATCTGGGGCTCTGTGCTTTCTTTTGTTCTGAAAAAGTGTTAGTGTTGTCTACACAAAAGCGATTCTGCGAAGCAATGTGAACACTTCTGCTTCCCAGGCACAGAGAAGGTGCTAGCAGGGAATTCTCTGCCTGCCTTTCCCCAGTGCTCTGCAAGCTCTCCAGGACAACATAAAATCTGGGGCTCTGTGCTTTCTTTCGTCTGAACAAGTGTTACTGTTTTCTGCACAAAAGCGATTCTGCGAAGTAATGTGAACAGGCACAGAGAAGTTGCTAGCAGGGAATTCTCTGCCTGCCTTTCCCCAGTGCTCTGCAAACTCTCCAGGACAACATAGAATCTGGAGCTCTGTGCTTTCTTTCGTTCTGAACAAGTGTTAGTGTTTTCTGCACAAAAGTGATTCTGCGAAGCAATGTGAACACTTCTGTTTCCCAGGCACAGAGAAGGTGCTAGCAGGGAATTCTCTGCCTGCTTTTCCCCAGTGCTCTGCAAGCTCTCCAGGACAACATAAAATCTGGGGCTCTGTGCTTTCTTTCGTCTGAACAAGTGTTACTGTTTTCTGCACAAAAGCGATTCTGCGAAACAATGTGAACAGGCACAGAGAAGGTGCTAGCAGGGAATTCTCTGCCTCCCTTTCCCCAGTGCTCTGCAAGCTCTCCAGGACAACATAAAATCTGGGGCTCTGTGCTTTCTTTCGTTCTGAACAAGTGTTACTGTTTTCTGCACAAAAGCGATTCTGCGAAGCAATGTGAAGACTTCTGCTTCCCAGGCACAGAGAAGGTGCTAGCAGGGAATTCTCTGCCTCCTTTTCCCCAGTGCTCTGCAAGTTCTCCAGGACAACATAAAATCTGGGGCTCTGTGCTTTCTTTTGTTCTGAAAAAGTGTTAGTGTTGTCTACACAAAAGCGATTCTGCGAAGCAATGTGAACACTTCTGCTTCCCAGGCACAGAGAAGGTGCTAGCAGGGAATTCTCTGCCTGCCTTTCCCCAGTGCTCTGCAAGCTCTCCAGGACAACATAAAATCTGGGGCTCTGTGCTTTCTTTCGTCTGAACAAGTGTTACTGTTTTCTGCACAAAAGCGATTCTGCGAAGTAATGTGAACAGGCACAGAGAAGTTGCTAGCAGGGAATTCTCTGCCTGCCTTTCCCCAGTGCTCTGCAAACTCTCCAGGACAACATAGAATCTGGAGCTCTGTGCTTTCTTTCGTTCTGAACAAGTGTTAGTGTTTTCTGCACAAAAGTGATTCTGCGAAGCAATGTGAACACTTCTGTTTCCCAGGCACAGAGAAGGTGCTAGCAGGGAATTCTCTGCCTGCTTTTCCCCAGTGCTCTGCAAGCTCTCCAGGACAACATAAAATCTGGGGCTCTGTGCTTTCTTTCGTCTGAACAAGTGTTACTGTTTTCTGCACAAAAGCGATTCTGCGAAACAATGTGAACAGGCACAGAGAAGGTGCTAGCAGGGAATTCTCTGCCTCCCTTTCCCCAGTGCTCTGCAAGCTCTCCAGGACAACATAAAATCTGGGGCTCTGTGCTTTCTTTCGTTCTGAACAAGTGCTACTGTTTTCTGCACAAAAGCGATTCTGCGAAGCAATGTGAACACTTCTGCTTCCCAGGCACAGAGAAGGTGCTAGCAGGGAATTCTCTGCCTGCCTTTCCCCAGTGCTCTGCAAGCTCTCCAGGACAACATAAAATCTGGGGCTCTGTGCTTTCTTTCGTCTGAACAAGTGTTACTGTTTTCTGCACAAAAGCGATTCTGCGAAGTAATGTGAACAGGCACAGAGAAGTTGCTAGCAGGGAATTCTCTGCCTGCCTTTCCCCAGTGCTCTGCAAACTCTCCAGGACAACATAGAATCTGGAGCTCTGTGCTTTCTTTCGTTCTGAACAAGTGTTAGTGTTTTCTGCACAAAAGTGATTCTGCGAAGCAATGTGAACACTTCTGTTTCCCAGGCACAGAGAAGGTGCTAGCAGGGAATTCTCTGCCTGCTTTTCCCCAGTGCTCTGCAAGCTCTCCAGGACAACATAAAATCTGGGGCTCTGTGCTTTCTTTCGTCTGAACAAGTGTTACTGTTTTCTGCACAAAAGCGATTCTGCGAAACAATGTGAACAGGCACAGAGAAGGTGCTAGCAGGGAATTCTCTGCCTGCCTTTCCCCAGTGCTCTGCAAGCTCTCCAGGACAACATAAAATCTGGGGCTCTGTGCTTTCTTTCGTTCTGAACAAGTGCTACTGTTTTCTGCACAAAAGCGATTCTGCGAAGCAATGTGAACACTTCTGCTTCCCAGGCACAGAGAAGGTGCTAGCAGGGAATTCTCTGCCTGCTTTTCCCCAGTGCTCTGCAAGCTCTCCAGGACAACATAGAATCTGGGGCTCTGTGCTTTCTTTCGTTCTGAACAAGTGTTACTGTTTTCTGCACAAAAGTGATTCTGCGAAGCAATGTGAACACTTCTGCTTCCCAGGCACAGAGAAGGTGCTAGCAGGGAATTCTCTGCCTGCCTTTCCCCAGTGCTCTGCAAGCTCTCCAGGACAACATAAAATCTGCGGCTCTGTGCTTTCTTTCGTCTGAACAAGTGTTACTGTTTTCTGCACAAAAGCGATTCTGCGAAGCAATGTGAACAGGCACAGAGAAGGTGCTAGCAGGGAATTCTCTGCCTGCCTTTCCCCAGTGCTCTGCAAGCTCTCCAGGACAACATAAAATCTGGGGCTCTGTGCTTTCTTTCGTTCTGAACAAGTGTTACTGTTTTCTGCACAAAAGCGATTCTGCGAAGCAATGGGAACACTTCTGTTTCCCAGGCACAGAGAAGGTGCTAGCAGGGAATTCTCTGCCTGCTTTTCCCCAGTGCTCTGCAAGCTCTCCAGGACAACATAAAATCTGGGGCTCTGTGCTTTCTTTCGTTCTGAACAAGTGTTATTGTTTTCTGCACAAAAGCGATTCTGCGAAGCAATGTGAACACTTCTGCTTCCCAGGCACAGAGAAGGTGCTAGCAGGGAATTCTCTGCCTGCCTTTCCCCAGTGCTCTGCAAGCTCTCCAGGACAACATAGAATCTGGGGCTCTGTGCTTTCTTTTGTTCTGAACAAGTGTTAGTGTTTTCTGCACAAAAGCGATTCTGCGAAGCAATGTGAACACTTCTGCTTCCCAGGCACAGAGAAGGTGCTAGCAGGGAATTCTCTGCCTGCCTTTCCCCAGTGGTCTGCAAGCTCTCCAGGACAACATAAAATCTGGGGCTCTGTGCTTTCTTTCGTTCTGAACAAGTGTTACTGTTTTCTGCACAAAAGCGATTCTGCGAAGCAATGTGAACAGGCACAGAGAAGGTGCTAGCAGGGCATTCTCTGCCTGCCTTTCCCCAGTGCTCTGCAAGCTCTCCAGGACAACATAGAATCTGGGGCTCTGTGCTTTCTTTCGTTCTGAACAAGTGTTACTGTTTTCTGCACAAAAGTGATTCTGCGAAGCAATGTGAACACTTCTGCTTCCCAGGCACAGAGAAGGTGCTAGCAGGGAATTCTCTGCCTGCTTTTCCCCAGTGCTCTGCAAGCTCTCCAGGACAACATAAAATCTGGGGCTCTGTGCTTTCTTTCGTTCTGAACAAGTGTTACTGTTTTCTGCACAAAAGCGATTCTGCGAAGCAATGTGAAGACTTCTGCTTCCCAGGCACAGAGAAGGTGCTAGCAGGGAATTCTCTGCCTCCTTTTCCCCAGTGCTCTGCAAGTTCTCCAGGACAACATAAAATCTGGGGCTCTGTGCTTTCTTTTGTTCTGAAAAAGTGTTAGTGTTGTCTACACAAAAGCGATTCTGCGAAGCAATGTGAACACTTCTGCTTCCCAGGCACAGAGAAGGTGCTAGCAGGGAATTCTCTGCCTGCCTTTCCCCAGTGCTCTGCAAGCTCTCCAGGACAACATAAAATCTGGGGCTCTGTGCTTTCTTTCGTCTGAACAAGTGTTACTGTTTTCTGCACAAAAGCGATTCTGCGAAGTAATGTGAACAGGCACAGAGAAGTTGCTAGCAGGGAATTCTCTGCCTGCCTTTCCCCAGTGCTCTGCAAACTCTCCAGGACAACATAGAATCTGGAGCTCTGTGCTTTCTTTCGTTCTGAACAAGTGTTAGTGTTTTCTGCACAAAAGTGATTCTGCGAAGCAATGTGAACACTTCTGTTTCCCAGGCACAGAGAAGGTGCTAGCAGGGAATTCTCTGCCTGCTTTTCCCCAGTGCTCTGCAAGCTCTCCAGGACAACATAAAATCTGGGGCTCTGTGCTTTCTTTCGTCTGAACAAGTGTTACTGTTTTCTGCACAAAAGCGATTCTGCGAAACAATGTGAACAGGCACAGAGAAGGTGCTAGCAGGGAATTCTCTGCCTCCCTTTCCCCAGTGCTCTGCAAGCTCTCCAGGACAACATAAAATCTGGGGCTCTGTGCTTTCTTTCGTTCTGAACAAGTGCTACTGTTTTCTGCACAAAAGCGATTCTGCGAAGCAATGTGAAGACTTCTGCTTCCCAGGCACAGAGAAGGTGCTAGCAGGGAATTCTCTGCCTGCTTTTCCCCAGTGCTCTGCAAGCTCTCCAGGACAACATAGAATCTGGGGCTCTGTGCTTTCTTTCGTTCTGAACAAGTGTTACTGTTTTCTGCACAAAAGTGATTCTGCGAAGCAATGTGAACACTTCTGCTTCCCAGGCACAGAGAAGGTGCTAGCAGGGAATTCTCTGCCTGCCTTTCCCCAGTGCTCTGCAAGCTCTCCAGGACAACATAAAATCTGCGGCTCTGTGCTTTCTTTCGTCTGAACAAGTGTTACTGTTTTCTGCACAAAAGCGATTCTGCGAAGCAATGTGAACAGGCACAGAGAAGGTGCTAGCAGGGAATTCTCTGCCTGCCTTTCCCCAGTGCTCTGCAAGCTCTCCAGGACAACATAAAATCTGGGGCTCTGTGCTTTCTTTCGTTCTGAACAAGTGTTACTGTTTTCTGCACAAAAGCGATTCTGCGAAGCAATGGGAACACTTCTGTTTCCCAGGCACAGAGAAGGTGCTAGCAGGGAATTCTCTGCCTGCTTTTCCCCAGTGCTCTGCAAGCTCTCCAGGACAACATAAAATCTGGGGCTCTGTGCTTTCTTTCGTTCTGAACAAGTGTTATTGTTTTCTGCACAAAAGCGATTCTGCGAAGCAATGTGAACACTTCTGCTTCCCAGGCACAGAGAAGGTGCTAGCAGGGAATTCTCTGCCTGCTTTTCCCCAGTGCTCTGCAAGCTGTCCAGGACAACATAAAATCTGGGGCTCTGTGCTTTCTTTCGTTCTGAACAAGTGCTACTGTTTTCTGCACAAAAGCGATTCTGCGAAGCAATGTGAACACTTCTGCTTCCCAGGCACAGAGAAGGTGCTAGCAGGGAATTCTCTGCCTGCCTTTCCCCAGTGCTCTGCAAGCTCTCCAGGACAACATAAAATCTGGGGCTATGTGTTTTCTTTTGTTCCTAACAAGAGTTACTGTTTTCTGCACAAAAGTGATTCTGCGAAGCAATGTGAACACTTCTGCTTCCCAGGCACAGAGAAGGTGCTAGCAGGGAATTCTCTGCCTGCCTTTCCCCAGTGCTCTGCAAGCTCTCCAGGACAACATAAAATCTGGGGCTCTGTGCTTTCTTTCGTCTGAACAAGTGTTACTGTTTTCTGCACAAAAGCGATTCTGCGAAGCAATGTGAACAGGCACAGAGAAGGTGCTAGCAGGGAATTCTCTGCCTGCCTTTCCCCAGTGCTCTGCAAGCTCTCCAGGACAACATAAAATCTGGGGCTCTGTGCTTTCTTTCGTCTGAACAAGTGTTAGTGTTTTCTGCACAAAAGCGATTCTGCGAAGCAATGTGAACACTTCTGCTTCCCAGGCACAGAGAAGGTGCTAGCAGGGAATTCTCTGCCTGCTTTTCCCCAGTGCTCTGCAAGCTCTCCAGGACAACATAAAATCTGGGGCTCTGTGCTTTCTTTCGTTCTGAACAAGTGTTACTGTTTTCTGCACAAAAGTGATTCTGCGAAGCAATGTGAACACTTCTGCTTCCGAGGCACAGAGAAGGTGCTAGCAGGGAATTCTCTGCCTGCTTTTTCCCAGTGCTCTGCAAGCTCTCCAGGACAACATAGAATCTGGGGCTCTGTGCTTTCTTTCGTTCTGAACAAGTGTTACTGTTTTCTGCACAAAAGTGATTCTGCGAAGCAATGTGAACACTTCTGCTTCCCAGGCACAGAGAAGGTGCTAGCAGGGAATTCTCTGCCTGCCTTTCCCCAGTGCTCTGCAAGCTCTCCAGGACAACATAAAATCTGGGGCTCTGTGCTTTCTTTCGTCTGAACAAGTGTTACTGTTTTCTGCACAAAAGCGATTCTGCGAAATAATGTGAACAGGCACAGAGAAGGTGCTAGCAGGGAATTCTCTGCCTGCCTTTCCCCAGTGCTCTGCAAGCTCTCCAGGACAACATAAAATCTGGGGCTCTGTGCTTTCTTTCGTTCTGAACAAGTGTTATTGTTTTCTGCACAAAAGCGATTCTGCGAAGCAATGTGAAGATTTCTGCTTCCCAGGCACAGAGAAGGTGCTAGCAGGGAATTCTCTGCCTGCCTTTCCCCAGTGCTCTGCAAGCTCTCCAGGACAACATAAAATCTGGGGCTCTGTGCTTTCTTTCGTCTGAACAAGTGTTACTGTTTTCTGCACAAAAGCGATTCTGCGAAGCAATGTGAACAGGCACAGAGAAGGTGCTAGCAGGGAATTCTCTGCCTGCCTTTCCCCAGTGCTCTGCAAGCTCTCCAGGACAACATAAAATCTGGGGCTCTGTGCTTTCTTTCGTTCTGAACAAGTGTTACTGTTTTCTGCACAAAAGCGATTCTGCGAAGCAATGTGAACACTTCTGCTTCCCAGGCACAGAGAAGGTGCTAGCAGGGAATTCTCTGCCTGCTTTTCCCCAGTGCTCTGCAAGCTCTCCAGGACAACATAAAATCTGGGGCTCTGTGCTTTCTTTCGTTCTGAACAAGTGCTACTGTTTTCTGCACAAAAGCGATTCTGCGAAGCAATGTGAACACTTCTGCTTCCCAGGCACAGAGAAGGTGCTAGCAGGGAATTCTCTGCCTGCCTTTCCCCAGTGCTCTGCAAGCTCTCCAGGACAACATAAAATCTGGGGCTCTGTGCTTTCTTTCATTCTGAACAAGTGCTACTGTTTTCTGCACAAAAGCGATTCTGCGAAGCAATGTGAACAGGCACAGAGAAGGTGCTAGCAGGGAATTCTCTGCCTGCCTTTCCCCAGTGCTCTGCAAGCTCTCCAGGACAACATAAAATCTGGGGCTCTGTGCTTTCTTTCGTTCTGAACAAGTGTTAGTGTTTTCTGCACAAAAGCGATTCTGCGAAGCAATGTGAACACTTCTGCTTCCCAGGCACAGAGAAGGTGCTAGCAGGGAATTCTCTGCCTGCTTTTCCCCAGTGCTCTGCAAGCTCTCCAGGACAACATAAAATCTGGGGCTCTGTGCTTTCTTTCGTTCTGAACAAGTGCTACTGTTTTCTGCACAAAAGCGATTCTGCGAAGCAATGTGAAGACTTCTGCTTCCCAGGCACAGAGAAGGTGCTAGCAGGGAATTCTCTGCCTGCTTTTTGCCAGTGCTCTGCAAGCTCTCCAGGATAACATAGAATCTGGGGCTCTGTGCTTTCTTTCGTTATGAACAAGTGTTACTGTTTTCTGCACAAAAGTGATTCTGCGAAGCAATGTGAACACTTCTGCTTCCCAGGCACAGAGAAGGTGCTAGCAGGGAATTCTCTGCCTGCCTTTCCCCAGTGCTCTGCAAGCTCTCCAGGACAACATAAAATCTGGGGCTCTGTGCTTTCTTTCGTCTGAACAAGTGTTACTGTTTTCTGCACAAAAGCGATTCTGCGAAACAATGTGAACAGGCACAGAGAAGGTGCTAGCAGGGAATTCTCTGCCTGCCTTTCCCCAGTGCTCTGCAAGCTCTCCAGGACAACAACAAATCTGGGGCTCTGTGCTTTCTTTCGTCTGAACAACTGTTACTGTTTTCTGCACAAAAGCGATTCTGCGAAGCAATGTGAACAGGCACAGAGAAGGTGCTAGCAGGGAATTCTCTGCCTGCCTTTCCCCAGTGCTCTGCAAGCTCTCCAGGACAACATAAAATCTGGGGCTCTGTGCTTTCTTTCGTTCTGAACAAGTGTTACTGTTTTCTGCACAAAAGTGATTCTGCGAAGCAATGTGAACACTTCTGCTTCCCAGGCACAGAGAAGGTGCTAGCAGGGAATTCTCTGCCTGCCTTTCCCCAGTGCTCTGCAAGCTCTCCAGGACAACATAAAATCTGCGGCTCTGTGCTTTCTTTCGTCTGAACAAGTGTTACTGTTTTCTGCACAAAAGCGATTCTGCGAAATAATGTGAACAGGCACAGAGAAGGTGCTAGCAGGGAATTCTCTGCCTGCCTTTCCCCAGTGCTCTGCAAGCTCTCCAGGACAACATAAAATCTGGGGCTCTGTGCTTTCTTTCGTTCTGAACAAGTGTTATTGTTTTCTGCACAAAAGCGATTCTGCGAAGCAATGTGAAGATTTCTGCTTCCCAGGCACAGAGAAGGTGCTAGCAGGGAATTCTCTGCCTGCCTTTCCCCAGTGCTCTGCAAGCTCTCCAGGACAACATAAAATCTGGGGCTCTGTGCTTTCTTTCGTGCTGAACAAGTGTTACTGTTTTCTGCACAAAAGCGATTCTGCGAAGCAATGTGAACAGGCACAGAGAAGGTGCTAGCAGGGAATTCTCTGCCTGCCTTTCCCCAGTGCTCTGCAAGCTCTCCAGGACAACATAAAATCTGGGGCTCTGTGCTTTCTTTCGTTCTGAACAAGTGTTAGTGTTTTCTGCACAAAAGCGATTCTGCGAAGCAATGTGAACACTTCTGCTTCCCAGGCACAGAGAAGGTGCTAGCAGGGAATTCTCTGCCTGCTTTTCCCCAGTGCTCTGCAAGCTCTCCAGGACAACATAAAATCTGGGGCTCTGTGCTTTCTTTCGTTCTGAACAAGTGTTACTGTTTTCTGCACAAAAGCGATTCTGCGAAGCAATGTGAACACTTCTGCTTCCCAGGCACAGAGAAGGTGCTAGCAGGGAATTCTCTGCCTGCCTTTCCCCAGTGCTCTGCAAGCTCTCCAGGACAACATAAAATCTGGGGCTCTGTGCTTTCTTTCATTCTGAACAAGTGCTACTGTTTTCTGCACAAAAGCGATTCTGCGAAGCAATGTGAAGACTTCTGCTTCCCAGGCACAGAGAAGGTGCTAGCAGGGAATTCTCTGCCTGCTTTTTCCCAGTGCTCTGCAAGCTCTCCAGGACAACATAGAATCTGGGGCTCTGTGCTTTCTTTCGTTCTGAACAAGTGTTACTGTTTTCTGCACAAAAGTGATTCTGCGAAGCAATGTGAACACTTCTGCTTCCCAGGCACAGAGAAGGTGCTAGCAGGGAATTCTCTGCCTGCCTTTCCCCAGTGCTCTGCAAGCTCTCCAGGACAACATAAAATCTGGGGCTCTGTGATTTCTTTCGTCTGAACAAGTGTTACTGTTTTCTGCACAAAAGCGATTCTGCGAAACAATGTGAACAGGCACAGAGAAGGTGCTAGCAGGGAATTCTCTGCCTGCCTTTCCCCAGTGCTCTGCAAGCTCTCCAGGACAACATAAAATCTGGGGCTCTGTGCTTTCTTTCGTTCTGAACAAGTGTTATTGTTTTCTGCACAAAAGCGATTCTGCGAAACAATGTGAAGACCTCTGCTTCCCAGGCACAGAGAAGGTGCTAGCAGGGAATTCTCTGCCTGCCTTTCCCCAGTGCTCTGCAAGCTCTCCAGGACAACAGAAAATCTGGGGCTCTGTGCTTTCTTTCGTTCTGAACAAGTGTTACTGTTTTCTGCACAAAAGCGATTCTGCGAAGCATGTGAACACTTCTGCTTCCCAGGCACAGAGAAGGTGCTAGCAGGGAATTCTCTGCCTGCTTTTTCCCAGTGCTCTGCAAGCTCTCCAGGACAACATAGAATCTGGGGCTCTGTGCTTTCTTTCGTTCTGAACAAGTGTTACTGTTTTCTGCACAAAAGTGATTCTGCGAAGCAATGTGAACACTTGTGCTTCCCAGGCACAGAGAAGGTGCTAGCAGGGAATTCTCTGCCTGCCTTTCCCCAGTGCTCTGCAAGCTCTCCAGGACAACATAAAATCTGGGGCTCTGTGCTTTCTTTCGTCTGAACAAGTGTTACTGTTTTCTGCACAAAAGCGATTCTGCGAAACAATGTGAACAGGCACAGAGAAGGTGCTAGCAGGGAATTCTCTGCCTGCCTTTCCCCAGTGCTCTGCAAGCTCTCCAGGACAACATAAAATCTGGGGCTCTGTGCTTTCTTTCGTTCTGAACAAGTGTTATTGTTTTCTGCACAAAAGCGATTCTGCGAAACAATGTGAAGACCTCTGCTTCCCAGGCACAGAGAAGGTGCTAGCAGGGAATTCTCTGCCTGCCTTTCCCCAGTGCTCTGCAAGCTCTCCAGGACAACATAAAATCTGGGGCTCTGTGCTTTCTTTCGTTCTGAACAAGTGTTACTGTTTTCTGCACAAAAGCGATTCTGCGAAGCAATGTGAACACTTCTGTTTCCCAGGCACAGAGAAGGTGCTAGCAGGGAATTCTCTGCCTGCCTTTCCCCAGTGCTCTGCAAGCTCTCCAGGACAACATAGAATCTGGGGCTCTGTGCTTTCTTTCGTCTGAACAAGTGTTACTGTTTTCTGCACAAAAGCGATTCTGCGAAGCAATGTGAACAGGCACAGAGAAGGTGCTAGCAGGGAATTCTCTGCCTGCCTTTCCCCAGTGCTCTGCAAGCTCTCCAGGACAACATAAAATCTGGGGCTCTGTGCTTTCTTTTGTTCTGAACAAGTGTTAGTGTTTTCTGCACAAAAGCGATTCTGCGAAGCAATGTGAACACTTCTGTTTCCCAGGCACAGAGAAGGTGCTAGCAGGGAATTCTCTGCCTGCTTTTCCCCAGTGCTCTGCAAGCTCTCCAGGACAACATAAAATCTGGGGCTCTGTGCTTTCTTTCGTTCTGAACAAGTGTTAGTGTTTTCTGCACAAAAGCGATTCTGCCAAGCAATGTGAACACTTCTGCTTCCCAGGCACAGAGAAGGTGCTAGCAGGGAATTCTCTGCCTGCTTTTCCCCAGTGCTCTGCAAGCTCTCCAGGACAACATAAAATCTGGGGCTCTGTGTTTTCTTTCGTTCTGAACAAGTGTTACTGTTTTCTGCACAAAAGCGATTCTGCGAAGCAATGTGAACACTTGTGCTTCCCAGGCACAGAGAAGGTGCTAGCAAGGAATTCTCTGCCTGCTTTTCCCCAGTGCTCTGCAAGCTCTCCAGGACAACATAAAATCTGGGGCTCTGTGCTTTCTTTTGTTCTGAAAAATTGTCAGTGTTTTCTGCACAAAAGCGATTCTGCGAAGCAATGTGAACACTTCTGCTTCCCAGGCACAGAGAAGGTGCTAGCAGGGAATTCTCTGCCTGCCTTTCCCCAGTGCTCTGCAAGCTCTCCAGGACAACATAGAATCTGGGGCTCTGTGCTTTCTTTCGTTCTGAAAAAGTGTTACTGTTTTCTGCACAAAAGCGATTCTGCGAAGCAATGTGAACACTTCTGTTTCCCAGGCACAGAGAAGGTGCTAGCAGGGAATTCTCTGCCTGCTTTTCCCCAGTGCTCTGCAAGCTCTCCAGGACAACATAAAATCTGGGGCTCTGTGCTTTCTTTCGTGCTGAACAAGTGTTACTGTTTTCTGCACAAAAGCGATTCTGCGAAGCAATGTGAACAGGCACAGAGAAGGTGCTAGCAGGGAATTCTCTGCCTGCCTGTCCCCAGTGCTCTGCAAGCTCTCCAGGACAACATAAAATCTGGGGCTCTGTGCTTTCTTTCGTTCTGAACAAGTGTTACTGTTTTCTGCACAAAAGCGATTCTGCGAAGCAATGTGAACACTTCTGCTTCCCAGGCACAGAGAAGGTGCTAGCAGGGAATTCTCTGCCTGCTTTTCCCCAGTGCTCTGCAAGCTCTCCAGGACAACATAAAATCTGGGGCTCTGTGCTTTCTTTCGTGCTGAACAAGTGTTACTGTTTTCTGCACAAAAGCGATTCTGCCAAGCAATGTGAACAGGCACAGAGAAGGTGCTAGCAGGGAATTCTCTGCCTGCCTTTCCCCAGTGCTCTGCAAGCTCTCCAGGACAACATAAAATCTGGGGCTCTGTGCTTTCTTTTGTTCTGAAAAATTGTCAGTGTTTTCTGCACAAAAGCGATTCTGCGAAGCAATGTGAACACTTCTGCTTCCCAGGCACAGAGAAGGTGCTAGCAGGGAATTCTCTGCCTGCCTTTCCCCAGTGCTCTGCAAGCTCTCCAGGACAACATAGAATCTGGGGCTCTGTGCTTTCTTTCGTTCTGAAAAAGTGTTACTGTTTTCTGCACAAAAGCGATTCTGCGAAGCAATGTGAACACTTCTGTTTCCCAGGCACAGAGAAGGTGCTAGCAGGGAATTCTCTGCCTGCTTTTCCCCAGTGCTCTGCAAGCTCTCCAGGACAACATAAAATCTGGGGCTCTGTGCTTTCTTTCGTGCTGAACAAGTGTTACTGTTTTCTGCACAAAAGCGATTCTGCGAAGCAATGTGAACAGGCACAGAGAAGGTGCTAGCAGGGAATTCTCTGCCTGCCTTTCCCCAGTGCTCTGCAAGCTCTCCAGGACAACATAAAATCTGGGGCTCTGTGCTTTCTTTCGTTCTGAACAAGTGTTACTGTTTTCTGCACAAAAGCGATTCTGCGAAGCAATGTGAACACTTCTGCTTCCCAGGCACAGAGAAGGTGCTAGCAGGGAATTCTCTGCCTGCTTTTCCCCAGTGCTCTGCAAGCTCTCCAGGACAACATAAAATCTGGGGCTCTGTGCTTTCTTTCGTGCTGAACAAGTGTTACTGTTTTCTGCACAAAAGCGATTCTGCCAAGCAATGTGAACAGGCACAGAGAAGGTGCTAGCAGGGAATTCTCTGCCTGCCTTTCCCCAGTGCTCTGCAAGCTCTCCAGGACAACATAAAATCTGGGGCTCTGTGCTTTCTTTCGTTCTGAACAAGTGTTATTGTTTTCTGCACAAAAGCGATTCTGCGAAGCAATGTGAAGATTTCTGCTTCCCAGGCACAGAGAAGGTGCTAGCAGGGAATTCTCTGCCTGCCTTTCCCCAGTGCTCTGCAAGCTCTCCAGGACAACATAAAATCTGGGGCTCTGTGCTTTCTTTCGTCTGAACAAGTGTTACTGTTTTCTGCACAAAAGCGATTCTGCGAAGCAATGTGAACAGGCACAGAGAAGGTGCTAGCAGGGAATTCTCTGCCTGCCTTTCCCCAGTGCTCTGCAAGCTCTCCAGGACAACATAAAATCTGGGGCTCTGTGCTTTCTTTCGTTCTGAACAAGTGTTACTGTTTTCTGCACAAAAGCGATTCTGCGAAGCAATGTGAACACTTCTGCTTCCCAGGCACAGAGAAGGTGCTAGCAGGGAATTCTCTGCCTGCTTTTCCCCAGTGCTCTGCAAGCTCTCCAGGACAACATAAAATCTGGGGCTCTGTGCTTTCTTTCGTTCTGAACAAGTGTTACTGTTTTCTGCACAAAAGCGATTCTGCGAAGCAATGTGAACACTTCTGCTTCCCAGGCACAGAGAAGGTGCTAGCAGGGAATTCTCTGCCTGCCTTTCCCCAGTGCTCTGCAAGCTCTCCAGGACAACATAAAATCTGGGGCTCTGTGCTTTCTTTCGTTCTGAACAAGTGTTACTGTTTTCTGCACAAAAGCGATTCTGCGAAGCAATGTGAACACTTCTGTTTCCCAGGCACAGAGAAGGTGCTAGCAGGGAATTCTCTGCCTGCCTTTCCCCAGTGCTCTGCAAGCTCTCCAGGACAACATAGAATCTGGGGCTCTGTGCTTTCTTTCGTCTGAACAAGTGTTACTGTTTTCTGCACAAAAGCGATTCTGCGAAGCAATGTGAACAGGCACAGAGAAGGTGCTAGCAGGGAATTCTCTGCCTGCCTTTCCCCAGTGCTCTGCAAGCTCTCCAGGACAACATAAAATCTGGGGCTCTGTGCTTTCTTTCGTTCTGAACAAGTGTTACTGTTTTCTGCACAAAAGCGATTCTGCGAAGCAATGTCAACACTTCTGTTTCCCAGGCACAGAGAAGGTGCTAGCAGGGAATTCTCTGCCTGCTTTTCCCCAGTGCTCTGCAAGCTCTCCAGGACAACATAAAATCTGGGGCTCTGTGCTTTCTTTCGTTCTGAACAAGTGTTAGTGTTTTCTGCACAAAAGCGATTCTGCCAAGCAATGTGAACACTTCTGCTTCCCAGGCACAGAGAAGGTGCTAGCAGGGAATTCTCTGCCTGCTTTTCCCCAGTGCTCTGCAAGCTCTCCAGGACAACATAAAATCTGGGGCTCTGTGTTTTCTTTCGTTCTGAACAAGTGTTACTGTTTTCTGCACAAAAGCGATTCTGCGAAGCAATGTGAACACTTCTGCTTCCCAGGCACAGAGAAGGTGCTAGCAAGGAATTCTCTGCCTGCTTTTCCCCAGTGCTCTGCAAGCTCTCCAGGACAACATAAAATCTGGGGCTCTGTGCTTTCTTTTGTTCTGAAAAATTGTCAGTGTTTTCTGCACAAAAGCGATTCTGCGAAGCAATGTGAACACTTCTGCTTCCCAGGCACAGAGAAGGTGCTAGCAGGGAATTCTCTGCCTGCTTTTTGCCAGTGCTCTGCAAGCTCTCCAGGACAACATAGAATCTGGGGCTCTGTGCTTTCTTTCGTTCTGAACAAGTGTTACTGTTTTCTGCACAAAAGTGATTCTGCGAAGCAATGTGAACAGGCACAGAGAAGGTGCTAGCAGGGAATTCTCTGCCTGCCTTTCCCCAGTGCTCTGCAAGCTCTCCAGGACAACATAAAATCTGGGGCTCTGTGCTTTCTTTCGTCTGAACAAGTGTTACTGTTTTCTGCACAAAAGCGATTCTGCGAAACAATGTGAACAGGCACAGAGAAGGTGCTAGCAGGGAATTCTCTGCCTGCCTTTCCCCAGTGCTCTGCAAGCTCTCCAGGACAACAACAAATCTGGGGCTCTGTGCTTTCTTTCGTCTGAACAAGTGTTACTGTTTTCTGCACAAAAGCGATTCTGCGAAGCAATGTGAACAGGCACAGAGAAGGTGCTAGCAGGGAATTCTCTGCCTGCCTTTCCCCAGTGCTCTGCAAGCTCTCCAGGACAACATAAAATCTGGGGCTCTGTGCTTTCTTTCGTTCTGAACAAGTGTTAGTGTTTTCTGCACAAAAGCGATTCTGCGAAGCAATGTGAACACTTCTGCTTCCCAGGCACAGAGAAGGTGCTAGCAGGGAATTCTCTGCCTGCTTTTCCCCAGTGCTCTGCAAGCTCTCCAGGACAACATAAAATCTGGGGCTCTGTGCTTTCTTTCGTTCTGAACAAGTGTTACTGTTTTCTGCACAAAAGCGATTCTGCAAAGCAATGTGAACACTTCTGCTTCCCAGGCACAGAGAAGGTGCTAGCAGGGAATTCTCTGCCTGCCTTTCCCCAGTGCTCTGCAAGCTCTCCAGGACAACATAAAATCTGGGGCTCTGTGCTTTCTTTCATTCTGAACAAGTGCTACTGTTTTCTGCACAAAAGCGATTCTGCGAAGCAATGTGAAGACTTCTGCTTCCCAGGCACAGAGAAGGTGCTAGCAGGGAATTCTCTGCCTGCTTTTTCCCAGTGCTCTGCAAGCTCTCCAGGACAACATAGAATCTGGGGCTCTGTGCTTTCTTTCGTTCTGAACAAGTGTTACTGTTTTCTGCACAAAAGTGATTCTGCGAAGCAATGTGAACACTTCTGCTTCCCAGGCACAGAGAAGGTGCTAGCAGGGAATTCTCTGCCTGCCTTTCCCCAGTGCTCTGCAAGCTCTCCAGGACAACATAAAATCTGGGGCTCTGTGCTTTCTTTCGTCTGAACAAGTGTTACTGTTTTCTGCACAAAAGCGATTCTGCGAAACAATGTGAACAGGCACAGAGAAGGTGCTAGCAGGGAATTCTCTGCCTGCCTTTCCCCAGTGCTCTGCAAGCTCTCCAGGACAACATAAAATCTGGGGCTCTGTGCTTTCTTTCGTTCTGAACAAGTGTTATTGTTTTCTGCACAAAAGCGATTCTGCGAAACAATGTGAAGACCTCTGCTTCCCAGGCACAGAGAAGGTGCTAGCAGGGAATTCTCTGCCTGCCTTTCCCCAGTGCTCTGCAAGCTCTCCAGGACAACATAAAATCTGGGGCTCTGTGCTTTCTTTCCTTCTGAACAAGTGTTACTGTTTTCTGCACAAAAGCGATTCTGCGAAGGAATGTGAACAGGCACAGAGAAGGTGCTAGCAGGGAATTCTCTGCCTGCCTTTCCCCAGTGCTCTGCAAGCTCTCCAGGACAACAGAAAATCTGGGGCTCTGTGCTTTCTTTCGTTCTGAACAAGTGCTACTGTTTTCTGCACAAAAGCGATTCTGCGAAGCAATGTGAACACTTCTGCTTCCCAGGCACAGAGAAGGTGCTAGCAGGGAATTCTCTGCCTGCTTTTCCCCAGTGCTCCGCAAGCTCTCCAGGACAACATAAAATCTGGGGCTCTGTGCTTTCTTTCGTTCTGAACAAGTGTTACTGTTTTCTGCACAAAAGCGATTCTGCCAAGCAATGTGAACACTTCTGCTTCCCAGGCACAGAGAAGGTGCTAGCAGGGAATTCTCTGCCTGCTTTTCCCCAGTACTCTGCAAGCTGTCCAGGACAACATAAAATGTGGGGCTCTGTGCTTTCTTTCGTTCTGAACAAGTGCTACTGTTTTCTGCACAAAAGCGATTCTGCGAAGCAATGTGAACACTTCTGCTTCCCAGGCACAGAGAAGGTGCTAGCAGGGAATTCTCTGCCTGCTTTTCCCCAGTGCTCTGCAAGCTCTCCAGGACAACATAGAATCTGGGGCTCTGTGCTTTCTTTCGTTCTGAACAAGTGTTACTGTTTTCTGCACAAAAGTGATTCTGCGAAGCAATGTGAACACTTCTGCTTCCCAGGCACAGAGAAGGTGCTAGCAGGGAATTCTCTGCCTGCCTTTCCCCAGTGCTCTGCAAGCTCTCCAGGACAACATAAAATCTGGGGCTCTGTGCTTTCTTTCGTCTGAACAAGTGTTACTGTTTTCTGCACAAAAGCGATTCTGCGAAACAATGTGAACAGGCACAGAGAAGGTGCTAGCAGGGAATTCTCTGCCTGCCTTTCCCCAGTGCTCTGCAAGCTCTCCAGGACAACATAGAATCTGGGGCTCTGTGCTTTCTTTCGTTCTGAACAAGTGTTACTGTTTTCTGCACAAAAGCGATTCTGCGAAGCAATGTGAACACTTCTGCTTCCCAGGCACAGAGAAGGTGCTAGCAGGGAATTCTCTGCCTGCTTTTCCCCAGTGCTCTGCAAGCTCTCCAGGACAACATAAAATCTGGGGCTCTGTGCTTTCTTTCGTGCTGAACAAGTGTTACTGTTTTCTGCACAAAAGCGATTCTGCGAAGCAATGTGAACAGGCACAGAGAAGGTGCTAGCAGGGAATTCTCTGCCTGCCTTTCCCCAGTGCTCTGCAAGCTCTCCAGGACAACATAAAATCTGGGGCTCTGTGCTTTCTTTCGTTCTGAACAAGTGTTACTGTTTTCTGCACAAAAGCGATTCTGCGAAGCAATGTGAACACTTCTGCTTCCCAGGCACAGAGAAGGTGCTAGCAGGGAATTCTCTGCCTGCTTTTCCCCAGTGCTCTGCAAGCTCTCCAGGACAACATAAAATCTGGGGCTCTGTGCTTTCTTTCGTTCTGAACAAGTGTTACTGTTTTCTGCACAAAAGCGATTCTGCCAAGCAATGTGAACAGGCACAGAGAAGGTGCTAGCAGGGAATTCTCTGCCTGCTTTTCCCCAGTGCTCTGCAAGCTCTCCAGGACAACATAAAATCTGCGGCTCTGTGCTTTCTTTCGTCTGAACAAGTGTTACTGTTTTCTGCACAAAAGCGATTCTGCGAAACAATGTGAAGACCTCTGCTTCCCAGGCACAGAGAAGGTGCTAGCAGGGAATTCTCTGCCTGCCTTTCCCCAGTGCTCTGCAAGCTCTCCAGGACAACATAAAATCTGGGGCTCTGTGCTTTCTTTCGTTCTGAACAAGTGTTACTGTTTTCTGCACAAAAGCGATTCTGCGAAGCAATGTGAACACTTCTGTTTCCCAGGCACAGAGAAGGTGCTAGCAGGGAATTCTCTGCCTGCCTTTCCCCAGTGCTCTGCAAGCTCTCCAGGACAACATAGAATCTGGGGCTCTGTGCTTTCTTTCGTCTGAACAAGTGTTACTGTTTTCTGCACAAAAGCGATTCTGCGAAGCAATGTGAACAGGCACAGAGAAGGTGCTAGCAGGGAATTCTCTGCCTGCCTTTCCCCAGTGCTCTGCAAGCTCTCCAGGACAACATAAAATCTGGGGCTCTGTGCTTTCTTTCGTTCTGAACAAGTGTTACTGTTTTCTGCACAAAAGCGATTCTGCGAAGCAATGTGAACACTTCTGTTTCCCAGGCACAGAGAAGGTGCTAGCAGGGAATTCTCTGCCTGCTTTTCCCCAGTGCTCTGCAAGCTCTCCAGGACAACATAAAATCTGGGGCTCTGTGCTTTCTTTCGTTCTGAACAAGTGTTAGTGTTTTCTGCACAAAAGCGATTCTGCCAAGCAATGTGAACACTTCTGCTTCCCAGGCACAGAGAAGGTGCTAGCAGGGAATTCTCTGCCTGCTTTTCCCCAGTGCTCTGCAAGCTCTCCAGGACAACATAAAATCTGGGGCTCTGTGTTTTCTTTCGTTCTGAACAAGTGTTACTGTTTTCTGCACAAAAGCGATTCTGCGAAGCAATGTGAACACTTCTGCTTCCCAGGCACAGAGAAGGTGCTAGCAAGGAATTCTCTGCCTGCTTTTCCCCAGTGCTCTGCAAGCTCTCCAGGACAACATAAAATCTGGGGCTCTGTGCTTTCTTTTGTTCTGAAAAATTGTCAGTGTTTTCTGCACAAAAGCGATTCTGCGAAGCAATGTGAACACTTCTGCTTCCCAGGCACAGAGAAGGTGCTAGCAGGGAATTCTCTGCCTGCCTTTCCCCAGTGCTCTGCAAGCTCTCCAGGACAACATAGAATCTGGGGCTCTGTGCTTTCTTTCGTTCTGAAAAAGTGTTACTGTTTTCTGCACAAAAGCGATTCTGCGAAGCAATGTGAACACTTCTGTTTCCCAGGCACAGAGAAGGTGCTAGCAGGGAATTCTCTGCCTGCTTTTCCCCAGTGCTCTGCAAGCTCTCCAGGACAACATAAAATCTGGGGCTCTGTGCTTTCTTTCGTGCTGAACAAGTGTTACTGTTTTCTGCACAAAAGCGATTCTGCGAAGCAATGTGAACAGGCACAGAGAAGGTGCTAGCAGGGAATTCTCTGCCTGCCTTTCCCCAGTGCTCTGCAAGCTCTCCAGGACAACATAAAATCTGGGGCTCTGTGCTTTCTTTCGTTCTGAACAAGTGTTACTGTTTTCTGCACAAAAGCGATTCTGCGAAGCAATGTGAACACTTCTGTTTCCCAGGCACAGAGAAGGTGCTAGCAGGGAATTCTCTGCCTGCTTTTTCCCAGTGCTCTGCAAGCTCTCCAGGACAACATAGAATCTGGGGCTCTGTGCTTTCTTTCGTTCTGAACAAGTGTTACTGTTTTCTGCACAAAAGTGATTCTGCGAAGCAATGTGAACACTTCTGCTTCCCAGGCACAGAGAAGGTGCTAGCAGGGAATTCTCTGCCTGCCTTTCCCCAGTGCTCTGCAAGCTCTCCAGGACAACATAAAATCTGGGGCTCTGTGCTTTCTTTCGTTCTGAACAAGTGTTACTGTTTTCTGCACAAAAGCGATTCTGCGAAGCAATGTGAACACTTCTGTTTCCCAGGCACAGAGAAGGTGCTAGCAGGGAATTCTCTGCCTGCCTTTCCCCAGTGCTCTGCAAGCTCTCCAGGACAACATAGAATCTGGGGCTCTGTGCTTTCTTTCGTCTGAACAAGTGTTACTGTTTTCTGCACAAAAGCGATTCTGCGAAGCAATGTGAACAGGCACAGAGAAGGTGCTAGCAGGGAATTCTCTGCCTGCCTTTCCCCAGTGCTCTGCAAGCTCTCCAGGACAACATAAAATCTGGGGCTCTGTGCTTTCTTTCGTTCTGAACAAGTGTTACTGTTTTCTGCACAAAAGCGATTCTGCGAAGCAATGTGAACACTTCTGTTTCCCAGGCACAGAGAAGGTGCTAGCAGGGAATTCTCTGCCTGCTTTTCCCCAGTGCTCTGCAAGCTCTCCAGGACAACATAAAATCTGGGGCTCTGTGCTTTCTTTCGTTCTGAACAAGTGTTAGTGTTTTCTGCACAAAAGCGATTCTGCCAAGCAATGTGAACACTTCTGCTTCCCAGGCACAGAGAAGGTGCTAGCAGGGAATTCTCTGCCTGCTTTTCCCCAGTGCTCTGCAAGCTCTCCAGGACAACATAAAATCTGGGGCTCTGTGTTTTCTTTCGTTCTGAACAAGTGTTACTGTTTTCTGCACAAAAGCGATTCTGCGAAGCAATGTGAACACTTCTGCTTCCCAGGCACAGAGAAGGTGCTAGCAAGGAATTCTCTGCCTGCTTTTCCCCAGTGCTCTGCAAGCTCTCCAGGACAACATAAAATCTGGGGCTCTGTGCTTTCTTTTGTTCTGAAAAATTGTCAGTGTTTTCTGCACAAAAGCGATTCTGCGAAGCAATGTGAACACTTCTGCTTCCCAGGCACAGAGAAGGTGCTAGCAGGGAATTCTCTGCCTGCCTTTCCCCAGTGCTCTGCAAGCTCTCCAGGACAACATAGAATCTGGGGCTCTGTGCTTTCTTTCGTTCTGAAAAAGTGTTACTGTTTTCTGCACAAAAGCGATTCTGCGAAGCAATGTGAACACTTCTGTTTCCCAGGCACAGAGAAGGTGCTAGCAGGGAATTCTCTGCCTGCTTTTCCCCAGTGCTCTGCAAGCTCTCCAGGACAACATAAAATCTGGGGCTCTGTGCTTTCTTTCGTGCTGAACAAGTGTTACTGTTTTCTGCACAAAAGCGATTCTGCGAAGCAATGTGAACAGGCACAGAGAAGGTGCTAGCAGGGAATTCTCTGCCTGCCTTTCCCCAGTGCTCTGCAAGCTCTCCAGGACAACATAAAATCTGGGGCTCTGTGCTTTCTTTCGTTCTGAACAAGTGTTACTGTTTTCTGCACAAAAGCGATTCTGCGAAGCAATGTGAACACTTCTGCTTCCCAGGCACAGAGAAGGTGCTAGCAGGGAATTCTCTGCCTGCTTTTCCCCAGTGCTCTGCAAGCTCTCCAGGACAACATAAAATCTGGGGCTCTGTGCTTTCTTTCGTGCTGAACAAGTGTTACTGTTTTCTGCACAAAAGCGATTCTGCCAAGCAATGTGAACAGGCACAGAGAAGGTGCTAGCAGGGAATTCTCTGCCTGCCTTTCCCCAGTGCTCTGCAAGCTCTCCAGGACAACATAAAATCTGGGGCTCTGTGCTTTCTTTTGTTCTGAAAAATTGTCAGTGTTTTCTGCACAAAAGCGATTCTGCGAAGCAATGTGAACACTTCTGCTTCCCAGGCACAGAGAAGGTGCTAGCAGGGAATTCTCTGCCTGCCTTTCCCCAGTGCTCTGCAAGCTCTCCAGGACAACATAGAATCTGGGGCTCTGTGCTTTCTTTCGTTCTGAAAAAGTGTTACTGTTTTCTGCACAAAAGCGATTCTGCGAAGCAATGTGAACACTTCTGTTTCCCAGGCACAGAGAAGGTGCTAGCAGGGAATTCTCTGCCTGCTTTTTCCCAGTGCTCTGCAAGCTCTCCAGGACAACATAGAATCTGGGGCTCTGTGCTTTCTTTCGTTCTGAACAAGTGTTACTGTTTTCTGCACAAAAGTGATTCTGCGAAGCAATGTGAACACTTCTGCTTCCCAGGCACAGAGAAGGTGCTAGCAGGGAATTCTCTGCCTGCCTTTCCCCAGTGCTCTGCAAGCTCTCCAGGACAACATAAAATCTGGGGCTCTGTGCTTTCTTTCGTCTGAACAAGTGTTATTGTTTTCTGCACAAAAGCGATTCTGCGAAACAATGTGAAGACCTCTGCTTCCCAGGCACAGAGAAGGTGCTAGCAGGGAATTCTCTGCCTGCCTTTCCCCAGTGCTCTGCAAGCTCTCCAGGACAACATAAAATCTGGGGCTCTGTGCTTTCTTTCCTTCTGAACAAGTGTTACTGTTTTCTGCACAAAAGCGATTCTGCGAAGGAATGTGAACAGGCACAGAGAAGGTGCTAGCAGGGAATTCTCTGCCTGCCTTTCCCCAGTGCTCTGCAAGCTCTCCAGGACAACAGAAAATCTGGGGCTCTGTGCTTTCTTTCGTTCTGAACAAGTGCTACTGTTTTCTGCACAAAAGCGATTCTGCGAAGCAATGTGAACACTTCTGCTTCCCAGGCACAGAGAAGGTGCTAGCAGGGAATTCTCTGCCTGCTTTTCCCCAGTGCTCCGCAAGCTCTCCAGGACAACATAAAATCTGGGGCTCTGTGCTTTCTTTCGTTCTGAACAAGTGTTACTGTTTTCTGCACAAAAGCGATTCTGCGAAGCAATGTGAACACTTCTGCTTCCCAGGCACAGAGAAGGTGCTAGCAGGGAATTCTCTGCCTGCTTTTCCCCAGTACTCTGCAAGCTGTCCAGGACAACATAAAATGTGGGGCTCTGTGCTTTCTTTCGTTCTGAACAAGTGCTACTGTTTTCTGCACAAAAGCGATTCTGCGAAGCAATGTGAACACTTCTGCTTCCCAGGCACAGAGAAGGTGCTAGCAGGGAATTCTCTGCCTGCTTTTCCCCAGTGCTCTGCAAGCTCTCCAGGACAACATAGAATCTGGGGCTCAGTGCTTTCTTTCGTTCTGAACAAGTGTTACTGTTTTCTGCACAAAAGTGATTCTGCGAAGCAATGTGAACACTTCTGCTTCCCAGGCACAGAGAAGGTGCTAGCAGGGAATTCTCTGCCTGCCTTTCCCCAGTGCTCTGCAAGCTCTCCAGGACAACATAAAATCTGGGGCTCTGTGCTTTCTTTCGTCTGAACAAGTGTTACTGTTTTCTGCACAAAAGCGATTCTGCGAAACAATGTGAACAGGCACAGAGAAGGTGCTAGCAGGGAATTCTCTGCCTGCCTTTCCCCAGTGCTCTGCAAGCTCTCCAGGACAACATAGAATCTGGGGCTCTGTGCTTTCTTTCGTTCTGAACAAGTGTTACTGTTTTCTGCACAAAAGCGATTCTGCGAAGCAATGGGAACACTTCTGTTTCCCAGGCACAGAGAAGGTGCTAGCAGGGAATTCTCTGCCTGCTTTTCCCCAGTGCTCTGCAAGCTCTCCAGGACAACATAAAATCTGGGGCTCTGTGCTTTCTTTCGTGCTGAACAAGTGTTACTGTTTTCTGCACAAAAGCGATTCTGCGAAGCAATGTGAACAGGCACAGAGAAGGTGCTAGCAGGGAATTCTCTGCCTGCCTTTCCCCAGTGCTCTGCAAGCTCTCCAGGACAACATAAAATCTGGGGCTCTGTGCTTTCTTTCGTTCTGAACAAGTGTTACTGTTTTCTGCACAAAAGCGATTCTGCGAAGCAATGTGAACACTTCTGCTTCCCAGGCACAGAGAAGGTGCTAGCAGGGAATTCTCTGCCTGCTTTTCCCCAGTGCTCTGCAAGCTCTCCAGGACAACATAAAATCTGGGGCTCTGTGCTTTCTTTCGTTCTGAACAAGTGTTACTGTTTTCTGCACAAAAGCGATTCTGCCAAGCAATGTGAACAGGCACAGAGAAGGTGCTAGCAGGGAATTCTCTGCCTGCCTTTCCCCAGTGCTCTGCAAGCTCTCCAGGACAACATAAAATCTGCGGCTCTGTGCTTTCTTTCGTCTGAACAAGTGTTACTGTTTTCTGCACAAAAGCGATTCTGCGAAGCAATGTGAACACTTCTGTTTCCCAGGCACAGAGAAGGTGCTAGCAGGGAATTCTCTGCCTGCCTTTCCCCAGTGCTCTGCAAGCTCTCCAGGACAACATAGAATCTGGGGCTCTGTGCTTTCTTTCGTCTGAACAAGTGTTACTGTTTTCTGCACAAAAGCGATTCTGCGAAGCAATGTGAACAGGCACAGAGAAGGTGCTAGCAGGGAATTCTCTGCCTGCCTTTCCCCAGTGCTCTGCAAGCTCTCCAGGACAACATAAAATCTGGGGCTCTGTGCTTTCTTTCGTTCTGAACAAGTGTTACTGTTTTCTGCACAAAAGCGATTCTGCGAAGCAATGTGAACACTTCTGTTTCCCAGGCACAGAGAAGGTGCTAGCAGGGAATTCTCTGCCTGCTTTTCCCCAGTGCTCTGCAAGCTCTCCAGGACAACATAAAATCTGGGGCTCTGTGCTTTCTTTCGTTCTGAACAAGTGTTAGTGTTTTCTGCACAAAAGCGATTCTGCGAAGCAATGTGAACACTTCTGCTTCCCAGGCACAGAGAAGGTGCTAGCAGGGAATTCTCTGCCTGCTTTTCCCCAGTGCTCTGCAAGCTCTCCAGGACAACATAAAATCTGGGGCTCTGTGTTTTCTTTCGTTCTGAACAAGTGTTACTGTTTTCTGCACAAAAGCGATTCTGCGAAGCAATGTGAACACTTCTGCTTCCCAGGCACAGAGAAGGTGCTAGCAAGGAATTCTCTGCCTGCTTTTCCCCAGTGCTCTGCAAGCTCTCCAGGACAACATAAAATCTGGGGCTCTGTGCTTTCTTTTGTTCTGAAAAATTGTCAGTGTTTTCTGCACAAAAGCGATTCTGCGAAGCAATGTGAACACTTCTGCTTCCCAGGCACAGAGAAGGTGCTAGCAGGGAATTCTCTGCCTGCCTTTCCCCAGTGCTCTGCAAGCTCTCCAGGACAACATAGAATCTGGGGCTCTGTGCTTTCTTTCGTTCTGAAAAAGTGTTACTGTTTTCTGCACAAAAGCGATTCTGCGAAGCAATGTGAACACTTCTGTTTCCCAGGCACAGAGAAGGTGCTAGCAGGGAATTCTCTGCCTGCTTTTCCCCAGTGCTCTGCAAGCTCTCCAGGACAACATAAAATCTGGGGCTCTGTGCTTTCTTTCGTGCTGAACAAGTGTTACTGTTTTCTGCACAAAAGCGATTCTGCGAAGCAATGTGAACAGGCACAGAGAAGGTGCTAGCAGGGAATTCTCTGCCTGCCTTTCCCCAGTGCTCTGCAAGCTCTCCAGGACAACATAAAATCTGGGGCTCTGTGCTTTCTTTCGTTCTGAACAAGTGTTACTGTTTTCTGCACAAAAGCGATTCTGCGAAGCAATGTGAACACTTCTGCTTCCCAGGCACAGAGAAGGTGCTAGCAGGGAATTCTCTGCCTGCTTTTCCCCAGTGCTCTGCAAGCTCTCCAGGACAACATAAAATCTGGGGCTCTGTGCTTTCTTTCGTGCTGAACAAGTGTTACTGTTTTCTGCACAAAAGCGATTCTGCCAAGCAATGTGAACAGGCACAGAGAAGGTGCTAGCAGGGAATTCTCTGCCTGCTTTTCCCCAGTGCTCTGCAAGCTCTCCAGGACAACATAAAATCTGGGGCTCTGTGCTTTCTTTTGTTCTGAAAAATTGTCAGTGTTTTCTGCACAAAAGCGATTCTGCGAAGCAATGTGAACACTTCTGCTTCCCAGGCACAGAGAAGGTGCTAGCAGGGAATTCTCTGCCTGCCTTTCCCCAGTGCTCTGCAAGCTCTCCAGGACAACATAGAATCTGGGGCTCTGTGCTTTCTTTCGTTCTGAAAAAGTGTTACTGTTTTCTGCACAAAAGCGATTCTGCGAAGCAATGTGAACACTTCTGTTTCCCAGGCACAGAGAAGGTGCTAGCAGGGAATTCTCTGCCTGCTTTTCCCCAGTGCTCTGCAAGCTCTCCAGGACAACATAAAATCTGGGGCTCTGTGCTTTCTTTCGTGCTGAACAAGTGTTACTGTTTTCTGCACAAAAGCGATTCTGCGAAGCAATGTGAACAGGCACAGAGAAGGTGCTAGCAGGGAATTCTCTGCCTGCCTTTCCCCAGTGCTCTGCAAGCTCTCCAGGACAACATAAAATCTGGGGCTCTGTGCTTTCTTTCGTTCTGAACAAGTGTTACTGTTTTCTGCACAAAAGCGATTCTGCGAAGCAATGTGAACACTTCTGCTTCCCAGGCACAGAGAAGGTGCTAGCAGGGAATTCTCTGCCTGCTTTTCCCCAGTGCTCTGCAAGCTCTCCAGGACAACATAAAATCTGGGGCTCTGTGCTTTCTTTCGTGCTGAACAAGTGTTACTGTTTTCTGCACAAAAGCGATTCTGCCAAGCAATGTGAACAGGCACAGAGAAGGTGCTAGCAGGGAATTCTCTGCCTGCCTTTCCCCAGTGCTCTGCAAGCTCTCCAGGACAACATAAAATCTGGGGCTCTGTGCTTTCTTTCGTTCTGAACAAGTGTTATTGTTTTCTGCACAAAAGCGATTCTGCGAAGCAATGTGAAGACTTCTGCTTCCCAGGCACAGAGAAGGTGCTAGCAGGGAATTCTCTGCCTGCTTTTCCCCAGTGCTCTGCAAGCTCTCCAGGACAACATAAAATCTGGGGCTCTGTGCTTTCTTTCGTCTGAACAAGTGTTACTGTTTTCTGCACAAAAGCGATTCTGCGAAGCAATGTGAACAGGCACAGAGAAGGTGCTAGCAGGGAATTCTCTGCCTGCCTTTCCCAGTGCTCTGCAAGCTCTCCAGGACAACATAAAATCTGGGGATCTGTGCTTTCTTTCGTTCTGAACAAGTGTTACTGTTTTCTGCACAAAAGCGATTCTGCGAAGCAATGTGAACACTTCTGCTTCCCAGGCACAGAGAAGGTGCTAGCAGGGAATTCTCTGCCTGCTTTTCCCCAGTGCTCTGCAAGCTCTCCAGGACAACATAAAATCTGGGGCTCTGTGCTTTCTTTCGTTCTGAACAAGTGTTACTGTTTTCTGCACAAAAGTGATTCTGCGAAGCAATGTGAACACTTCTGCTTCCCAGGCACAGAGAAGGTGCTAGCAGGGAATTCTCTGCCTGCCTTTCCCCAGTGCTCTGCAAGCTCTCCAGGACAACATAAAATCTGGGGCTCTGTGCTTTCTTTCGTCTGAAAAAGTGTTACTGTTTTCTGCACAAAAGCGATTCTGCGAAGCAATGTGAACAGGCACAGAGAAGGTGCTAGCAGGGCATTCTCTGCCTGCCTTTCCCCAGTGCTCTGCAAGCTCTCCAGGACAACATAAAATCTGGGGCTCTGTGCTTTCTTTCGTTCTGAACAAGTGTTACTGTTTTCTGCACAAAAGCGATTCTGCGAAGCAATGTGAACACTTCTGTTTCCCAGGCACAGAGAAGGTGCTAGCAGGGAATTCTCTGCCTGCTTTTCCCCAGTGCTCTGCAAGCTCTCCAGGACAACATAAAATCTGGGGCTCTGTGCTTTCTTTCGTTCTGAACAAGTGTTACTGTTTTCTGCACAAAAGCGATTCTGCGAAGCAATGTGAACACTTCTGCTTCCCAGGCACAGAGAAGGTGCTAGCAGGGAATTCTCTGCCTGCTTTTCCCCAGTGCTCTGCAAGCTCTCCAGGACAACATAAAATCTGGGGCTCTGTGCTTTCTTTCGTTCTGAACAAGTGTTACTGTTTTCTGCACAAAAGCGATTCTGCGAAGCAATGTGAAGACTTCTGCTTCCCAGGCACAGAGAAGGTGCTAGCAGGGAATTCTCTGCCTCCTTTTCCCCAGTGCTCTGCAAGTTCTCCAGGACAACATAAAATCTGGGGCTCTGTGCTTTCTTTTGTTCTGAAAAAGTGTTAGTGTTGTCTACACAAAAGCGATTCTGCGAAGCAATGTGAACACTTCTGCTTCCCAGGCACAGAGAAGGTGCTAGCAGGGAATTCTCTGCCTGCCTTTCCCCAGTGCTCTGCAAGCTCTCCAGGACAACATAAAATCTGGGGCTCTGTGCTTTCTTTCGTCTGAACAAGTGTTACTGTTTTCTGCACAAAAGCGATTCTGCGAAGTAATGTGAACAGGAACAGAGAAGTTGCTAGCAGGGAATTCTCTGCCTGCCTTTCCCCAGTGCTCTGCAAACTCTCCAGGACAACATAGAATCTGGAGCTCTGTGCTTTCTTTCGTTCTGAACAAGTGTTAGTGTTTTCTGCACAAAAGTGATTCTGCGAAGCAATGTGAACACTTCTGTTTCCCAGGCACAGAGAAGGTGCTAGCAGGGAATTCTCTGCCTGCTTTTCCCCAGTGCTCTGCAAGCTCTCCAGGACAACATAAAATCTGGGGCTCTGTGCTTTCTTTCGTCTGAACAAGTGTTACTGTTTTCTGCACAAAAGCGATTCTGCGAAACAATGTGAACAGGCACAGAGAAGGTGCTAGCAGGGAATTCTCTGCCTGCCTTTCCCCAGTGCTCTGCAAGCTCTCCAGGACAACATAAAATCTGGGGCTCTGTGCTTTCTTTCGTTCTGAACAAGTGCTACTGTTTTCTGCACAAAAGCGATTCTGCGAAGCAATGTGAACACTTCTGCTTCCCAGGCACAGAGAAGGTGCTAGCAGGGAATTCTCTGCCTGCTTTTCCCCAGTGCTCTGCAAGCTCTCCAGGACAACATAGAATCTGGGGCTCTGTGCTTTCTTTCGTTCTGAACAAGTGTTACTGTTTTCTGCACAAAAGTGATTCTGCGAAGCAATGTGAAGACTTCTGCTTCCCAGGCACAGAGAAGGTGCTAGCAGGGAATTCTCTGCCTGCCTTTCCCCAGTGCTCTGCAAGCTCTCCAGGACAACATAAAATCTGCGGCTCTGTGCTTTCTTTCGTCTGAACAAGTGTTACTGTTTTCTGCACAAAAGCGATTCTGCGAAGCAATGTGAACAGGCACAGAGAAGGTGCTAGCAGGGAATTCTCTGCCTGCCTTTCCCCAGTGCTCTGCAAGCTCTCCAGGACAACATAAAATCTGGGGCTCTGTGCTTTCTTTCGTTCTGAACAAGTGTTACTGTTTTCTGCACAAAAGCGATTCTGCGAAGCAATGGGAACACTTCTGTTTCCCAGGCACAGAGAAGGTGCTAGCAGGGAATTCTCTGCCTGCTTTTCCCCAGTGCTCTGCAAGCTCTCCAGGACAACATAAAATCTGGGGCTCTGTGCTTTCTTTCGTTCTGAACAAGTGTTATTGTTTTCTGCACAAAAGCGATTCTGCGAAGCAATGTGAACACTTCTGCTTCCCAGGCACAGAGAAGGTGCTAGCAGGGAATTCTCTGCCTGCCTTTCCCCAGTGCTCTGCAAGCTCTCCAGGACAACATAGAATCTGGGGCTCTGTGCTTTCTTTTGTTCTGAACAAGTGTTAGTGTTTTCTGCACAAAAGCGATTCTGCGAAGCAATGTGAAGACTTCTGCTTCCCAGGCACAGAGAAGGTGCTAGCAGGGAATTCTCTGCCTCCTTTTCCCCAGTGCTCTGCAAGTTCTCCAGGACAACATAAAATCTGGGGCTCTGTGCTTTCTTTTGTTCTGAAAAAGTGTTACTGTTTTCTGCACAAAAGCGATTCTGCGAAGCAATGTGAACACTTCTGCTTCCCAGGCACAGAGAAGGTGCTAGCAGGGAATTCTCTGCCTGCCTTTCCCCAGTGCTCTGCAAGCTCTCCAGGACAACATAAAATCTGGGGCTCTGTGCTTTCTTTCGTCTGAACAAGTGTTACTGTTTTCTGCACAAAAGCGATTCTGCGAAGTAATGTGAACAGGCACAGAGAAGTTGCTAGCAGGGAATTCTCTGCCTGCCTTTCCCCAGTGCTCTGCAAACTCTCCAGGACAACATAGAATCTGGAGCTCTGTGCTTTCTTTCGTTCTGAACAAGTGTTAGTGTTTTCTGCACAAAAGTGATTCTGCGAAGCAATGTGAACACTTCTGTTTCCCAGGCACAGAGAAGGTGCTAGCAGGGAATTCTCTGCCTGCTTTTCCCCAGTGCTCTGCAAGCTCTCCAGGACAACATAGAATCTGGGGCTCTGTGCTTTCTTTCGTTCTGAACAAGTGTTACTGTTTTCTGCACAAAAGTGATTCTGCGAAGCAATGTGAACACTTCTGCTTCCCAGGCACAGAGAAGGTGCTAGCAGGGAATTCTCTGCCTGCCTTTCCCCAGTGCTCTGCAAGCTCTCCAGGACAACATAAAATCTGCGGCTCTGTGCTTTCTTTCGTCTGAACAAGTGTTACTGTTTTCTGCACAAAAGCGATTCTGCGAAGCAATGTGAACAGGCACAGAGAAGGTGCTAGCAGGGAATTCTCTGCCTGCCTTTCCCCAGTGCTCTGCAAGCTCTCCAGGACAACATAAAATCTGGGGCTCTGTGCTTTCTTTCGTTCTGAACAAGTGTTACTGTTTTCTGCACAAAAGCGATTCTGCGAAGCAATGGGAACACTTCTGTTTCCCAGGCACAGAGAAGGTGCTAGCAGGGAATTCTCTGCCTGCTTTTCCCCAGTGCTCTGCAAGCTCTCCAGGACAACATAAAATCTGGGGCTCTGTGCTTTCTTTCGTTCTGAACAAGTGTTATTGTTTTCTGCACAAAAGCGATTCTGCGAAGCAATGTGAACACTTCTGCTTCCCAGGCACAGAGAAGGTGCTAGCAGGGAATTCTCTGCCTGCCTTTCCCCAGTGCTCTGCAAGCTCTCCAGGACAACATAGAATCTGGGGCTCTGTGCTTTCTTTTGTTCTGAACAAGTGTTAGTGTTTTCTGCACAAAAGCGATTCTGCGAAGCAATGTGAACACTTCTGCTTCCCAGGCACAGAGAAGGTGCTAGCAGGGAATTCTCTGCCTGCCTTTCCCCAGTGGTCTGCAAGCTCTCCAGGACAACATAAAATCTGGGGCTCTGTGCTTTCTTTCGTTCTGAACAAGTGTTACTGTTTTCTGCACAAAAGCGATTCTGCGAAGCAATGTGAACAGGCACAGAGAAGGTGCTAGCAGGGCATTCTCTGCCTGCCTTTCCCCAGTGCTCTGCAAGCTCTCCAGGACAACATAGAATCTGGGGCTCTGTGCTTTCTTTCGTTCTGAACAAGTGTTACTGTTTTCTGCACAAAAGTGATTCTGCGAAGCAATGTGAACACTTCTGCTTCCCAGGCACAGAGAAGGTGCTAGCAGGGAATTCTCTGCCTGCTTTTCCCCAGTGCTCTGCAAGCTCTCCAGGACAACATAAAATCTGGGGCTCTGTGCTTTCTTTCGTTCTGAACAAGTGTTACTGTTTTCTGCACAAAAGCGATTCTGCGAAGCAATGTGAAGACTTCTGCTTCCCAGGCACAGAGAAGGTGCTAGCAGGGAATTCTCTGCCTCCTTTTCCCCAGTGCTCTGCAAGTTCTCCAGGACAACATAAAATCTGGGGCTCTGTGCTTTCTTTTGTTCTGAAAAAGTGTTAGTGTTGTCTACACAAAAGCGATTCTGCGAAGCAATGTGAACACTTCTGCTTCCCAGGCACAGAGAAGGTGCTAGCAGGGAATTCTCTGCCTGCCTTTCCCCAGTGCTCTGCAAGCTCTCCAGGACAACATAAAATCTGGGGCTCTGTGCTTTCTTTCGTCTGAACAAGTGTTAC
The DNA here is from genome assembly GCF_047716275.1 of Strix uralensis. Lineage (NCBI taxonomy): Eukaryota > Metazoa > Chordata > Aves > Strigiformes > Strigidae > Strix > Strix uralensis. The sequence continues at coordinate 350,884 of NW_027436729.1, forward strand.
TGTTTTCTGCACAAAAGCGATTCTGCGAAGTAATGTGAACAGGCACAGAGAAGTTGCTAGCAGGGAATTCTCTGCCTGCCTTTCCCCAGTGCTCTGCAAACTCTCCAGGACAACATAGAATCTGGAGCTCTGTGCTTTCTTTCGTTCTGAACAAGTGTTAGTGTTTTCTGCACAAAAGTGATTCTGCGAAGCAATGTGAACACTTCTGTTTCCCAGGCACAGAGAAGGTGCTAGCAGGGAATTCTCTGCCTGCTTTTCCCCAGTGCTCTGCAAGCTCTCCAGGACAACATAAAATCTGGGGCTCTGTGCTTTCTTTCGTCTGAACAAGTGTTACTGTTTTCTGCACAAAAGCGATTCTGCGAAACAATGTGAACAGGCACAGAGAAGGTGCTAGCAGGGAATTCTCTGCCTGCCTTTCCCCAGTGCTCTGCAAGCTCTCCAGGACAACATAAAATCTGGGGCTCTGTGCTTTCTTTCGTTCTGAACAAGTGCTACTGTTTTCTGCACAAAAGCGATTCTGCGAAGCAATGTGAAGACTTCTGCTTCCCAGGCACAGAGAAGGTGCTAGCAGGGAATTCTCTGCCTGCTTTTCCCCAGTGCTCTGCAAGCTCTCCAGGACAACATAGAATCTGGGGCTCTGTGCTTTCTTTCGTTCTGAACAAGTGTTACTGTTTTCTGCACAAAAGTGATTCTGCGAAGCAATGTGAACACTTCTGCTTCCCAGGCACAGAGAAGGTGCTAGCAGGGAATTCTCTGCCTGCCTTTCCCCAGTGCTCTGCAAGCTCTCCAGGACAACATAAAATCTGCGGCTCTGTGCTTTCTTTCGTCTGAACAAGTGTTACTGTTTTCTGCACAAAAGCGATTCTGCGAAGCAATGTGAACAGGCACAGAGAAGGTGCTAGCAGGGAATTCTCTGCCTGCCTTTCCCCAGTGCTCTGCAAGCTCTCCAGGACAACATAAAATCTGGGGCTCTGTGCTTTCTTTCGTTCTGAACAAGTGTTACTGTTTTCTGCACAAAAGCGATTCTGCGAAGCAATGGGAACACTTCTGTTTCCCAGGCACAGAGAAGGTGCTAGCAGGGAATTCTCTGCCTGCTTTTCCCCAGTGCTCTGCAAGCTCTCCAGGACAACATAAAATCTGGGGCTCTGTGCTTTCTTTCGTTCTGAACAAGTGTTATTGTTTTCTGCACAAAAGCGATTCTGCGAAGCAATGTGAACACTTCTGCTTCCCAGGCACAGAGAAGGTGCTAGCAGGGAATTCTCTGCCTGCTTTTCCCCAGTGCTCTGCAAGCTGTCCAGGACAACATAAAATCTGGGGCTCTGTGCTTTCTTTCGTTCTGAACAAGTGCTACTGTTTTCTGCACAAAAGCGATTCTGCGAAGCAATGTGAACACTTCTGCTTCCCAGGCACAGAGAAGGTGCTAGCAGGGAATTCTCTGCCTGCCTTTCCCCAGTGCTCTGCAAGCTCTCCAGGACAACATAAAATCTGGGGCTATGTGTTTTCTTTTGTTCCTAACAAGAGTTACTGTTTTCTGCACAAAAGTGATTCTGCGAAGCAATGTGAACACTTCTGCTTCCCAGGCACAGAGAAGGTGCTAGCAGGGAATTCTCTGCCTGCCTTTCCCCAGTGCTCTGCAAGCTCTCCAGGACAACATAAAATCTGGGGCTCTGTGCTTTCTTTCGTCTGAACAAGTGTTACTGTTTTCTGCACAAAAGCGATTCTGCGAAGCAATGTGAACAGGCACAGAGAAGGTGCTAGCAGGGAATTCTCTGCCTGCCTTTCCCCAGTGCTCTGCAAGCTCTCCAGGACAACATAAAATCTGGGGCTCTGTGCTTTCTTTCGTCTGAACAAGTGTTAGTGTTTTCTGCACAAAAGCGATTCTGCGAAGCAATGTGAACACTTCTGCTTCCCAGGCACAGAGAAGGTGCTAGCAGGGAATTCTCTGCCTGCTTTTCCCCAGTGCTCTGCAAGCTCTCCAGGACAACATAAAATCTGGGGCTCTGTGCTTTCTTTCGTTCTGAACAAGTGTTACTGTTTTCTGCACAAAAGTGATTCTGCGAAGCAATGTGAACACTTCTGCTTCCGAGGCACAGAGAAGGTGCTAGCAGGGAATTCTCTGCCTGCTTTTTCCCAGTGCTCTGCAAGCTCTCCAGGACAACATAGAATCTGGGGCTCTGTGCTTTCTTTCGTTCTGAACAAGTGTTACTGTTTTCTGCACAAAAGTGATTCTGCGAAGCAATGTGAACACTTCTGCTTCCCAGGCACAGAGAAGGTGCTAGCAGGGAATTCTCTGCCTGCCTTTCCCCAGTGCTCTGCAAGCTCTCCAGGACAACATAAAATCTGCGGCTCTGTGCTTTCTTTCGTCTGAACAAGTGTTACTGTTTTCTGCACAAAAGCGATTCTGCGAAATAATGTGAACAGGCACAGAGAAGGTGCTAGCAGGGAATTCTCTGCCTGCTTTTCCCCAGTGCTCTGCAAGCTCTCCAGGACAACATAGAATCTGGGGCTCTGTGCTTTCTTTCGTTCTGAACAAGTGTTACTGTTTTCTGCACAAAAGTGATTCTGCGAAGCAATGTGAACACTTCTGCTTCCCAGGCACAGAGAAGGTGCTAGCAGGGAATTCTCTGCCTGCCTTTCCCCAGTGCTCTGCAAGCTCTCCAGGACAACATAAAATCTGCGGCTCTGTGCTTTCTTTCGTCTGAACAAGTGTTACTGTTTTCTGCACAAAAGCGATTCTGCGAAGCAATGTGAACAGGCACAGAGAAGGTGCTAGCAGGGAATTCTCTGCCTGCCTTTCCCCAGTGCTCTGCAAGCTCTCCAGGACAACATAAAATCTGGGGCTCTGTGCTTTCTTTCGTTCTGAACAAGTGTTACTGTTTTCTGCACAAAAGCGATTCTGCGAAGCAATGGGAACACTTCTGTTTCCCAGGCACAGAGAAGGTGCTAGCAGGGAATTCTCTGCCTGCTTTTCCCCAGTGCTCTGCAAGCTCTCCAGGACAACATAAAATCTGGGGCTCTGTGCTTTCTTTCGTTCTGAACAAGTGTTATTGTTTTCTGCACAAAAGCGATTCTGCGAAGCAATGTGAACACTTCTGCTTCCCAGGCACAGAGAAGGTGCTAGCAGGGAATTCTCTGCCTGCTTTTCCCCAGTGCTCTGCAAGCTGTCCAGGACAACATAAAATCTGGGGCTCTGTGCTTTCTTTCGTTCTGAACAAGTGCTACTGTTTTCTGCACAAAAGCGATTCTGCGAAGCAATGTGAACACTTCTGCTTCCCAGGCACAGAGAAGGTGCTAGCAGGGAATTCTCTGCCTGCCTTTCCCCAGTGCTCTGCAAGCTCTCCAGGACAACATAAAATCTGGGGCTATGTGTTTTCTTTTGTTCCTAACAAGAGTTACTGTTTTCTGCACAAAAGTGATTCTGCGAAGCAATGTGAACACTTCTGCTTCCCAGGCACAGAGAAGGTGCTAGCAGGGAATTCTCTGCCTGCCTTTCCCCAGTGCTCTGCAAGCTCTCCAGGACAACATAAAATCTGGGGCTCTGTGCTTTCTTTCGTCTGAACAAGTGTTACTGTTTTCTGCACAAAAGCGATTCTGCGAAGCAATGTGAACAGGCACAGAGAAGGTGCTAGCAGGGAATTCTCTGCCTGCCTTTCCCCAGTGCTCTGCAAGCTCTCCAGGACAACATAAAATCTGGGGCTCTGTGCTTTCTTTCGTCTGAACAAGTGTTAGTGTTTTCTGCACAAAAGCGATTCTGCGAAGCAATGTGAACACTTCTGCTTCCCAGGCACAGAGAAGGTGCTAGCAGGGAATTCTCTGCCTGCCTTTCCCCAGTGCTCTGCAAGCTCTCCAGGACAACATAAAATCTGCGGCTCTGTGCTTTCTTTCGTCTGAACAAGTGTTACTGTTTTCTGCACAAAAGCGATTCTGCGAAATAATGTGAACAGGCACAGAGAAGGTGCTAGCAGGGAATTCTCTGCCTGCTTTTCCCCAGTGCTCTGCAAGCTCTCCAGGACAACATAGAATCTGGGGCTCTGTGCTTTCTTTCGTTCTGAACAAGTGTTACTGTTTTCTGCACAAAAGTGATTCTGCGAAGCAATGTGAACACTTCTGCTTCCCAGGCACAGAGAAGGTGCTAGCAGGGAATTCTCTGCCTGCCTTTCCCCAGTGCTCTGCAAGCTCTCCAGGACAACATAAAATCTGCGGCTCTGTGCTTTCTTTCGTCTGAACAAGTGTTACTGTTTTCTGCACAAAAGCGATTCTGCGAAGCAATGTGAACAGGCACAGAGAAGGTGCTAGCAGGGAATTCTCTGCCTGCCTTTCCCCAGTGCTCTGCAAGCTCTCCAGGACAACATAAAATCTGGGGCTCTGTGCTTTCTTTCGTTCTGAACAAGTGTTACTGTTTTCTGCACAAAAGCGATTCTGCGAAGCAATGGGAACACTTCTGTTTCCCAGGCACAGAGAAGGTGCTAGCAGGGAATTCTCTGCCTGCTTTTCCCCAGTGCTCTGCAAGCTCTCCAGGACAACATAAAATCTGGGGCTCTGTGCTTTCTTTCGTTCTGAACAAGTGTTATTGTTTTCTGCACAAAAGCGATTCTGCGAAGCAATGTGAACACTTCTGCTTCCCAGGCACAGAGAAGGTGCTAGCAGGGAATTCTCTGCCTGCTTTTCCCCAGTGCTCTGCAAGCTGTCCAGGACAACATAAAATCTGGGGCTCTGTGCTTTCTTTCGTTCTGAACAAGTGCTACTGTTTTCTGCACAAAAGCGATTCTGCGAAGCAATGTGAACACTTCTGCTTCCCAGGCACAGAGAAGGTGCTAGCAGGGAATTCTCTGCCTGCCTTTCCCCAGTGCTCTGCAAGCTCTCCAGGACAACATAAAATCTGGGGCTATGTGTTTTCTTTTGTTCCTAACAAGAGTTACTGTTTTCTGCACAAAAGTGATTCTGCGAAGCAATGTGAACACTTCTGCTTCCCAGGCACAGAGAAGGTGCTAGCAGGGAATTCTCTGCCTGCCTTTCCCCAGTGCTCTGCAAGCTCTCCAGGACAACATAAAATCTGGGGCTCTGTGCTTTCTTTCGTCTGAACAAGTGTTACTGTTTTCTGCACAAAAGCGATTCTGCGAAGCAATGTGAACAGGCACAGAGAAGGTGCTAGCAGGGAATTCTCTGCCTGCCTTTCCCCAGTGCTCTGCAAGCTCTCCAGGACAACATAAAATCTGGGGCTCTGTGCTTTCTTTCGTCTGAACAAGTGTTAGTGTTTTCTGCACAAAAGCGATTCTGCGAAGCAATGTGAACACTTCTGCTTCCCAGGCACAGAGAAGGTGCTAGCAGGGAATTCTCTGCCTGCTTTTCCCCAGTGCTCTGCAAGCTCTCCAGGACAACATAAAATCTGGGGCTCTGTGCTTTCTTTCGTTCTGAACAAGTGTTACTGTTTTCTGCACAAAAGTGATTCTGCGAAGCAATGTGAACACTTCTGCTTCCGAGGCACAGAGAAGGTGCTAGCAGGGAATTCTCTGCCTGCTTTTTCCCAGTGCTCTGCAAGCTCTCCAGGACAACATAGAATCTGGGGCTCTGTGCTTTCTTTCGTTCTGAACAAGTGTTACTGTTTTCTGCACAAAAGTGATTCTGCGAAGCAATGTGAACACTTCTGCTTCCCAGGCACAGAGAAGGTGCTAGCAGGGAATTCTCTGCCTGCCTTTCCCCAGTGCTCTGCAAGCTCTCCAGGACAACATAAAATCTGCGGCTCTGTGCTTTCTTTCGTCTGAACAAGTGTTACTGTTTTCTGCACAAAAGCGATTCTGCGAAATAATGTGAACAGGCACAGAGAAGGTGCTAGCAGGGAATTCTCTGCCTGCTTTTCCCCAGTGCTCTGCAAGCTCTCCAGGACAACATAGAATCTGGGGCTCTGTGCTTTCTTTCGTTCTGAACAAGTGTTACTGTTTTCTGCACAAAAGTGATTCTGCGAAGCAATGTGAACACTTCTGCTTCCCAGGCACAGAGAAGGTGCTAGCAGGGAATTCTCTGCCTGCCTTTCCCCAGTGCTCTGCAAGCTCTCCAGGACAACATAAAATCTGCGGCTCTGTGCTTTCTTTCGTCTGAACAAGTGTTACTGTTTTCTGCACAAAAGCGATTCTGCGAAGCAATGTGAACAGGCACAGAGAAGGTGCTAGCAGGGAATTCTCTGCCTGCCTTTCCCCAGTGCTCTGCAAGCTCTCCAGGACAACATAAAATCTGGGGCTCTGTGCTTTCTTTCGTTCTGAACAAGTGTTACTGTTTTCTGCACAAAAGCGATTCTGCGAAGCAATGGGAACACTTCTGTTTCCCAGGCACAGAGAAGGTGCTAGCAGGGAATTCTCTGCCTGCTTTTCCCCAGTGCTCTGCAAGCTCTCCAGGACAACATAAAATCTGGGGCTCTGTGCTTTCTTTCGTTCTGAACAAGTGTTATTGTTTTCTGCACAAAAGCGATTCTGCGAAGCAATGTGAACACTTCTGCTTCCCAGGCACAGAGAAGGTGCTAGCAGGGAATTCTCTGCCTGCTTTTCCCCAGTGCTCTGCAAGCTGTCCAGGACAACATAAAATCTGGGGCTCTGTGCTTTCTTTCGTTCTGAACAAGTGCTACTGTTTTCTGCACAAAAGCGATTCTGCGAAGCAATGTGAACACTTCTGCTTCCCAGGCACAGAGAAGGTGCTAGCAGGGAATTCTCTGCCTGCCTTTCCCCAGTGCTCTGCAAGCTCTCCAGGACAACATAAAATCTGGGGCTATGTGTTTTCTTTTGTTCCTAACAAGAGTTACTGTTTTCTGCACAAAAGTGATTCTGCGAAGCAATGTGAACACTTCTGCTTCCCAGGCACAGAGAAGGTGCTAGCAGGGAATTCTCTGCCTGCCTTTCCCCAGTGCTCTGCAAGCTCTCCAGGACAACATAAAATCTGGGGCTCTGTGCTTTCTTTCGTCTGAACAAGTGTTACTGTTTTCTGCACAAAAGCGATTCTGCGAAGCAATGTGAACAGGCACAGAGAAGGTGCTAGCAGGGAATTCTCTGCCTGCCTTTCCCCAGTGCTCTGCAAGCTCTCCAGGACAACATAAAATCTGGGGCTCTGTGCTTTCTTTCGTCTGAACAAGTGTTAGTGTTTTCTGCACAAAAGCGATTCTGCGAAGCAATGTGAACACTTCTGCTTCCCAGGCACAGAGAAGGTGCTAGCAGGGAATTCTCTGCCTGCCTTTCCCCAGTGCTCTGCAAGCTCTCCAGGACAACATAAAATCTGCGGCTCTGTGCTTTCTTTCGTCTGAACAAGTGTTACTGTTTTCTGCACAAAAGCGATTCTGCGAAATAATGTGAACAGGCACAGAGAAGGTGCTAGCAGGGAATTCTCTGCCTGCTTTTCCCCAGTGCTCTGCAAGCTCTCCAGGACAACATAGAATCTGGGGCTCTGTGCTTTCTTTCGTTCTGAACAAGTGTTACTGTTTTCTGCACAAAAGTGATTCTGCGAAGCAATGTGAACACTTCTGCTTCCCAGGCACAGAGAAGGTGCTAGCAGGGAATTCTCTGCCTGCCTTTCCCCAGTGCTCTGCAAGCTCTCCAGGACAACATAAAATCTGCGGCTCTGTGCTTTCTTTCGTCTGAACAAGTGTTACTGTTTTCTGCACAAAAGCGATTCTGCGAAGCAATGTGAACAGGCACAGAGAAGGTGCTAGCAGGGAATTCTCTGCCTGCCTTTCCCCAGTGCTCTGCAAGCTCTCCAGGACAACATAAAATCTGGGGCTCTGTGCTTTCTTTCGTTCTGAACAAGTGTTACTGTTTTCTGCACAAAAGCGATTCTGCGAAGCAATGGGAACACTTCTGTTTCCCAGGCACAGAGAAGGTGCTAGCAGGGAATTCTCTGCCTGCTTTTCCCCAGTGCTCTGCAAGCTCTCCAGGACAACATAAAATCTGGGGCTCTGTGCTTTCTTTCGTTCTGAACAAGTGTTATTGTTTTCTGCACAAAAGCGATTCTGCGAAGCAATGTGAACACTTCTGCTTCCCAGGCACAGAGAAGGTGCTAGCAGGGAATTCTCTGCCTGCTTTTCCCCAGTGCTCTGCAAGCTGTCCAGGACAACATAAAATCTGGGGCTCTGTGCTTTCTTTCGTTCTGAACAAGTGCTACTGTTTTCTGCACAAAAGCGATTCTGCGAAGCAATGTGAACACTTCTGCTTCCCAGGCACAGAGAAGGTGCTAGCAGGGAATTCTCTGCCTGCCTTTCCCCAGTGCTCTGCAAGCTCTCCAGGACAACATAAAATCTGGGGCTATGTGTTTTCTTTTGTTCCTAACAAGAGTTACTGTTTTCTGCACAAAAGTGATTCTGCGAAGCAATGTGAACACTTCTGCTTCCCAGGCACAGAGAAGGTGCTAGCAGGGAATTCTCTGCCTGCCTTTCCCCAGTGCTCTGCAAGCTCTCCAGGACAACATAAAATCTGGGGCTCTGTGCTTTCTTTCGTCTGAACAAGTGTTACTGTTTTCTGCACAAAAGCGATTCTGCGAAGCAATGTGAACAGGCACAGAGAAGGTGCTAGCAGGGAATTCTCTGCCTGCCTTTCCCCAGTGCTCTGCAAGCTCTCCAGGACAACATAAAATCTGGGGCTCTGTGCTTTCTTTCGTCTGAACAAGTGTTAGTGTTTTCTGCACAAAAGCGATTCTGCGAAGCAATGTGAACACTTCTGCTTCCCAGGCACAGAGAAGGTGCTAGCAGGGAATTCTCTGCCTGCTTTTCCCCAGTGCTCTGCAAGCTCTCCAGGACAACATAAAATCTGGGGCTCTGTGCTTTCTTTCGTTCTGAACAAGTGTTACTGTTTTCTGCACAAAAGTGATTCTGCGAAGCAATGTGAACACTTCTGCTTCCGAGGCACAGAGAAGGTGCTAGCAGGGAATTCTCTGCCTGCTTTTTCCCAGTGCTCTGCAAGCTCTCCAGGACAACATAGAATCTGGGGCTCTGTGCTTTCTTTCGTTCTGAACAAGTGTTACTGTTTTCTGCACAAAAGTGATTCTGCGAAGCAATGTGAACACTTCTGCTTCCCAGGCACAGAGAAGGTGCTAGCAGGGAATTCTCTGCCTGCCTTTCCCCAGTGCTCTGCAAGCTCTCCAGGACAACATAAAATCTGCGGCTCTGTGCTTTCTTTCGTCTGAACAAGTGTTACTGTTTTCTGCACAAAAGCGATTCTGCGAAATAATGTGAACAGGCACAGAGAAGGTGCTAGCAGGGAATTCTCTGCCTGCCTTTCCCCAGTGCTCTGCAAGCTCTCCAGGACAACATAAAATCTGGGGCTCTGTGCTTTCTTTCGTTCTGAACAAGTGTTATTGTTTTCTGCACAAAAGCGATTCTGCGAAGCAATGTGAAGATTTCTGCTTCCCAGGCACAGAGAAGGTGCTAGCAGGGAATTCTCTGCCTGCCTTTCCCCAGTGCTCTGCAAGCTCTCCAGGACAACATAAAATCTGGGGCTCTGTGCTTTCTTTCGTCTGAACAAGTGTTACTGTTTTCTGCACAAAAGCGATTCTGCGAAGCAATGTGAACAGGCACAGAGAAGGTGCTAGCAGGGAATTCTCTGCCTGCCTTTCCCCAGTGCTCTGCAAGCTCTCCAGGACAACATAAAATCTGGGGCTCTGTGCTTTCTTTCGTTCTGAACAAGTGTTACTGTTTTCTGCACAAAAGCGATTCTGCGAAGCAATGTGAACACTTCTGCTTCCCAGGCACAGAGAAGGTGCTAGCAGGGAATTCTCTGCCTGCTTTTCCCCAGTGCTCTGCAAGCTCTCCAGGACAACATAAAATCTGGGGCTCTGTGCTTTCTTTCGTTCTGAACAAGTGCTACTGTTTTCTGCACAAAAGCGATTCTGCGAAGCAATGTGAACACTTCTGCTTCCCAGGCACAGAGAAGGTGCTAGCAGGGAATTCTCTGCCTGCTTTTCCCCAGTGCTCTGCAAGCTCTCCAGGACAACATAAAATCTGGGGCTCTGTGCTTTCTTTTCGTCTGAACAAGTGTTACTGTTTTCTGCACAAAAGAGATTCTGCGAAACAATGTGAACAGGCACAGAGAAGGTGCTAGCAGGGAATTCTCTGCCTGCCTTTCCCCAGTGCTCTGCAAGCTCTCCAGGACAACAACAAATCTGGGGCTCTGTGCTTTCTTTCGTCTGAACAAGTGTTACTGTTTTCTGCACAAAAGCGATTCTGCGAAGCAATGTGAACAGGCACAGAGAAGGTGCTAGCAGGGAATTCTCTGCCTGCCTTTCCCCAGTGCTCTGCAAGCTCTCCAGGACAACATAAAATCTGGGGCTCTGTGCTTTCTTTCGTTCTGAACAAGTGTTACTGTTTTCTGCACAAAAGCGATTCTGCGAAGCAATGTGAACACTTCTGCTTCCCAGGCACAGAGAAGGTGCTAGCAGGGAATTCTCTGCCTGCCTTTCCCCAGTGCTCTGCAAGCTCTCCAGGACAACATAAAATCTGCGGCTCTGTGCTTTCTTTCGTCTGAACAAGTGTTACTGTTTTCTGCACAAAAGCGATTCTGCGAAATAATGTGAACAGGCACAGAGAAGGTGCTAGCAGGGAATTCTCTGCCTGCCTTTCCCCAGTGCTCTGCAAGCTCTCCAGGACAACATAAAATCTGGGGCTCTGTGCTTTCTTTCGTTCTGAACAAGTGTTATTGTTTTCTGCACAAAAGCGATTCTGCGAAGCAATGTGAAGATTTCTGCTTCCCAGGCACAGAGAAGGTGCTAGCAGGGAATTCTCTGCCTGCCTTTCCCCAGTGCTCTGCAAGCTCTCCAGGACAACATAAAATCTGGGGCTCTGTGCTTTCTTTCGTCTGAACAAGTGTTACTGTTTTCTGCACAAAAGCGATTCTGCGAAGCAATGTGAACAGGCACAGAGAAGGTGCTAGCAGGGAATTCTCTGCCTGCCTTTCCCCAGTGCTCTGCAAGCTCTCCAGGACAACATAAAATCTGGGGCTCTGTGCTTTCTTTCGTTCTGAACAAGTGTTACTGTTTTCTGCACAAAAGCGATTCTGCGAAGCAATGTGAACACTTCTGCTTCCCAGGCACAGAGAAGGTGCTAGCAGGGAATTCTCTGCCTGCCTTTCCCCAGTGCTCTGCAAGCTCTCCAGGACAACATAAAATCTGGGGCTCTGTGCTTTCTTTCATTCTGAACAAGTGCTACTGTTTTCTGCACAAAAGCGATTCTGCGAAGCAATGTGAAGACTTCTGCTTCCCAGGCACAGAGAAGGTGCTAGCAGGGAATTCTCTGCCTGCTTTTTCCCAGTGCTCTGCAAGCTCTCCAGGACAACATAGAATCTGGGGCTCTGTGCTTTCTTTCGTTCTGAACAAGTGTTACTGTTTTCTGCACAAAAGTGATTCTGCGAAGCAATGTGAACACTTCTGCTTCCCAGGCACAGAGAAGGTGCTAGCAGGGAATTCTCTGCCTGCCTTTCCCCAGTGCTCTGCAAGCTCTCCAGGACAACATAAAATCTGGGGCTCTGTGCTTTCTTTCGTTCTGAACAAGTGTTACTGTTTTCTGCACAAAAGCGATTCTGCGAAGCAATGTGAACAGGCACAGAGAAGGTGCTAGCAGGGAATTCTCTGCCTGCCTTTCCCCAGTGCTCTGCAAGCTCTCCAGGACAACATAAAATCTGGGGCTCTGTGCTTTCTTTCGTTCTGAACAAGTGTTATTGTTTTCTGCACAAAAGCGTTTCTGCGAAACAATGTGAAGACCTCTGCTTCCCAGGCACAGAGAAGGTGCTAGCAGGGAATTCTCTGCCTGCCTTTCCCCAGTGCTCTGCAAGCTCTCCAGGACAACATAAAATCTGGGGCTCTGTGCTTTCTTTCCTTCTGAACAAGTGTTACTGTTTTCTGCACAAAAGCGATTCTGCGAAGGAATGTGAACAGGCACAGAGAAGGTGCTAGCAGGGAATTCTCTGCCTGCCTTTCCCCAGTGCTCTGCAAGCTCTCCAGGACAACATAAAATGTGGGGCTCTGTGCTTTCTTTCGTTCTGAACAAGTGCTACTGTTTTCTGCACAAAAGCGATTCTGCGAAGCAATGTGAACACTTCTGCTTCCCAGGCACAGAGAAGGTGCTAGCAGGGAATTCTCTGCCTGCCTTTCCCCAGTGCTCTGCAAGCTCTCCAGGACAACATAAAATCTGGGGCTCTGTGCTTTCTTTCGTCTGAACAAGTGTTACTGTTTTCTGCACAAAAGCGATTCTGCGAAACAATGTGAACAGGCACAGAGAAGGTGCTAGCAGGGAATTCTCTGCCTGCCTTTCCCCAGTGCTCTGCAAGCTCTCCAGGACAACATAAAATCTGGGGCTCTGTGCTTTCTTTCGTTCTGAACAAGTGTTATTGTTTTCTGCACAAAAGCGATTCTGCGAAACAATGTGAAGACCTCTGCTTCCCAGGCACAGAGAAGGTGCTAGCAGGGAATTCTCTGCCTGCCTTTCCCCAGTGCTCTGCAAGCTCTCCAGGACAACATAAAATCTGGGGCTCTGTGCTTTCTTTCGTTCTGAACAAGTGTTACTGTTTTCTGCACAAAAGCGATTCTGCGAAGCAATGTGAACACTTCTGTTTCCCAAGCACAGAGAAGGTGCTAGCAGGGAATTCTCTGCCTGCCTTTCCCCAGTGCTCTGCAAGCTCTCCAGGACAACATAAAATCTGGGGCTCTGTGCTTTCTTTCGTTCTGAACAAGTGTTACTGTTTTCTGCACAAAAGCGATTCTGCGAAGCAATGTGAACACTTCTGTTTCCCAGGCACAGAGAAGGTGCTAGCAGGGAATTCTCTGCCTGCTTTTCCCCAGTGCTCTGCAAGCTCTCCAGGACAACATAAAATCTGGGGCTCTGTGTTTTCTTTCGTTCTGAACAAGTGTTACTGTTTTCTGCACAAAAGCGATTCTGCGAAGCAATGTGAACACTTCTGCTTCCCAGGCACAGAGAAGGTGCTAGCAAGGAATTCTCTGCCTGCTTTTCCCCAGTGCTCTGCAAGCTCTCCAGGACAACATAAAATCTGGGGCTCTGTGCTTTCTTTTGTTCTGAAAAATTGTCAGTGTTTTCTGCACAAAAGCGATTCTGCGAAGCAATGTGAACACTTCTGCTTCCCAGGCACAGAGAAGGTGCTAGCAGGGAATTCTCTGCCTGCCTTTCCCCAGTGCTCTGCAAGCTCTCCAGGACAACATAGAATCTGGGGCTCTGTGCTTTCTTTCGTTCTGAAAAAGTGTTACTGTTTTCTGCACAAAAGCGATTCTGCGAAGCAATGTGAACACTTCTGTTTCCCAGGCACAGAGAAGGTGCTAGCAGGGAATTCTCTGCCTGCTTTTCCCCAGTGCTCTGCAAGC